>NC_134406.1:148882684-149482684 GCF_038048845.1 Mixophyes fleayi | reverse complement strand
ATTTTGTAAACTGTCATGAATGTGGAATGGAGTGTGCACTCCATTTTGTAAACTGTCATGAATGTGGAATGGAGTATGCACTCCATTTTGTAAACTGTCATGAATGTGGAATGGAGTGTGCACTCCATTTTGTAAACTGTCATGAATGTGGAATGAAGTGTGCACTCCATTTTGTAAACTGTCATGAATGTGGAATGGAGTGTGCACTCCATTCCGGAAGCCACAATGAATGTGGAATGGAGTGTGCACTCCATTTTGTAAACTGTCATGAATGTGGAATGGAGTGTGCACTCCATTTTGTAAACTGTCATGAATGTGGAATGGAGTGTGCACTCCATTTTGTAAACTGTCATAAATGTGGAATGGATTGTGCACTCCATTCTGGAAGCCACAATGAATGTGGAATGGAGTGTGCACTCCATTTTGTAAACTGTCATGAATGTGGAATGGAGTGTGCACTCCATTCCGGAAGCCACAATGAATGTGGAATGGAGTGTGCACTCCATTTTGTAAACTGTCATAAATGTGGAATGGAGTGTGCACTCCATTTTGTAAACTGTCATGAATGGGGAATTGAGTGTGCACTCCATTCCGGAAACTTTAATGAATGGGGAAGGAGTGTGCACTCCATTTTGCAGCCGGAATGGATAGGAAGTGATAGTAGAAAATATATTTGCCTAGCATACCAAACTGCAGTGTAGAGGGCCCATAAAAGCCAGGCCTCTTTACTGAAGAGGCAGCAAGCAGCATAGTGCACTATAATAAAAAATTATTATTATTATTTTTTTTTTAATTAAAATCCTAATATTAATACGTGTGTTTGTTTAGCATATATATATTTTTTTTTCAAAAGCAGAGTATGCTTCTAAAGGCTTTTAACAGTTGTTTGCGCTAGGTTTTTTTGGATTTAAACATGACCCTGGCCGTTATTAACTTTTGGGAAAGATTTGAGACAGGAGTGAGGTCAGTTTCACTCAACTGGAAAGAGGGAACGCCTACTGTTCTCAAGTGAAAATGCATAATGCCTACTTTACTCAAATGGTGTCTCATCTCCGCCCAGTCCGCGCCTACTCTCCGTCCATTCCCACCCCTTTGTTCTCAAGTGTTCAGCAGCCATCTCAAATCTTTTTGCGTTGTCCTTTGAGATTACGTTGACTTTGAGAGTAGTATCTGCCGTGATTGCGTAGCATAACTGGCGTTTTGCGGATCTTAAGTGGCGTTTTACGCATCTCAAGTGCCGTTTCGCGCATGCACAGAACAAATTCGCAGATGCATATGTGTTTGCGTACCTTGATGAATCGGGCCCGGAATTCTTAGCCTTGAATGACCCCACTGACCCCCTCCCCTTCTTTATCAAACTGGGAAACACTCAAGTGTGTTATCAGAGAGATAACACACTTTGATAAAAGCCAGAAATCTTTGTTCAAACAAACTACCTAAAAAACTGTTGAACCTTTGAGTATGGCATAAAACATCACTTGCCCTAGAGATATTAGCAACACTTAATCTGAAGCACCTGTAAGAAAAATAACTTCTGATGCTTACAACATCAAAGCTATTTCTGTATACAAACAAAAAATATTCTGAGTGAGGAAAAAATGACAAACTACAAGTGAAAGTACTGAGTGTCAGGAATACTGCATTTAGATGCAGGACTCAGCATTCAACTTTCACTTCACAGCATGGCAAGCACAGCTGATGCAAGTTCAAATAAGTTGATCTCCCTGTTAAATTTTCATATAACACTAATTGAATAGAGGAGAAGGTACAAGGCAACTGATAGTGTAATATTATCGGTATATTAAACCAATAAAACAAGGTGTTTAGTTATATGTGTACCCAGTGTACCCATATATTAGGCATATCTGTATATTTAACCCAAATTTCAGTAGAATCATCAGTCATGGAGTCTTGTATTTTTAGACAGGAATATTGAGAACAAAAACACAAGTAGCTAGTGATAGTGTTGTTTTTTTCAACAAATTGATGAACACCCAAATAAAGTGCACGTGCCTACCAGATAAAAATACATTTGAGGCTTATCTGTACCACTCCTTATTGCTGTGTCACTCCAAGAGAACAGGGAGATGGTAAGTCCTGAGTGGATCAAAAGTATGGATATGGAATAGAAGAAGGAAGTTATTCAACTTGTATTTCCTCTTTCCTCAACTCATTTTATCTTGTTAAAAATACTTCATCAGGAGGATTTACCAGGGTGATGTGTCCATCTCTAATAGTACAAATGCCATTTTGCACATGCACAATAGTCAAAGCGACATACTGTGCTTGCGAGAGCAAAAGGCATTGCGATAAATAGACCAGAGGGGAGCGCCACACTAGGGGCCTGATTCATTAAGGATCTTAAATTTAGAAGTTTCTTATTTAAGTCTCCTGGACAAAACCATATTACAATGCAAGGGGTGCAAATTAGTTTTCTGTTTTGCACATAAGTTAAATGCTGACTGTTTTTTCATGTAGCACACAAATACTTGATAGCTTATTTGTACACTGAAATTTAAAGTTGATATTTGTGTGCTACATGAAAAAACAGTCAGCATTTAACTTATCTGACCATGAAACCTACATATTATTTGTAATAAGTAACATTGCCAATGTCATAATTTGTGCCCACCTACCGGCTACTGAAACTACTAGCTTCAATGTAACTGAATTTCTAGACAAATTTGACTACACTCAACTAGCACATTGTATTAAAGTCTTAATCAAAAACTTGACCCTATTGAACCATTATCCTTGAAAAAAAATTCAATCGCTCATGCCATTTCACAAATACATTGGCACCAGACTAATCCCCACTATTTATTAAAAAGTGGAAGCGTGATATGGGCAGCACTTCCTTTAATCCACAATGGGGCACCAACAGCAAACATAAACAATGGGTCAAACTGCACCTGACATGTTCTAATTCACAATGGGACAAAATAGTTTGCATGAATTAAAACTCATTGAGAAACATAACAGTGGAGGAAACAAACTATAACCTTTTAGCTAGATGTAATAGAACTCCAATTGTATTGTAGACTACTGATGGTGTGGATCCACTCAAGGGACATTTATACACAACTTTAAGTCGTGCCAAGCTCTAAAAAGGCTTCCATTCCCTCAATGGATAAAAGTGTTGTATACCTGCAGAACCAGGGCATAATACATCATAGAAACAGCCCTATTTGATACACAGTATAACAAAAAACATGACTCGTTAGTTCCTGAATGCCACCAGCTATATCTCCAGCCACTGGAAAACCACAGTATCACGTAGCATAAGTGTGTGGTTTAATCTGAAACAAGAAACACAAATAATGCAACATATTACATATAAATTGCGGAAAAATATATTTCTTTCAGATATACGGTCTAATTGGTCAGAGTTTAAAAAGGCACAATACTTTATGTCTTTACAAACTTAAATTAGATAATCACAGGTTAGCTCAACGTAAGATTCGTAGTCAACCTGATTCTGCTTACAGCAGTGAGCATGATACTGAAGAAAACTGCTGGCACACAGCTACTATAAACTGGTGGATACAAGTGGGCCTATTCAACACTAAAGCAAAAGCCTTCTCTAGATCTAAAAGGACAGTAGAGGAAGGGATGGACTGTTAAAATATATGGTGAAAGACAGTTATAGTTGACAGCAGATGACTGTTTTCATAGTTCTACAGTGACTGATTTATGTTTCGTGTTTTCTGCCTTCTGCCACATCACCAGTAGCTGCAAAGTAATGCTAGTCGACAACTAAAGTTTAAAGGTTTACAAAAATGCTAATTCAAATCCTGTATTTAGCATAAGTGTTCTTGTGTTCAGACATATTTTTTGGTGCAAAAGATATGTCTGAAAACAAGCAGGCGGGATGTAAATGCCAGATGATAGTGATGACTGACACAATATTGTCTTTGTTTACTTATTTCACGTGTGGGTTTCAGTAGCTTGCACAGAACAACTGTACGCATTGAAGATTTATTTTCAACAAGCATTGTATGCACTGAACACATTGAAGAGCTATTTTATTTAGCTAACATTTTAAAATAATGGATGGAAATATAAACAATTCTGAAATATATGGATTTATTGAGAAAAATGTAATTACATTTTCTTGTTTTTTTTGTTGATTTGTTATTATATTGTTACCAGGTGTTATTTTAATTTATAATCATAAAAAGTTTATGTGTGTTCTGATGTGAATGCATTTCTAAATACACATATAGGCAGGGGTGGATTGAGAACCTAAAGTGGCCCTTGAAATTTTTTTGAAAGTGGCCTCATGTAGGCGGGCCCAAACCAATTGTGGATCGGGGCCAACACAAAGTAGGTGGGGTTAGCACACCTTTAGCCTTAGCCACAATGGTGGTTGTTACTGGATCACTGATAAATAACTTTTGATGTGAATTTATTTAAAGGAAATAGAGCTCCTTTGAAACAAGAAAAAACCATATTGATTAAGTAAAGGGCTTTTCACCCTTTAATAAATGTGTCCCCCAGTGTATACAAAATCTACAACAAAGAATCCCTGGCCAGCAGTGTCTCAGAACCCCATTAGCGCATGCACTAATAGGGTTTTGAGCACAATGAATAAGATTTATAACATAGCAAAAAAATTTACTATTGAGACACTCACCAAAAATGCTTAAAATCAGAAAACTGTTCTTACTTGTCATCCTTAGTTTCAGTTCAGTTATGTGGCGCTGGACACAGTTGTGTTTCCTTTCATCCATGTCACTACTGATCAGCAGCTACTAGCTCTGGTTTTGTCTGCGAGACTCCAGCAGAAAAATAGTAAGGAAAGGTGAGAATACCCAACAGGGGGAACAGAAGCACAGAGCGGTAACTAAACATTTTAGTGCTTTGAGAGAGCGCTGCCAACCCCCCTTTCCTTCACACTTGCGGTAACGCACTGCCAGAGGGAAATTCCTACCTGGTGCTACCGCTCGTGTCTAAAAATCAGTTGCTGATTTGCTGAATTTTGTAACGTTGGGGCTCTGTGTGGAGAAGAGGTAGTTACTATTCACCTGGAAAGTCGAGTAATTACTAAACACTAGACTACCCTAACCCCAACCAGCCCCACATTAAATCATTATCTATTTTTCCTTCCACATAATAAGACCCACAATTGAATAGCATTCACATTAATACTAAATATGCTTATTTTCCCCCTATATAGCCCTGACATTAAATTAAAAAGCACCTGCATTTAATAATTAGGCCTCCTTATTATGTTTTTATTCTATTAATGTACTGTATATTGTACACCAAAGAAATCTAAGGTTGGCTATGCTGTTTGGGAGGGCGTGCACTTTTTTTTTTCTTCTTTTTTACTTTTTTTTTTAATACATCAAGATCTCTTGCACCAGCTGAATGCACCCGCAAAAGATACATCTCCTAAAGGCCTATTTGCGGTTGTTTTCAACTCAAAATAGCATGTAAAGAGCGTGAACATGCCTTTACATTGCTAGACTCGCCCACTACCTCCCTTGTTCCACCTCTTTAAGCGCAGAGAGGTGCAATGGGGAGATCCGACTCAATCGGAGTGCAAACTGAGATGGATCTTTGGCCAAAAGTACTTTTTGCACAGAACAAAAAGGCTTGCGTTTGACTCTAAAAGAGGCCCATAATGAATAAATATTCTTGAAAATACTTCAGCCTATATGTGTGGCTATCCTTATGGGAATTACGCATATAGCGTATATTAAGATCCATTTGGATTTCAATACGGGCAAAACTACACAAAGTAGCATACTCTTTGTAAACACGTAAAATTTCCCCAACTTGCCCTCAGAGAACATCAGATGGACTTTTTCATTAGCATATCAGAAATATATTGATGATTCAATACACCCTGAAAACACCCCTCCATTTACTTGAGTAAAATTCAAGACACAAGCATGAATTGAGGAATGACTCACTTTCCATGCTACAGGCTATGATGTGCAAAAAGGTTTCATTAATAATGTATACAATATAAGCTGAAGCCAATAGCAAGTGATATGTTAATGGTCAGTGTTAGGTGCCTTTTATTTTTATTTTTTTAGTTACATAGTTACATAGCAGGATAAGTTACATAGCTGGAGGTTGCTTAGACAACTTGTAAAATATGTTTTTGCTGATGACAAAATAAGTTAGTTACACACTACAAATCTTCAGATGCAATGCATTTAATTGTGTGTATCTGCACATATTTGAACTTCTCATACATTAATAAGTGCACACTTATTGTCTACTTTTGTGATGTGTATCCATGCAGAATTGTGGGTCCAGCCACAAATATGTATGGTTGAAAAAGTCAAAACTTCAGTTCAAAAACCTAATAGAATAAGTGATTGGAAATATGCGCTCCCTTTGAGTGTTTTATTTAACGCAAAGCTGGTGCCTTGATGACAGATAAGAAGGGTAGCTCTCTCCCTCCAGATAAATTAGACAATTAAACAGAAAATCATCTGGTGCAAGATAGTGAATATTAAATACTGCATACGTGGACTCAAAAATTGTACCATATGTCCATCTTATACAGATCTGCAATATTGCAATTTTATGTCCATACATTTGCATCACATAAAAACACAGTTGTGAATGAAAAAAGCAACATAACCCAGTATTGGAAATACTGGAATTTTAGCATGTTTTTTGGATCTTTAGTACCTCTTTTGGAGATTCTTATGACACTTCATTTTTATTGTCATATATAAGGTGCAATATCCTAGAATCTGAGACGGCCTTACACAAATGTTGGAAAAACTTTTGTTCTATGGTCTGATCAATTACTCAATAATTACTTATTACCCTGATCTGGTGCCAGTTAACATCATCCCTCAATCAAGGGGGGCATCCATGCTTATTCATTCAGAAACAATATTACACTTTGGGAAATTGGTAATTTTACTGTTTCATAATCTTATATTTGTAAACTTTGCAATGAAGTTGCTGTATTTTCTGACTTATGAGCTGCAGCTTAGATAAGTTATCTATTTTTATTTCATTCACAACTTTGTATTTATGTGATGCAAATGCATTAATAATAAAATTGCAATATTACAGATCTGTGTACTATGGACATATGGTACAATTTTCTAGGCCACTTATACAATATTTAATATTCACAATTTTGCGCCAGTTCAAAAACCTATCTACTATAATTTTATGACTACCTCCTTAATTAATTACAAGTTTACAATGTTTTTTTCTTAAAATAACACTAATATGAACCTTATTTATGTCTTAAGTCTTAAGTGTAAGATGACATTGGATTGTCTGTGTGACATTTGTTCTTTCATGTTTATATTATATTGATAGAAATGCTGTAACAGTGTTCTTTCCATTATAAACTACAACTGATTGAAGCAAAAGGCATCACATTGAAAGTATTCTCTGATACACTATTATCAGCCTTCTTGTTTTTTCCGTGGCGCAACCTGGGGAGAGAAAAGAAAAAGAAGAGAGAGAGAGAGGGGGGGGGGGGGAGTGGGGAGGTAGGGGTGGTGTGTTGAGAACACAGTAGAGGTGGTACCACCAATATACTTGTGGGGCTTTAAATGTTATAGCTCTTTTACTGATGTTGTTTTATAGCTTTTTGCAATGTATATTGGGGTGGATTGGTACCTTCTGTGTGGGGTGTGATTAGTGTATCTGTAGGGGTGTTAAGAGCTCTTGGTTGGCTAGAGCTATAAATAGAGGCAGTTAGTGTTGTGATTGCCTCTAATTGTTAGTTATTATGTGCTGAGGTGTGCTTTTAAAGTGTTGGGCAGGTGTTGTGTGCGAGGTGATAAAAACTAAGTGTTATGGAATATGGGTGTGTAGCGAGATATGTAAGTATTAAACTTTTTGCTTAGGTAGCTCTTATAAGAGCAGTTAGATGTTCGTCAGCCGTTCTCTCTGGTTTTCCGTTTGGCGCTATCAGTAAGAGCTGATTTGTAGCGTGTACCGAGCGGTGGCTTGACTGGGGCCGAGCCGGTGCTGCTAGTTCACCTGAGGCGCTTCCGCCGGACTTCCGGTGTTGTTGGAGCACACTCTGCGTTCCACTGCAGGTTGTTTCGATACTTGTTCTTCTGTTTCTGCTTCAGATCCTGGAGAGTTTGCGAGTGATGTTTTCCAGGGGCAGAGGTGAGTGTGCAGAGAGTCTTGTGCGGGGTGTAGTTATGTCCAACGCGTTTCGTCCTTAGACTTCGTCAGGGATGTGGCTGTGCTTCTGTTTTCTTGTGTTTTTATCCTGTTCTGATTTAACCTAGGATCTTCCGGAAGAGGAGGGGATGGGGGTCGGGAGGCGGGATACGGAGGGGGGGGGAGAGATTTCGGGCGGGCGGACTTGGGGTTAAGAATTATTAACATGCGATACTAAAGTAAGCTCGCTGAACCCCGATTAGCCCTAACCCTATCCCCCCTCTCCCCCCTCATTAATATTAAAATTATACAATTAAACATCATATATCCATAAAAATAGCACCCATCCACCAACTCCTCCACCCCATTATTTAATACCACATCATAGATCCAAAATAAATAAGGAATCTTTTATCTAGTTAAATAACAATAAAACCCAGTACTAATAATTTAAATTTATATTTAATACTATCCCACACAAGGAATTAACACTAGATTACACCTACATCCCACCGGCCATCAACCCCTCCTAAAATGCCCCAGCAAATATCGAACCCCACCATCACGTCTGGTAGAACCCCCAAAAATCCAGCCCCCCTCCCCCTCCCCTCCCCCCCCATAACCAACACTGGTGCGCTCCCACCGAAATAGAATACTTGGTATATATATAAAAATATGGACAACGGTGTTGATTAGCACGGCCATACCACTAGCACATAATAAATATCCTAACGGACCAAACAAGCCCCCGCAGGATCAGCCTCCCTATATAAAGATCCTTATAGTAAGTTTCCCACTCATACAAGACCCAAATACAAAACCACAATCCACCACTCATCTAAACCAAAAAATAAAACCGACGTCCGCCCATTCCCCCCCCCCCCCCCCCCCCCCCATAACAACCTATGGTACGCTCCCAATAGAAATAAATATTTAATATTTAATATTTTATTTAGAAAGATGGGCAAGGATCTCAATTAGTAGATCATATCAATAGCATCAATACCCCATCGCACCGTACAGGTCTACGCCGGACAAGCCTCCCAATCATAAATTCATCATAATAAGCATCCCACACAAAGTTAAATACTACAAGACATGATTAATATTGATCACCAATTCAAACCTTAATAATTCTTAACCCCAAGTCCGCCCGTCCGAAATCTCTCCCCCCCCCTCCGTATCCCGCCTCCCGCCCCCTATCCCCTCCTCTTCCAGAAGATCCTAGGTTAAATCAGAACAGGATAAAAACACAAGAAAACAGAAGCACAGCCACATCCCTGACGAAGTCTAAGGACGAAACGCGTTGGCCATAACTACACCCCGCACAAGACTCTCTGCACACTCACCTCTGCCCCTGGAAAACATCACTCGCAAACTCACCAGGATCTGAAGCAGAAACAGAAGAACAAGTATCGAAACAACCTGCAGTGGAACGCAGAGTGCGCTCCAACAACACCGGAAGTCTGGCGGAAGCGCCTCAGGTGAACTAGCAGCACCCGCTCGGCCCCAGTCAAGCCACCGCTTGGTACACGCTACAAATCAGCTCTTACTGATAGCGCCAAACGGAAAACCAGAGAGAACGGCTGACGAACATCTAACTGCTCTTATAAGAGCTACCTAAGCAAAAAGTTTAATACTTACATATCTCGCTACACACCTATATTCCATAACACTTAGTTTTTATCACCTCGCACACAACACCTGCCCAACACTTTAAAAGCACACCTCAGCACATAATAACTAACAATTAGAGGCAATCACAACACTAACTGCCTCTATTTATAGCTCTAGCCAACCAAGAGCTCTTAACACCCCTACAGATACACTAATCACACCCCACACAGAAGGTACCAATCCACCCCAATATACATTGCAAAAAGCTATAAAACAACATCAGCAAAAGAGCTATAACATTTAAAGCCCCACAAGTATATTGGTGGTACCACCTCTACTGTGTTCTCAACACACCACCCCTACCTCCCCACTCCCCCCCCCCTCTCTCTCTCTCTTCTTTTTCTTTTCTCTCCCCAGGTTGCGCCACGGCAAAAACAAGAAGGCAAACAACGAATTCGGAAATCGGAACATCCGAAGAATCCGTAACGGCAGCACCGATCCCAAAGACACTCCCGTCAAGCACAGACGCCCAAGGTAAGCTCACCAAAAAGAGACCCTACCACCTGACACTATTATCAGCACTTCCAAGGATGTGCAAAAGATCAGGTTGTTTTGCAGGGGAAAAGAACACAATCTCCACCCATCCCCTCCCAACAAAGGTAGCACAATTTTGGACATGTGCGTTTTCCAGTATGCTGATGCGCTAATCCATGTGTGTGCTTTTACAAGTTGGCACAATTGTGCAATAATGCATCATAAAAAATGCATTTCTGCTGCCAGTATGTACTTCTACTACACTTCTGTAGCTTTCTAAATGACCTCCAATATTCTACTACTATTTGATGGAGTGGAACTAGTGGGTATTACAGTATTTCAGAAAGGCTTTAAGTAAACACACAGTTTACTTAGGAAACAAGTAAAGATAGAATACTTGACTGGCAAGGAATAGAGTTTAACATTTGACAGAGAGGCGGTTTTATTTAGACCATTAAAACAAAACAAATGAACAAGAACAAATACAAAGGCTGCACAAATGGTGTAGTGTATTGTGCCTGATTATTACCCAGAGATGCTAATGGAGAATAAAATGTGCAGCTCAGGGGAGAGAAGATAAATGGGGAACATGATTGAAATTTAAAATATACTAGGGATTTCAATGTGATTTATGAGGAGAGATTTTCCAAAATAGGTTAATTTAGTATCTAATAATGATTGATTTAGTAACTCAAGTAGTGCGTATGAAAGCTAGTAGTACTGAAATAAATAAATGTTCTTTAACATTATGCTGTAGGTGCGTGCTGGATGTTAATTTACCAATGTGTGTTATAAATGGAAACAGCCTTCTTTTAGCCATCTATGTTTATTTAAGGTTTTGAGAGAAAAAAAAACAATGTTCACATTTTTTTTCATATACCCATTGTTGTCAAGGGATTTGTTATGTAGTTAATTTGCTTTTGTAAAGAGAGATGCAATAAGAATGAAAGACATATAATTCTAAACACCAATTACATTTTGATTAATGCTGCTATGTACTGGTCAGATCAGGGATTAATTTAATGCAGTGGGTCAGTTTAACAGATTGTATGTTATACAATACACATCCCTAATGGGAGAATTCAATACTGTGCACCATTACCGTATGAACGGTAATAGTGTGCAAATGAATCGGGCCCTAAGAATGCAGATGGTAATTAGATTGCTTAGGTACATGTGTAGGCATTTTAAGGTTTACAACGGTCTATAATATTTTTTCCCTGTGGGTCAGCAATGTGTGTTGTATGTCATAACAGAAAACCTCACAAATTTTAACAAATTGCTCATGTACACAATTTCTATTGATAACCCGAAATTCCATTTGAACATGTCTCTGATTAAACCAGCCATATCTTCACTTCACCATGATCAGGTCTCTGGCAAGCAGTTGGGATAGTTGGGTAGCATGTGTCACAGGTACGTGATCATATGAGTTTGAAGGTATATGTTTAAGAAAAAATGGGTAAAATACTAATTACAAAATATGCAAGGGTGCATTACTATTTACACAAATGTGCCTAAATGTCGGCCGTGCTCATAACAAAGACCACTTCATTCCAAATTTTGCTGCTACTCCCATAAAAGTATTATATGCAGTCTTTTGCTGTTATGACTAGGAATGCTCATGGTAGAATGAGAAAAAATATCATTACAAAGTCCATTCTTCCACCTCTTGTGACAACCACTTCATTCATTTAAAATGTATACCTTAAATTAATAATCTGAGTGAAAGAACACTAGGGGCTAGATTTACTAAAGGGTGGTTTGATGAAACCACCAATTTTAAACCATTTTTCCAGCGGGTTTAAAACCTCTGGATTTACTAAAAACCAAACCGATATTAAAACGGCCAGAATGAACATTTTTAAAAGCCACCACTTTACATTCTGATTTTAAGAATGATGAACAGATAAACAGCTGGAAAAACTAAGCTGGTGTTTGTAAAACCGCCACAAAACCGCCATCCAAACAGCCAAAAGCAAAGAGGTGATTGTGAGAAGTGAGATTGCTCAAACTGCATGCTGTTTGAGCTATCTTGTAATTCAGAACATAAGAGGAAGCACCACTGACATATAAATTATGGGGGCAATCATTATTTATTGATTAAGAAGCAAAATTATTTTATAATTAAATAATGGAGGCAAATTTTATTTTTCTTTAATGGGGACAATATTATTGTATTATATTATGGGGAAAATATGTATATATTATAATATTAAATGGGCAACACTGTTTGATTGCTAATGGGGGAAACAATTATTGCTTGTATAAGATTTTTCTAATCTTCACTTTAAATAATTATTGAGATGATCAGAATTCCAAAATATAATATTTCTATTCTTTATTTAAAGATATTATGCATAGATACAGTCATATTGGGCGAAGCAGACATGCGCCCACGGTCTCAAATGCCAATTGACAATCTATATTTGATTAAGTCATTCTTATATAGAAAATGTTACTCATCATTACTTAAAACACACCTTCCCAGCTTACATCACTCCTGACAGTCAAAGTCTCTATCATTGCCAAAAACATTACTTGTACTTGCCAAACCAAACCTCTTGACCCAGGTCAAAGCTGAAATTTCATCATTAAAGTGACATGTTCTTGGAGGGGTCTTTTGGAAGGGTTTTTTTGACCTTATTTTGAGCAACGATGTTCTTGGCTTTGTCCGGTCATTGTAAAGTAAGGGAGATTTACAAAAAGTGTGTCTCTCGTCCTCTGTTGTGTAATATATAAAATAAATGTCAGTACTTTTCCTCTTAAAAGCACAGGCACATAAACTTAGATTAGTTCTGTATTAGTACTATATAAGTTTTTTATATATATATATATATATATATATATATATATATATATATTTTGTTAATTATTACTTTGACATATGATACACACATGTGGCGCTACATAGTGACCTATAATATAATTATACAATAATATTTTCCCCTTAATACATTGAAAAATAACATTTGCCCACATAAATTAATTATAAATTAAATATCATTTATTTTTGCCAAACCGCTGGTGGTTTAGCTGTTTTCAATCCGCCACACATTGCCAGTCATTTTACAGTGCAGCCTCAAACCACCCTATAGTAAATGCGGCGGTTTGGAGCACTATACCGCCAGTAATGTGTGGATGTTTAAAACCGCCACCAAACAGGATTTTCAGTAAATTTACCCCAGGGGTGTCTTTAGTCAATGTGCCCCATTTGTGCATTGATATGTTTTATTACATTGGTCAATATGCACCTTGATATGTGCCTTCCCATATAAAGTTTGCCTGGACGTATAAACTGTAGTTTGGTTTTCAATACCTCTGAGTAGCTGTAATAACATCTCATTTACATGTGGGTGCATAATTAGGTGTATTTATAAATCTAACTTACACCTACCAAGGAATACAACAATCCATCCAGCTTCTCACATCAAAAGATGCAAGACATCACAGAGGCATCACCAATTTAATGTGTAAAATCCATGCACATTGCATTAAATTGGGTTTAATTGTTCAAAAACAGGTATGAACTGCATGTGTAATGCATACGGCCCATTTTTTAACTTTCATAAATGTTGCTTAAAGTATGTACAAATGGCAAGACAAAATCATATAATATAACCATATAACAATAACAAATAAGCAAATGTAAACTGTTTCCTGACTGTCATAAAAATAAACACATGGAGAATGTAAACAACTTTGATACATCATTTTAGCATAATATAGTAAACACAAAAACTGTATTGTCCAAAAGTAAGGACTTCTAATGGGCACTAACCAATATTCTCCTCATAAAATATAGTTAGAAAAATCACATACTTTCAATAGCCCAAAAATAATTGATTGCTGCTTCTTAATGAGTGCTTGTGTTTCCACTCACAAAACAATCTATAGCAAACTACATACAATATAAGATGTGCAGCCAACAATCGTAGATAGCCAGAATACCACCATATAGAACTCTTCTGTTTCTGATTATTATTCAACCACGTTTGTTAAACAAATGAAAAACACATTTAAAACACATATAAACAGAAGAAAATTGCACAATATAAACCAATGCAAGCCAAGCTTATAGGATCTTAACATTGGTTTATACTGTGCAATTTTCATTTGTTCATATGTGTTTAAAATATTTTTTTAATTTGTTTAATAAATATGGCTGAATAATAATCAGAAACAGAAACAATTTATATGGTGACATCCTGTTTAGCTGGAATTGTTGGCTGCACTTCTTATATTGTATGTAGTTTAATATAGTAAACATTGCAACTTTATAGGTTGTTTGATGATCCAGCTACATCATGTAACAGCCAATACTACAACCATACTACAATATAAATTATTGCAGTATACTACAATTACAAGCAACCAATAAAGTCGAAAGAAAATGCTAGATTTTAATTAAATGAAGCTTTGAGAAATCCTTCTTCAATGTGTGATGTTCTGACACACTCACTTTAAATATAGATAAATAAATGCGATGGTTTCTTAATTACATTCACAAGTCATCCCCCTGATCTCAAGGATATCGAGAAAAATCCAGTTAAAATGCACTATTAATTGGACTGCTGGCATCTATAGGACATGAGTTTTTTGCCTTGCCTTCCTGGGCTTATGTCAATCATTTTATAACAAGCAGTATTAGTTCCTTATTACAGTAGATGTATTTAATATGACATCACAAGTAGGTATAAACACCATCTAACTCAATGTGCTCACTACAAGTAAGTGTCTTTTAATTTGAAATGAGTTATAGATGCATAACTATTATAGATATAACATTAACACAAAGTGTAGCTAGAGGTTAACATCAATGTGGGGCTCATTTGCCATATAAAACACATACACATACCATATTCTGTTTGCAGTATTATATAATATATACGTGTTTTGCTTTTTAAAACTTTTTGCATTACTATATGCAGTGCTCTTACATAATTTCGCAGCCTATGATGTCATATGCCACTTTATGCTACTTTCCAAAGTTATACAAACTCTTTTGTGAATTGGATCCAATAAACGACACTTATGCCACAGCATTTACTTATTGTTGCCCTTGAGAAATAGTTATGAATGTGCTATTTTTATTAAACAGTTATCATTGTCATTAGTTTTATACCCTGCTGATTTAAATAAAAACTTACCATGTCAACTGCAGTGTAGTACAAAGGAAGTTTATAAATAATTGTATGTCTCTAGTTAAGAAATAATCAGAAAAGTGAATAACCTCAATATGAAATAGGGTAAGGTAAACATAATATAATATAAATGTAATTAAAACAAAGTAAAATGTTTCATTTGTTTCATGCTATTTCAGATCTTTTATAACATTTCTGTCATACTGCAAATACTGGACATTTTTCTCTACTAAAGTGCTGGATGGAAAAGGAATCTCAGAAATCAATTGCTTTCTATTTTTCAGCAATATGGAAGACTTGGCAAAAATGAACTAGCAAATCAATAAAAAACTAAATCAAGAACTTTCATTTCACTTCTGAAACAACAAACACTTCCCACCACCTGCAAAGGAAAATGAAATGAGCCAAAACATAAAAAATTCTGCCGTTGTAACTGGCACTACCAGTGAATTGAGCAGAAAGAAAAATGTTATTAGCAGACAGCAATATGTTTCTACATGCCAGAGGTTTTGTACATGTAGTTCCTAAATTTGCCATGCATAACTGACTTACAGCACAGATATTAATGCTCGCTGTTTTTTAGAAACCTATATTGCAATTTAAAAATAGGATCGCTTTTAATTTAGATTTTTTTTTTAACTGTATTTTGTGCAGATATATAGCAAATTACTTATTATATTCTGGGGCGGTTAATAAAATGGTGTTGGTGCAAATTTAGGAACAACAAAATAAACTATTTACATTTGTTAGCTTTATTTCTTAAAATATGTTACACACTGTTTCTATTATTATAAAAGAATACTTTGCAATTAAAAATAAGATCCAGCAATTTTATTGATAAAACAGAGGCATTTAAAATAAAAAATACAATGTAATAGCAACATTGTAAAGAAGGTGTTGCAAATATGGGAAAATATGCAAAAGAGAGGCACACAGCATGCTATAGAGTATATAGTATACACTGCACAATGTAATATTTTATTAAAAAAAATATTATTCCAAAATATTATTGTGCAAACATTGCAACACTTAAATTTAATCACAGTTTAGTATATAAATAACTCAACATTTTCCAGTAATTGGAAGTACATTTCCAGATGCTCTCCAAGCAACGTAACACAACCCCCCCCCCCCCCACACACATATTTATTTTTATTGCATTGTAAGGACTCATGTCTGGAACATGGCGCAATCATAGGGGCATGTGTAGAAGCTGTTTGTCACCAGAGTTACCACTTGAGATTTACAGTTTGACTTTGCTCAAAGTACTGACATTGACTGTATGGTGAGGAAGGTTTCATATATTTTGGCCATCTGAAGACATCCACACACACACCTGCATACAATGACAACTAGCCATTTAGGTTACAGCCCTGGTCAACCACTGCGTTTCATATCAACAAGTTTGCTCTCTCTTTAAAGGTGTTATGTGGCTCTTTATGTAAAAATTCACCACCAACCAGTTCCTATCTATCAGTGCTAATGATTCAGCCATGAGGCACGAGGCACGTAATGCAGTCGGGCTTTTCAGGCACCCATGTTTTTCTCTGCTATTCTTTACAACCTGAAAATTAAGTAGAGCGGTCAAATATGACTTTGCAAAACACAGAGAAGGCAATGTGCTTTTGCCTAATGAAACTGTGTGCTACACTGACCTGTAAAAGCCTTGGCTGCGTACTGATCCTGTAATGCCGGGTCTGACATGGAAGTGTCGACCGAAGGCTTGACCACTTGTCCCTCTATCATAGGGGATTGCTCATCACCTGTTGCTCTGTAGCTGGACTGGTTCTGAAAAGAAACAGATATGTAAATGACCAAGGTAAAAGTCAACAGCATACATCAGACACACGATTTTCAACTTACACTCTGGATCAATGTGCATCTCATCCATATTCTTGCCTTTGAATTCAGCCAGTCAGCCACTCTGGAAAGCCACTAAATATTTGCTGATCTTGGCAAATTTGAGGGTACATTCTGGGAGGCGGTAATACTGCCAGTGCATTCTGATGTCGTTTCCAAGGAAGTCCACAAACATATCCTGTTCTGTGTTGTTTTGGTTGAGGACCTTTGATAGAGTGGCAATGTGCTGTGGGGATGTTTGCCCCCACACTCTCGGGCAAACAGGTGTATGCAATTGGAGCCTCTAAAGTGTGACAAGGCAGCTGGTCTGGCAAACATGTAGACATTTTAGGTAGCCACTCCACATTCTTCATGCTTCTCTGTGAGAATACACCTTGCATAGCTGTGTCAGCAGGATGGGGACTTTTGTCCCTCATTTTCCTCAGATTTCAATGCGAGTGAAGTGCTGGCAGAGCTTCCTTTCATCCTTAGAAAGCACTAGGGCCATATCTTCATGGAGAGCCGAACAATCTCTTGTGGAGAAGGAAGTCAGCAACATCTTGGAAACTTCTATTGAACAAGATCACCTGTGCTATGGTGACTTTTTCAAGCAGTGCCCAGTTGTTAAGCATGGGCTCTGTAGATACACCACTTTGATAGGCTTGATGCTTCTCATCGACTTACAAGTGCATTTTTTTCACATCTTACATTAGAAGGAGAGCGATGAGGCACATTCCACTTGGACTCCAAAAGAGTTTTTAAGGCAGCCGATGAGATCAACCTGTTCCATCTTGCCGGAATAGATCTTCCTGACATTGCATGCGTTTTCAGCCCTCCATCATAGCTCAGCACTCCACATTGCTTGCTTGCTATTTTTGTAAGCCATGCCCGAACTTCAATGCTAGTGAGTTTGTCTTAAATGTACCTGTCTCTTCATCATAGCCAACTGCCAACTTTACAACATCTACTACATGCAGAAAGTTTTCCATCCTCTCCAAAGGGTTAGCTGTTCTAGCCTGTAGCAGTAGTCTGTCCATTTCTCTAAGCTTCTGACAGATGTACTCGTGCCTGATAACATCTGAACTGACCCAGTTGAAGAGATGCTGTTCCATCTGCATGATGCATTGGTAATTTTATTGTATGTGAGTAAGATTTCATCTAGGGTCATGTCGCTTAAGAGCTTTGGAAAGCCACCACTGATCTCAGGTGGAACAGGCTGAGAAAAGGTGGACAGAGACAATTTTTGGCAAGTTTGGGTTGGTTGCCCCTTCAGTTTTGCTTAAATCTCTTCATGTGTCAAGTATTTTCTTGTAAACAAGCTGTCACTCACCGGACTGTGAGTGCTTCTTCCCGGACATTTAGGAACCGTGGCCGTCCTCCATCCTGAGGGACTGCGCATGCGCAGCCCTTTCTAAACCTTCAGTGTATGTTCCTTTAACTTAATTGGCAGATCAGGCAACACTCCCTATATTAAGCACCTGTGGTCAACACCACGTTGCCTGATCTTGGAGTCTCATTCCCCATGAGTCTCTGAAGGTGTTCCTGTGTTTCCTCGTTTATTCAGCCCAGCTGATTCCTGTGGTTTCCAAACCACTTCTACCTCTGTGGTTTCCAAACCACTTCTTCTGCTGTGGTTCCCATACCACAGCTACCCCTCTGTGTATCATCGTGACTGTGAGCTGATTCCTATCCGCTGCCTCCGTGCACTACAGCCTTCTAACCACTTCAACTCTACCGTGTATTATTGGGACTGTTAGCTGATGCCTATCCGCTGCCTCCGTGCACTACAGTCTTCCATCCACATCCACTCACCTGTTCATCATCGTGACTGTTAGCTGATTCCTATCCGCTGCCTCCGTGCACTACAGTCTTCAACCTGCAACTCGTCTGTGTTTCATCATCGTGACTGTTAGCTGATTCCTATCCGCTGCCACCGTGCACTACAGTCTTCAACCTACAACTCGTCTGTGTTTCATCATCGTGACTGTTAGCTGATTCCTATCCGCTGCCTCCGTGCACTACAGTCTTCAACCTGCAACTCGTCTGTGTTTCATCATCGTGACTGTTAGCTGATTCCTATCCGCTGCCTCCGTGCACTACAGTCTTCAACCTGCAACCCGTTTGTGTTTCATCGTGACTGTTTGGCTGATTCCTATCCGCTGCCTCTGTGCGCTTCAGTCTTCAGTTCTTGTCAACCCTCCCGTGTTTCCTTGAGTCTGCTGCCACTATTGCTACCCGCTACTCTCCGTGATCAACAGTTCCAGTTCAACTCTGCTCTCCCGTGTCCCATCGTTATTGCACCTGCTGGTTGCTATTGGCTACCCCCGTGTTTCCGCAGAGACCCGCTGCTGCTACTCCTCAGCGCTACTCATCCATCTACTGCTGATCCGCTCTCCACGCTTTCCTGTGTTCCCTGCTGGTCGACCTACCTGTGCGCTGCACCTACTAGACCACCGCTTCACCCATCCAGGGACTTTGCATCCTGCCGGCCTCCTGCCGTTCAGGTATCTCTGCACTCCTGTCTGACTGCCTGCTTCTGAACCACGGTATGCATACTTCTCATTGACTGTGCTGTGTATTGCATACCTTGCTGGACTGTGTTGGTTCTCCTCTGGAGTTTGCTATCCGCTGAGTCTATTGCCATCATTGACTGTGTTTTCTCGTGCTGGATTACTTCAAGAGACTTTCTATATTGGCAGTGTTGTTCAGTCATATATACATCTATATTGTGCATATTACTGTGGATCAAAGTTAAGGTGCCCGTGTATATCTTGTGTTGCAGTCTCTCCCCGTGCACCTCCTCACATATATATTCAGTGGTACAACTTGCTAGTGGCAGACCACTGACCCCTGTTTCCAGTTTCACCTGTTCCAGTATCCTCTCACATAGCAGTGGTACAACTTGCTAACGCAGACCACTGACTCCCCGGATACCTCCACTTGGATTCCATTCCTTCACTCAGACAGCGGTACAACTTGCTATCCGCAGACCGCTGACTCTCATCACCTCCTCGTTTCTGTTGGACATTCCTCCTCACTATAGCAGTGGTACAACTTGCTACCGCAGACCACTGACTACCTTCACGTGTCCTTTGTCCATAAAGTTCCTCGTGTATTATTACCTCCATATTGCCAGTGCTGCTAGTCATAGACTTTCCTGAGCATCTCATCATCTGCTATTTCCTGTTCCGTGATCACCCTGCTACCAGAGTACCATATTACCACCTATACTGCTCTGGTAAGCCTATCACCTGGTGATCCCTGGGTAAAGACTCCTAGTGCCCGTGACAGTAAGATCAGGCCATGACAGACCCAGATACGGAACCTACCGCTAAAGAGATGCTGCAGCATCTGGTCAGCCGTGTGGAGCAACAGGATGCTCGCCAACAGCTGTTACTTCAATGTTACCAATCGTTAACCTCCCAAGGAACATCTGGACAGACTGTTACAGCTAATATTGAAGCTCCTGTGCTTTCCTCCGTTTCCCCAGTGCCATCCCAGGTGTCTACAGCTCCTACGCTTCACCTGCCTACTCCGTCAAAATATGACGGGGACCCCAAAACTTGTAGAGGTTTCCTTAACCAATGTTCAGTCCATTTTGAACTCCAACCTCAAAATTTTTCTACCCATCGTTCCAGAGTGGCCTATCTTATCTCATTGTTTTCTGGACAAGCCCTGGCTTGGGCCTCCCTCTGTGGGAAAGAAACGATCCAATTCTACAAGATAGTGCCAAATTCATTTCCACGTTCCAAAGTGTGTTCGATGAACCAGGTCGTGTGACCTCCGCTGCTTCCAGCATTCTTCGTTTGCGACAAGGCTCCCATACAGTAGGCCAGTATGTCATTCAATTTAGGATCTTAGCCTCTGAACTTCAGTGGAACACTGAAGCATTAGTTGCCGCCTTCTGGCAGGGGCTCTCCGATAAAATTAAAGATGCACTGACTACCCAAGAGCTTCCTTCGTCACTAGAAGATTTGATCTCTCTTTGCCATCGTGTAGATATGAGATTTCGTGAAAGAGAGTCTGAGAAAACAACGGCGGTCAAAGCACCTCTTCGTTCAACCCCTCAATTTCGTCCAGCTCCACCCTCTGTGATTCCCATGGAGATAGGACGTTCCAAATTATCTTCAGAGGAGAGGAAACGCAGAGTAAAGAATAGACTCTGTATCTATTGTGCTGATTCCACGCATATGCTCAGCTCTTGCCCTAAGAGATCGGGAAATGCCAGGCCCTAACTAGTTCTGGAGAGGTGAAGTTAGGGTCCCTGGAGTCCTCTCCATCGTCTATGAAATCTAAAGTCTGCGCTTTTGATGTTACGATTTCCTTTGCTACCAAATCCTTTGAGTCACAGGCATTGATTGATTCCGGAGCAGCAGGAAATTTCATTTCTAAATCACTAGTGAATCAATGGTCCCTACCAGTGATTACTTTAAAAACACCCATTACTGTGACGGCTATAGATGGATCACGTCTCATCAATGGTCTCATCACCCAGAGTACGTCTCCAGTAATTCTTCAGATTGGTGTACTACACCATGAAGAAATTTCGTTTTTAATTCTCCCAGTTACGACAAGTCCGATTGTCTTAGGCCTTCCATGGCTTCAGTGTCACTCTCCCCAGATTGACTGGCGCACCCCTCAAGTTACGTCTTGGGGGTCTGAATGTCACCATCGTTGCCTTTCCCAAGTTATTCCTCTTAAAGTACAGCAATCTTCCATCTCATCTTCCTCCCCGGGACTCCCTCCTCAGTATGCTTCATTTGCCGATGTGTTTGATAAAGCTCAGTCTGAACGTCTTCCTCCTCATCGTTCTTGGGATTGTCCGATCGACCTTCTACCTGGCAAGACTCCTCCCAGGGGTCGGGTCTATCCTCTCTCGTTACCTGAGACTCAAGCCACATCTGAGTACATACAGGAGAATCTCCAGCGTGGGTTTATTCGACCTTCCACCTCTCCCGCTGGAGCTGGGTTCATCTTCGTCAAAAAGAAGGATGGATCATTACGCCCTTGTATAGATTTTCGTGGACTCAACGCCATTACTATCAAGAATCGCTATCCCATTCCGCTGATCACTGAGCTATTCGATCGCATCAAGGGAGCTCGGATATTTACTAAGTTGGATCTTCGTGGTGCCTACAATTTAATTAGAATCCGTTCCGGTGACGAATGGAAGACCGCGTTCAACACCAGAGATGGGCATTACGAATATTTAGTAATGCCCTTCGGGCTGTGTAATGCCCCCGCTGTTTTCCAAGGCTTCATCAATGAGATCTTTCGGGACTTATTATATGTATGTGTCGTTGTCTACCTGGACGACATATTGATCTTCTCACAGGACCTGCCTTCTCATCACCAACATGTGGCAGAGGTCCTCTCCAGACTACGGAAAAATTCATTGTTCTGTAAATTGGAAAAATGTTCATTCGAGTTACCCCAGATTCCATTCTTGGGGTATATAGTTTCCGGAGTTGGCCTGAAGATGGATCCAGACAAAGTAAATGTTGTATTACATTGGCCTCAGCCAACTACTTGTCACTCACCGGACCGTGAGTGCCTCTTCCCGGACATTTAGGAACCGTGGTCGTCCACCATCCTGAGGGTCTGCGCATGCGCAGCCCTTTTCTATACTTCAGTGTATACCCCTTTAACTTAATTGGCAGATCAGGCAACCTCCCTATATTAAGCACCTGTGGTCACTACCACGTTGCCTGATCTTGGAGTCTCATTCCTCATGAGTCTCTGAAGGTGTTCCTGTATTACTTGTGTATTCAGTGCTGCTGATTCCTGTGGTTTCCAAACCACTTCTACTACTGTGGTTCCATACCACTTCTACCATCAACTGTATCATCATGACTGTTTGCTGATTCCTATCCGCTGCCTCCGTGCACTACAGTCTTCTACACCACTTCATCGTTATTTTATATCTAAGTGACTGTTTACTCATTGCTATCCGCTGCCTCCGTGCACTCCAGCTTTTACCTCACTCACCTGCTTCTCATCTAGTCTGTTTGCTGATTTCTATCCGCTGCCTCCGTGCACTACAGTCTCCTGCTTGCAACTCGCCTGTGTTCAACATCGTGACTGCCAGCTGACTGCTATCCGCTGCCTCTGTGCTCTACAGTCTCCTGCTTGCAACTCGCCTGTGTTCAACATCGTGACTGCCAGCTGATTACTATCCGCTGCCTCCGTGCACTACACTCTCATCTCATCTTTGCTGTGTCTTCCTCGAGACTGCCGCTTTTCATTACCATCTGCTACACTTCGTGATCTACAGCTCCTGCCCTGCGCTGCACTCCTGTTTCCCATCGCTGTTGGTTCCTGTGGTTGCTACTGGTTACCTCCGTGTGCCGCTGAGTCCTGCCGCTGTGGTCAGCGCTATCGTCCATCTCCTGCTGATCCACTCTCCACGCCTTCACGTGTTCCACTGGCCTCTACCCTCCTGTCAGCATTGGATTTGTATCTCTTCTACTACCCTCTGCTGGATCATCTCCATTCTCCTGGGTTTCCTATGAGTCCAGTTCCACGTGTTGCTGACTCCTGTGGATTCGTGTCCCTGTCGGTCTACTCACCTGTGCGCTGCACCTGCTAGACCGCTGCTTCTCCTATCCAGGGACTTCCTATCCAGTCGGTCTCCAGCCGCTCAGGTACCGCTGCAATCCCATCTGACTGCTACTGCTGAACCACGGTATGCATACTTCTCATTGACTGTGCTGTGTATTGCATATCTTGCTGGACTGTGTTTGGTTCTCTCTGGAGTCTGCTATCCGCTGAGTCTATTGTCATCATTGACTGTGTTATCATTGTGCTGGACTACTTCAAGAGACTTTCTAGATTGCAGACCTGATCAGTCATTTACATATATATATACCTATATTGTGCATATTACTGTGGATCGTGTATAAGGTGCCGGTGTATATTCTGTGTTGCAGTCTTCCCCCGTGCACCTCCTCACATATATATGCAGTGGTACAACTTGCTGATGTCAGACCACTGATCCCTGTTTCCGGTATCACCTGTTCCATTATCCTCTCACATAGCAGTGGTACAACTTGCTACCGCAGACCACTGACTACCAGGATACCTCCACTTGGATTCCATTCCTTCACTCAGACAGCGGTACAACTTGCTACCCGCAGACCGCTGACTCTCATCACCTCCTTGTCTCTGTTGGACATTCCCCCTCACTATAGCAGTGGTACAACTTGCTATCGCAGACCACTGACTACCTTCACGTGTCCTTGTCCATACAGTTCCTTGTGTATCATTACCTCATTATTACCAGTGTTGCTAGTCATAGACTTTCTTGAGCATCTCATCGGTCATCATTTCATGTTCCGTGATCACCCAGCTACCAGAGTACCCTATTACCATCTACATTGCTCTGGTAAGCCTACCATCTGGTGATCCCTGGGTAAAGACTCCTAGTGCCCGTGACAGTAAGATCAGGCCATGACAGACCCAGATGTGGAACCTACCGCCAAAGAGATGCTGCAACATCTGGTTAGCCGTGTGGAGCAACAGGATGCCCGCCAACAGCTGTTACTTCAGTGTTATCAGTCATTAACCTCCCAAGGAACATCTGGACAGACTGTGACAGCTACTACTGAAGCTCCTGTGCTTTCCTCCGTTTCCCCATTGCCATCCCAGGTGTCTATAGCTTCCACGCTTCACCTGCCTACTCCGTCAAAGTACGATGGAGACCCCAAAACTTGTAGGGGTTTCCTTAACCAATGTTCAGTCCATTTTGAGCTCCAACCTCAAAATTTTTCTACCCATCGTTCCAGAGTGGCCTATCTTATCTCTTTGTTTTCAGGACAAGCCCTGGCTTGGGCCTCCCCTCTGTGGGAGAGGAACGATCCAATATTACAAGATAGTGCCAAATTCATTTCTACATTCCGAAGTGTGTTCGATGAACCAGGTCGTGTGACCTCCGCTGCTTCCAGCATCCTCCGTCTGCGACAAGGATCTCATACTGTAGGCCAGTACGTCATTCAATTTAGGATCTTAGCCTCTGAACTTCAGTGGAACACTGAAGCCCTAGTTGCCGCCTTCTGGCAGGGGCTTTCCGATAAAATTAAAGATGCACTGACTACCCAAGAGCTTCCTTCGTCACTTGAAGATTTGATCTCTCTATGCCATCGTGTTGATATGAGATTTCGTGAAAGAGAGGCTGAGAAAACGACTTCTGCTAAAGCACCTTTTCGCTCTAACCCTCAATTTCGTCCAGTGTCACCCGCTGTGATTCCCATGGAGATTGGACGTTCCAAGTTATCTTCTGAGGAGAGGAAACGAAGAGTCAAGAATAGACTCTGTATCTATTGTGCTGATTCCACTCATGTCCTCAGCTCCTGCCCTAAGAGATCGGGAAATGCCAGGCCCTAACTAGTTCTGGAGAGGTGAAGTTAGGGTCCCTGGAGTCCTCTCCATCGTCTATGAAATCTAAAGTCTGCGCTTTTGATGTGACTATTTCCTTTGCTACCAAGACCTTTGAGTCACAGGCATTGATTGATTCCGGAGCAGCAGGAAATTTTATTTCCAAATCGTTAGTTAATCAATGGTCTCTGCCAATGATTACCTTAAAAACTCCCATTACTGTGACGGCTATCGATGGATCACGTCTCATCAACGGTCTCATCACCCAGAGTACGTCTCCAGTAACCCTTCAGATTGGTGCTCTGCATCATGAAGAGATATCGTTTTTAATTCTTCCTGTTACGACAAGTCCGATTGTCCTAGGCCTTCCATGGCTTCAGTGTCACTCTCCCCAGATTGACTGGCGCACCCCTCAAGTCACGTCTTGGGGGCCTGAATGTCACCATCATTGCCTTTCCCAAGTCATTCCTCTCAAGGTACAGCAAGCTTCCATTTCAGCTATTTCACCGGGACTCCCTCCTCAATATGCTTCATTTACCGATGTTTTTGATAAAGCTCAGTCTGAACGTCTTCCTCCTCATCGTTCTTGGGATTGTCCGATTGATCTTCTTCCTGGCAAGACTCCTCCCAGAGGCCGGGTCTATCCACTCTCGTTACCTGAAACTCAAGCTACATCTGAATATATACGGGAGAACCTCCAGCGTGGGTTCATTCGACCTTCCACCTCGCCCGCTGGAGCTGGGTTCTTCTTTGTCAAAAAGAAGGATGGATCATTACGCCCTTGTATAGATTTTCGTGGACTCAATGCCATTACTATCAAGAACCGGTATCCCATTCCGTTGATCACTGAGCTATTTGACCGCATCAAGGGAGCCCGTATTTTTACTAAGTTGGATCTTCGTGGTGCTTACAATTTAATCAGAATTCGTTCCGGTGACGAATGGAAGACGGCGTTTAACACCAGAGACGGGCATTACGAATATCTGGTAATGCCTTTCGGGCTATGTAATGCCCCCGCTGTTTTTCAGGGCTTCATTAATGAGATTTTTCGGGACTTATTATATGTATGTGTCGTCGTCTACCTGGACGACATATTGATTTTTTCACAGGACCTGCCTTCTCACCACCAACATGTGGCAGAAGTCCTCTCCAGGCTACGGAAAAATTCATTGTTCTGTAAATTGGAAAAATGTTCATTCGAATTACCCCAGATTCCATTCTTGGGGTATATTGTTTCCGGAGTTGGTCTGAAGATGGATCCTGACAAAGTAAATGCTGTACTACATTGGCCCCAGCCAACTACTCTTCGTGCCATCCAGCGTTTTTTAGGTTTTGCCAATTACTATAGACGCTTCATTCAAGATTTTTCTTCCATTGCATCTCCTATTGTGGCCCTGACTCGTAAAGGGGCTAATCCTAAGCAATGGTCTACTGAGGCTATTCAAGCCTTTCAAACATTAAAAGAGTCCTTCTCTTCGGCTCCAATCCTTCGTCAGCCTGATGTGACACTCCCTTTTTTCCTAGAAGTAGATGCCTCTAATGTGGGCTTAGGAGCTATTCTCTCCCAACGCTCGGAACAGCAAAAATTCCACCCTTGTGCCTTCTATTCTCGGGGTCTCCTACCCGCAGAGAAGAATTATACCATCGGAGAAAAGGAATTACTGGCTATCAAAGCCGCATTAGAGGAATGGAGATACTTGTTGGAGGGAGCTCGCCATCCGGTGACGATCTTCACGGATCATAAGAACTTGTCATATCTCCAGTCTGCCCAATGCTTGAACCCTCGTCAAGCAAGATGGTCTCTTTTCTTTTCCCGTTTTGAATTAATAATTACCTTCAAACCAGCTGCCAAGAACAAAAAAGCTGATGCCTTATCTAGAGCCTTTGCTACGTCCTCTGATATAGAAGAGGTTCCCAACCATACCATTCTAGACCCCAAATGTATCTCACTGGCTGCTTCATCCACCAAAACGCTACCATTTGGGAAGACCCTCGTGCCTTCTACTCTAAGGAGGAAAATCCTTTCGTGGTTCCATGCCTCTCGTTTTTCTGGACACGCCGGTGAACACAAGACTTTTGAGATCCTCTCTCGAAGTTACTGGTGGCCTTCAATGAGGAGAGACGTCAAAGAGTTCATTGCTTCCTGTGAATTATGTTCGCAATTCAAATCCTCCCGCAGAACCCCAGCAGGGTTGCTGCGACCACTACCCATTCCGTCCAAACCATGAACCCATATTAGTATGGATTTCGTTACTGACTTACCACCTAGTAAGAACCATAACACTATTTGGGTGGTAGTGGACAGATTTTCGAAGATGGCTCATTTCATCCCTCTGTCTGGTTTGCCTTCCTCGTCTATCCTGGCTGAACATTTCATTAAAGAGATCTTCCGTATCCATGGATGTCCATCTGAGATTGTGTCTGATAGAGGAGTACAATTCGTGTCCAGATTCTGGCGAGCCCTTTGTAAAACCTTGGGCATACGATTAGCACTCTCATCTTCTTACCATCCACAATCCAATGGACAAACCGAACGTGTCAATCAAGATCTTGAGACTTTTATAAGGATATTTTCATCAGCCAATCAAGACAACTGGGTAGAGTTACTCCCTTGGGCTGAGTTCGCCCATAACAACATGTACCATGAGTCATCATCTAAAACTCCATTCTTTGTGGTCTACGGTCACCATCCGTCTTTTCCGGAATTTCCTGCCCTCCCGCCCACCCAAGTTCCTGCGGTGGAGACTGTTTGTCAGACCTTTAAAAATATCTGGTCTCAGGTTAGAACCTGTTTAAAGAAGACATCTGTCAAATATAAATCTTTCGCTGATAAGAAGAGGCGGGCTATTCCACCACTAAAAATTGGAGATCGTGTCTGGTTATCCACAAAAAATATTCGTTTGAAGGTTCCATCCATGAAATTCGCCCCTCGTTTTATTGGTCCATATAGGATCATTCAAGTTATCAATCCAGTATGTGTGAAACTCCTTCTTCCTAAGAGTCTTCGGATTTCTAATGCCTTCCATGTATCTTTGCTCAAACCTCTTATTATCAACCGTTTTTCAACTCCTCCCTCAGCTCCGCAGCCAGTTCAAGTCCATCAGGAGGAGGATTTTGAGATTACCGAGGTACTAGATGCAAAAATTTCGCGAGGAGTCCTCCACTTCCTCGTTCATTGGAAGGGCTTTGGTCCTGAGGAGCGCTCTTGGATCAAAGCTGAAGATCTTAATGCTCCTGCCCTTTTGAAGAAGTTTTACTCCAAAAATCCGGACAAGCCCGGTTCCAGGCGTTCTGTGCCCACCTTTAAAAGGGGGGGTACTGTCACTCACCGGACCGTGAGTGCCTCTTCCCGGACATTTAGGAACCGTGGTCGTCCACCATCCTGAGGGTCTGCGCATGCGCAGCCCTTTTCTATACTTCAGTGTATACCCCTTTAACTTAATTGGCAGATCAGGCAACCTCCCTATATTAAGCACCTGTGGTCACTACCACGTTGCCTGATCTTGGAGTCTCATTCCTCATGAGTCTCTGAAGGTGTTCCTGTATTACTTGTGTATTCAGTGCTGCTGATTCCTGTGGTTTCCAAACCACTTCTACTACTGTGGTTCCATACCACTTCTACCATCAACTGTATCATCATGACTGTTTGCTGATTCCTATCCGCTGCCTCCGTGCACTACAGTCTTCTACACCACTTCATCGTTATTTTATATCTAAGTGACTGTTTACTCATTGCTATCCGCTGCCTCCGTGCACTCCAGCTTTTACCTCACTCACCTGCTTCTCATCTAGTCTGTTTGCTGATTTCTATCCGCTGCCTCCGTGCACTACAGTCTCCTGCTTGCAACTCGCCTGTGTTCAACATCGTGACTGCCAGCTGACTTCTATCCGCTGCCTCTGTGCACTACAGTCTCCTGCTTGCAACTCGCCTGTGTTCAACATCGTGACTGCCAGCTGACTGCTATCCGCTGCCTCTGTGCTCTACAGTCTCCTGCTTGCAACTCGCCTGTGTTCAACATCGTGACTGCCAGCTGATTACTATCCGCTGCCTCCGTGCACTACACTCTCATCTCATCTTTGCTGTGTCTTCCTCCAGACTGCCGCTTTTCATTACCATCTGCTACACTTCGTGATCTACAGCTCCTGCCCTGCGCTGCACTCCTGTTTCCCATCGCTGTTGGTTCCTGTGGTTGCTACTGGTTACCTCCGTGTGCCGCTGAGTCCTGCCGCTGTGGTCAGCGCTATCGTCCATCTCCTGCTGATCCACTCTCCACGCCTTCACGTGTTCCACTGGCCTCTACCCTCCTGTCAGCATTGGATTTGTATCTCTTCTACTACCCTCTGCTGGATCATCTCCATTCTCCTGGGTTTCCTATGAGTCCAGTTCCACGTGTTGCTGACTCCTGTGGATTCGTGTCCCTGTCGGTCTACTCACCTGTGCGCTGCACCTGCTAGACCGCTGCTTCTCCTATCCAGGGACTTCCTATCCAGTCGGTCTCCAGCCGCTCAGGTACCGCTGCAATCCCATCTGACTGCTACTGCTGAACCACGGTATGCATACTTCTCATTGACTGTGCTGTGTATTGCATATCTTGCTGGACTGTGTTTGGTTCTCTCTGGAGTCTGCTATCCGCTGAGTCTATTGTCATCATTGACTGTGTTATCATTGTGCTGGACTACTTCAAGAGACTTTCTAGATTGCAGACCTGATCAGTCATTTACATATATATATACCTATATTGTGCATATTACTGTGGATCGTGTATAAGGTGCCGGTGTATATTCTGTGTTGCAGTCTTCCCCCGTGCACCTCCTCACATATATATGCAGTGGTACAACTTGCTGATGTCAGACCACTGATCCCTGTTTCCGGTATCACCTGTTCCATTATCCTCTCACATAGCAGTGGTACAACTTGCTACCGCAGACCACTGACTACCTGGATACCTCCACTTGGATTCCATTCCTTCACTCAGACAGCGGTACAACTTGCTACCCGCAGACCGCTGACTCTCATCACCTCCTTGTCTCTGTTGGACATTCCCCCTCACTATAGCAGTGGTACAACTTGCTATCGCAGACCACTGACTACCTTCACGTGTCCTTGTCCATACAGTTCCTTGTGTATCATTACCTCATTATTACCAGTGTTGCTAGTCATAGACTTTCTTGAGCATCTCATCGGTCATCATTTCATGTTCCGTGATCACCCAGCTACCAGAGTACCCTATTACCATCTACATTGCTCTGGTAAGCCTACCATCTGGTGATCCCTGGGTAAAGACTCCTAGTGCCCGTGACACTACTCTTCGTGCCATCCAGCGTTTTTTAGGTTTTGCCAATTACTATAGACGCTTCATTCAAGACTTTTCATCCATTGCATCTCCTATTGTGGCCCTGACTCGGAAAGGGGCTAATACTAAGCAATGGTCATCTGAGGCTCTCCAAGCCTTTCAAATTCTCAAAGAGTCCTTCTCGTCTGCTCCCATTTTTCGACAGCCTGATGTGACACTCCCCTTCTTCCTAGAAGTAGATGCCTCTAATGTGGGCTTAGGAGCCATTCTCTCCCAACGCTCGGAGCAACAAAAATTACATCCTTGTGCCTTCTACTCTCGGGGTCTTCTGCCTGCAGAGAAAAATTATACTATCGGGGACAAGGAGTTGCTGGCCATCAAAGCTGCATTAGAGGAATGGAGATACTTGTTGGAAGGAGCTCGCCATCCGGTGACGATCTTCACGGATCATAAGAACTTGTCATATTTGCAATCTGCCCAATGCTTGAACCCTCGTCAAGCAAGATGGTCTCTTTTCTTTTCCCGTTTTGAATTAATTATAACCTTCAAACCAGCCGCTAAGAACAAGAAAGCTGACGCTCTATCTCGAGCTTTTGTGACGTCCTCTGATGTAGAAGAGGTTCCCAACCATGCTATTCTAGACCCCAAATGTATTTCTCTGGATGCTTCAACCACCAAGATGCTACCATTTGGGAAGACCCTCGTGCCTCCTACTCTGAGGAGGAAAATCCTTTCGTGGTTCCATGCCTCTCGTTTTTCTGGACACGCCGGTGAACACAAGACCTTTGAGATTCTCTCTCGAAGTTACTGGTGGCCTTCAATGAGGAGAGACGTCAAAGAGTTTATTGCTTCCTGTGATTTATGTTCTCAGTTCAAATCCTCCCGCAGAACTCCAGCAGGGTTGCTGCGACCACTACCCATTCCGTCCAAGCCTTGGACCCATATTAGTATGGATTTCATTACTGATTTGCCACCAAGTAAGAATCACAATACTATTTGGGTAGTGGTAGACAGATTTTCGAAGATGGCTCATTTCGTCCCTCTGTCCGGTTTACCTTCCTCGTCTACTCTGGCTGAACATTTCATTAAAGAAATCTTCCGCATCCATGGATGTCCGTCTGAGATTGTGTCAGATAGAGGAGTACAATTCGTTTCCAGATTCTGGCGGGCCCTTTGTAAAACCTTGGGCATACGATTAGCACTCTCATCGTCTTACCATCCGCAATCTAACGGACAAACGGAACGAGTCAATCAAGATCTTGAGACTTTTATAAGGATGTTCTCTTCAGCCAACCAAGACAACTGGGTAGAATTGCTTCCTTGGGCTGAATTCGCCCATAACAACATGTACCATGAGTCATCATCCAAAACTCCATTCTTTGTGGTCTACGGTCACCATCCGTCTTTTCCGGAATTTCCTGCCCTCCCGCCCACCCAAGTTCCTGCTGTGGAGACTGCTTGTCAGACCTTCAAAAATATCTGGTCTCAGGTCAAAACCTGTTTAAAGAAGACATCTAACAAATATAAGTCTTTCGCAGATAAGAAGAGGCGGGCTATTCCACCACTAAAAATTGGAGATCGTGTCTGGTTATCTACCAAAAATATTCGTTTGAAGGTTCCATCTATGAAATTCGCCCCTCGTTTTATTGGTCCATATAGGATCATTCAAGTTATCAATCCAGTATGTGTTAAATTTCTTCTTCCTAAGAATCTTCGGATTTCCAATGCCTTCCATGTGTCCTTGCTCAAACCTCTCATCATCAACCGTTTCTCGACTCCTCCCTCAGCACCGCAGCCAGTTCAAGTTCATCAGGAGGAGGATTTCGAGATTACTGAGGTATTGGATGCAAAAATTTCGCGAGGAGTCCTCCGTTTCCTCGTTCATTGGAAGGGCTTTGGTCCTGAAGAGCGTTCATGGATCAAAGCTGAAGATCTTAATGCTCCTGCCCTTCTGAAGAAGTTTTATTCCAAAAATCCGGACAAGCCCGGTTCCAGGCATTCTGTGCCCACCTTTAAAAGGGGGGGTACTGTCACTCACCGGACTGTGAGTGCTTCTTCCCGGACATTTAGGAACCGTGGCCGTCCTCCATCCTGAGGGACTGCGCATGCGCAGCCCTTTCTAAACCTTCAGTGTATGTTCCTTTAACTTAATTGGCAGATCAGGCAACACTCCCTATATTAAGCACCTGTGGTCAACACCACGTTGCCTGATCTTGGAGTCTCATTCCCCATGAGTCTCTGAAGGTGTTCCTGTGTTTCCTCGTTTATTCAGCCCAGCTGATTCCTGTGGTTTCCAAACCACTTCTACCTCTGTGGTTTCCAAACCACTTCTTCTGCTGTGGTTCCCATACCACAGCTACCCCTCTGTGTATCATCGTGACTGTGAGCTGATTCCTATCCGCTGCCTCCGTGCACTACAGCCTTCTAACCACTTCAACTCTACCGTGTATTATTGGGACTGTTAGCTGATGCCTATCCGCTGCCTCCGTGCACTACAGTCTTCCATCCACATCCACTCACCTGTTCATCATCGTGACTGTTAGCTGATTCCTATCCGCTGCCTCCGTGCACTACAGTCTTCAACCTGCAACTCGTCTGTGTTTCATCATCGTGACTGTTAGCTGATTCCTATCCGCTGCCACCGTGCACTACAGTCTTCAACCTACAACTCGTCTGTGTTTCATCATCGTGACTGTTAGCTGATTCCTATCCGCTGCCTCCGTGCACTACAGTCTTCAACCTGCAACTCGTCTGTGTTTCATCATCGTGACTGTTAGCTGATTCCTATCCGCTGCCTCCGTGCACTACAGTCTTCAACCTGCAACCCGTCTGTGTTTCATCGTGACTGTTTGGCTGATTCCTATCCGCTGCCTCTGTGCGCTTCAGTCTTCAGTTCTTGTCAACCCTCCCGTGTTTCCTTGAGTCTGCTGCCACTATTGCTACCCGCTACTCTCCGTGATCAACAGTTCCAGTTCAACTCTGCTCTCCCGTGTCCCATCGTTATTGCACCTGCTGGTTGCTATTGGCTACCCCCGTGTTTCCGCAGAGACCCGCTGCTGCTACTCCTCAGCGCTACTCATCCATCTACTGCTGATCCGCTCTCCACGCTTTCCTGTGTTCCCTGCTGGTCGACCTACCTGTGCGCTGCACCTACTAGACCACCGCTTCACCCATCCAGGGACTGCCGGCCTCCTGCCGTTCAGGTATCTCTGCACTCCTGTCTGACTGCCTGCTTCTGAACCACGGTATGCATACTTCTCATTGACTGTGCTGTGTATTGCATACCTTGCTGGACTGTGTTGGTTCTCCTCTGGAGTTTGCTATCCGCTGAGTCTATTGCCATCATTGACTGTGTTTTCTCGTGCTGGATTACTTCAAGAGACTTTCTATATTGGCAGTGTTGTTCAGTCATATATACATCTATATTGTGCATATTACTGTGGATCAAAGTTAAGGTGCCCGTGTATATCTTGTGTTGCAGTCTCTCCCCGTGCACCTCCTCACATATATATTCAGTGGTACAACTTGCTAGTGGCAGACCACTGACCCCTGTTTCCAGTTTCACCTGTTCCAGTATCCTCTCACATAGCAGTGGTACAACTTGCTAACGCAGACCACTGACTCCCCGGATACCTCCACTTGGATTCCATTCCTTCACTCAGACAGCGGTACAACTTGCTATCCGCAGACCGCTGACTCTCATCACCTCCTCGTTTCTGTTGGACATTCCTCCTCACTATAGCAGTGGTACAACTTGCTACCGCAGACCACTGACTACCTTCACGTGTCCTTTGTCCATACAGTTCCTCGTGTATTATTACCTCCATATTGCCAGTGCTGCTAGTCATAGACTTTCCTGAGCATCTCATCATCTGCTATTTCCTGTTCCGTGATCACCCTGCTACCAGAGTACCATATTACCACCTATACTGCTCTGGTAAGCCTATCACCTGGTGATCCCTGGGTAAAGACTTCTAGTGCCCGTGACACAAGCCTTGGCAGGCTGCACAGTACATGAAGCTTTCGGCATCTATCTATTTGGAAGTTTCCATGTTACCAGAATGCAGCATCTTGTCCTTATCACCTCAGCGATGTGCCCAAACTTGCCTCTGTTGCGAAGATGTAGCAATTGCCACCACCTTTCTTTCGAGTGTTTGGGGAATTTCATTGCCCAAGCTACTACATCCCCTAACAAGACTCCCCAGTGTTTCTTAATTATTTCTTCTACTCTATGGGAATTTCCACTGTATCTCATTATAAAAGGGATAGATATTACTATCTTATCGTTGTTATCCCTTGTTTTCTCATCTAGGAGTTCTTCCCTTTTCGTGTCCCTAATTTCCGTATAGGCCTTATTCACCAATTTTCTATCATAGTTCCTCTCTCGGTATCTCTGTCTTAGGATAGTGGCCTGCTCATCGTACTGTTCTATATCGGTGCAGTTCCGTCTCAGCCTGGTAAATTGGCTTTTAGGGATGTTTTTTCAACCAATTGCCATGATGTTCAATTGTAGTTGGTATATATGAGTTGCAGTCTACAGGCTTAAAAATGTCCTTGTTTCCAGTTTGTTATTCTGGACATAAATTTCAAGGTCCAAAAATGTGACTCTTGTAGTACTGCTATGAGAAGTAAACTGGATGTTCAAGCTATTGGTGTTGATATATTCAATAGATTCAGTTTTTGCGGTGTTCCAGTCCAGATGTGGAGGATATCATCTATATATCTCCGCCAGGTATGCAAGTACCTAACAAAGGGATTATTATCCCAATTGGTATTATCCTCCAAGTGGGCCATGAACAGCTTCGCGCAACTGGACGCAAACTTGCGCCCATAGCCGTCCCGGGAACCTGCCTATAACATAACCCACTGGTCCAAAAATAATTATGATGCAGCACAAACTGGATACTCTCAAGCAGAAATTGTATTTGTCCTTGAGTAAGACCAGATTCTTTCTCCAGGATACACTTAACGTGTCTACATCCTGCTTGATGGTCAATGACAGTGTATAGCGATGTAACATCACATGTCATTAAAATAAAATGTTCTTCCCACTTAACCTCACTCAGAATCTTTAACACATGTCCAGTATCCCTCAAGTAACTCTTTTGTCTCTTATTCCTACACTAATGTGGCCGAATTGAATCGGTTCCTTAATGCTTATGGCATACACTGGGAAAAAACATGTTAAAACTTAAGTGAGTAATTTTGTTCTTGGCCGCTATAGCTACTTCAAACTTTGTGTTATGCCTTCAGCAATTTTATATTTACATATGAATGTATTCTGTGTAAACTCCACCAAGTGGCCAGTCTGGTATTAGCTTAAAATTTAACTCTCTGGGCCTCTATAGTTTAGTTTTCAGTGCACCATGGGTAATTACAGGAGGTCTCCATTTTAGATATTACATGCTAAGAAGTAAGAGGTGCAGTATATTTCTCCCCTTAGCACAGCATCAATGGTAAGATTGCTCCCTAGTTATGCCCTTTTGCTATGGTTTTCATGTTTGCATTACATTGCATCAATTCATGTTGTAAATGTATTCTATTATTTCTGTATTACAGTTTTACCTCTTGAATTATCACATTATTAACTACTTGAACAAACAACATTAAAGTAAGAGTGGTTATGCTGTCTGTCTGATTATTTTCAGGCCAAAGAGAAGTTATAGTGAGGACAGAACACCTTCAATAGAGATATTTGGTGTCACAGAACCTGATGTGGAAAAAATATTAGGTGCTGCGCTAATTTCATTAGGGTAACTAGGAGAAAAGTATTAAAAACTTTCTTTCTTCCTGCTTTAGTTAATGCTTATATAATAAGAAAATAGTTGTCCTTATGAAGCCTTATGTGTCTCAAACAAAAAAATAGTTGCAGTGCAAGAGTGATTTTCAAAGTCTAGCATATTTATTCATCTAATATAGTTAGCATGTTTATTCATCTATTGCCCATATCATTTCATTTTTATACAATTAACTGATTATAGATAGCCACTTATTATTATTTAAAGATAATTTATTATGCCAGAAAAGAACGGTGACTGGGTATAAATTGAAGGCAAGTCCAGAAGAGAAACTGGCATCAGTCTGCTAATTACATAACAATGCAATTGACACTTGCAAACCCAAACTGCTACTCTGCCATGATAAATAGGAAAACTGAGCAATATTGTTGGGCAGAGTTGTAAAACACTCAACCTACATAGTTCATGTCTTTTACCGCTGCAATATGGGGTTCTAGAAAGTATTAATTTCTAGGGATATGATAGTTCATATACATTTTTTAATCTTTACTGTATATTATTATACCAAATATGTTTGTAGTGTTGTGTCTAAGACAATGAGCCTGTGGTTCCATCACTAATAGATTCAGTGAAAACAGAACTAAAAGTCACTAGTATTTAATTTAGTTTTTATTTATTAAGATATTTATTAAGATATTTGAGACCTAATTGATTGATAACCTTTGGATGTATGGACACAGAAGGAATGTCTAGCTTGGTCTACATCATCCAATCAATGAGAATTATGTGCAGCAAAGCTAAGAAAGGTTCAGGAAGGATTATGTTACCTGTATGTTTAGAAATATTAAAGAGAGTAGATCAAACAGGAGCATTTTTTGGGGTAATACCAGAAAATGTAAGGAAGCCCACAATTCAGTTCAGATTCAGAAGGGAGAGGATGAATGAGACTTCTTATATAGTTTAAGGGAATCAAGATACAATCTGTATACCACCTTCTTTTGTATCCTCTTGTGATTAATATAAATTAGAAACAAACCTTAGAGATGAGGGTGAACAAATTAAAATCACAGAAAGGCTCAACTGTTCTTCACAATATTGTATACAAGAAATTTAATTTAGCCTGGAAATGGCTCGCTTGTGGGTAGGACGTTAGACAATAGGGATTGGGAAGGCATTAAAAGTACTGATATGAATCAAGAATGGGATAGACTGAATTATGTATATGCATTTTTTAACTCTTTCATTTTAAGGGTGACTATCTCGCCAACCACGAGACATCAATTAATATGTGTGTGTGTGAGAGCCTTAATTTCTGAAATAAGTGGAAAACTAAGTTTATATTCATATTCATTCAAATTAAGTTCATCATCAACCTTGTATTTTAAAGCATGTCATTTCAAGTATGAAGAGTTTTCCCTGGGTTCTTAGCTCTTTACTTTTTTCCTCCACAAGTAGCTTCATCTTATATATCTGATTTTTATTCATATCCATTTTCCTCCGCTCAAGCAAGCCTGTTTTTGATCTGTCATTTAAACTCCCTTCAAACATCCCCTTAGTTTAATTAACCTGATGTGTTAATATTCTGGGCCACCCTCCCTATGCCATAGTTAAGTCACTGACACTTTTTTAAGCAGCACTTTAACAGTTTGCCAAGGCTTTCTCTGCATCTTCAACCCTGCATCTTACAACATGGAATTTCAAGCATGAAGCATTTTTTCTGGAGTTTGATCTGGATTTGAACTGATCTGATTCTGATTTGATCTGGATTCTCCAAGATTCTACAATGTCTCCAACTCTGCCCTCTGTCTGTATGTCCCTGTTACATTGTAGGCTGTATTGTGTTATTTACTAAATTAGCTATGTCTATTGTTGTATTTATTTCATTTTAAATTGAGTTTAGGCATTATCTGGAGCATGTATGTTTATTATAGTTATGTTTTATTACTGTATGCATTTTATTTGTATTGATGTACCCTTGCTGTACAGTGCTGCAGAATCTGTGACATCTTGCACAATGATCATGATAATGATATAACATTGTTTTTAATTGGAATTAAGGCTCCAATGTTGCTGATCTCTTGTGAACTTTTATATGGGTAAATGACGCAGATTATCTAAATATAAGTGTGATCTAAGAAAAAAAATTGAAAAATAAATTACTGCCAGAACAAAACTTTACATTTTCAAATGTTCTGTACTCATGAATAATAATAAAAAAAAGTTGTTATTACATTTTACAGAAACATTACAAAATCGCGCAAAAGAAATTTATGTATCAGACAATTTTTCTGTTTAATTATGCCATTCATATGCCTAATTAGAACTTTTCTAATTTACATGATCCTTAAAGGTTTAGGTATGAAATCCTAGAGTACCAAATTCCCAGTAGCCTTAGTTAATCATGTGTAACAGTAAAAGAGTAGCTCATTTAAAAATTACAAGCATGGGCCAAAATAAAATCCAGGTATTAATTATAACCAATTTCCTTGCAGCTTTTGAATATCAAACTAACTGTGGCAGACAGTGAAGATGTAAGCTCTTGGGTATAAGCCAGCGGTTGGCATTCTGCCTACTCAGAATATAATTTTTTATAGCTAGACCATATGAAATACAAATCTAGCACCTGCATTACAGTAAGATTAAATAACTTTTGTCAGATAAAACTAATGATGCATAGTCTATGTATAGATTGAGTATAACACACCAAAACCCATTATATGAAGAAATGATACACGTCACTGTTATCTGTTCAAAAGCTGCAAAAATTGAAAACCAGCGTAAATACCTTATATGTTTTAATGTGTAAAAAGTAGACTTCTTAGTTTTATCTACTGATAAAATTTTAAGTACTAAATACTTAGCTAACTTACATTTCATTGCTATTTGCCTCAAGATGCATAAAAACGAAACCTAAGTTGAGGTGAAAGCTTGTAACATGAATCACCTTAGTAATTTTTCTATTTATTTTACAAATATACATTTGTAAATGTACATAAAAAGTTTACTTTCATATAATGAACACAATGTGCAAGTAGGACTTAGGACAGTGGTTCCGAAACTTTTGCAGTTTGCGGCACCCTTAGAGTCTCCGTAATTTTTTGAAGGCACCCCTCCAAAATAATTATCAAGCAGTCCCGTTTTATAAGTAGTCAAAAAAACATAATAAGTATTTAGGTCAGGACAGAGATATGTATTTAGTTGTATGCAAAAATAATACACATAAATCCAAGGGAAAGGAATATTTTTATATATATTTATTTAGATTTTTCAATTATATCTCTGTCAAAGAATAATTTACAGCTAACACACACTGTGTCCCTCTGCATCCACATGCTCTGTGCCCCTCTGCATCCACACGCTCTGTGCCCCTCTGCATCCACACGCTCTGTGCCCCTCTGCATCCACACACTCTGTGCCCCTCTGCATCCACACACTCTGTGCCCCTCTGCATCCACACACTCTGTGCCCCCTGCATCCACACACTCTGTGCCCCCTGCATCCACACACTCTCTGCCCCCTGCATCCACACACTCTGTGCCCCTCTGCATCCACACACTCTGTGCCCCTCTGCATCCACACACTCTGTGCCCCCTGCATCCACACACTCTGTGCCCCCTGCATCCACACACTCTGTGCCCCATGCATCCACACACACTGTGCCCCTTGCATCCACACACACTGTGCCCCCTGCATCCACACACTATGTGCCCCTCTGCGCGCTCTGCATCCTTTCAGCCCCCTCTGCATCCGCGTTCTGCCCCCTCTGCATCCTTTCTGCCCCATCTGCATCCGCGCTGTGTCCCCTTTGCTCTGACCCCTCTGCATCCTTTGTGCCCCCTCTGCATCCTTTGTACCCCCTCTGCATCCGCGCTGTGCCCCCTCTGCATCTGTGCTGTGCCCCCTTGCTCTGCCCCCTTTGCATACTTTCTGCCCCCTCTGAGTCTGCGCTGTGCCCCCTCGCTCTGCCCCCTCTGCAGCCTTTCTGCCCCCTCTGAATCTGCGCAGTGCCCCCTCTGTATCCTGCCATGGACAGGAAGAAAAGGAAAAACCAAAAAAAAAGGTGAGAAGCGAGGAGGGAGGAGTTTGCTGGGTCCCGGGTGGCGCCAGATTCGTAAGTTTTTCTTTTTTGTTTTGTTTTTCTTCTTCTTGGCCACGGCACCCCTGTGACACAGTTTGGGAACCTAGGACTACCTAGGAGGTAGGTCTTTTGGTCAGAAGTTGGATTAAAGATTGTTGATATCAGGAATACTAGAATATGGTGAATAACTGTTTGAGGGATGGATTGTGTGGCTGGAAGGTAATTGTGACCAGATAAAGGTAGAATCAAGGAGCAATAAGCATTGTAAGGAGAGCTGTAAAGGGGGACTGAGTGAGAGTATTTTAGAGCTGGAGGAACAAATATTGAGATTTTAGAGTCGGTGGTAGTGATATTTCCGATGGTGAAAATACAGATGGAAATAATACTGATAGAAAAATCCCGACAATGTAAATACTGACATAGAGAAAATACCTATAGTGTAAATACAGACATGAAGAAAATATTTACAGTGTAAATACAGACATGGAGAAATTACTTACAGTGTAAATACCTACACAGAGAAAATACTGACATGTATACAATACAGACAGTGTGATAGCAGCAATGCGAGTGGGTCCGGTGGCTATATACAGCCGTCAGACCCTCCGGCAGTAATCAGCAAAAATAAATAAATAAATGTTTAAAAAAAGTTTAACCGGCCTCCCCAGTCACATTAACTGTAGTGCTGCCAGCTTAATGCTGGTTGAAGGAAAATCAGGGGGACAAACAGCTAAGGGACCCCCCATTTCTCTGCCAACCAGCTCCAGGCTGTGTAACAGAAACAAATAAATGAATGAAATACTATTTTACATTGGTAATCTACAGGTCTCAACAAGCCTGGGCTGCCATGAATGCACTACAAGCACCAGCATAGCTATGACTGCCAGGGCATGCTGGCACTTGGGGAACCACAAGTTCCAGCATACACTGACATCCAGGGCTTGTTGTGTCCTGTAGTGCACCAATGTAAAATGTAAATTAAAGACACCCCTCCTTACAACCACAATATTTTCTTAAAAAATAAAATGTAAGCATTCTTACTTCTTTCTTCTTTACTATCCAGTCTTGTAAGTGTTTAATCCAATGTCAAGGATGATAAAAAAAAAAGTATTCTAAATGACGAAAAACAAAGCCAAAAAAATATTCCAAGGGATGTAAAAATTAGTTGTGCCAGCTTGTGCAGTCTTTGGTCTAAACTGGATAAAAATAATATTGTGAACTGAGAGGTGGTCAAAATTGACTGAAAATGACTTGAAATTATTATGTTATTGAAGCTAATAATAATATAGGGACAAAAAAAAGAGCCAATATATGTGAATTTAGCATTTTTTAGCATTTTTTGCAAAAAAAATAGAGATTTAAAACCAAAACATGAGGTCAGTGAACATCCCTATTTATTAACCCCACACCCATCGCCCAGGGGAAGTGCCCTAGTGCTGTCAACTTGGGGCTGGGTATCCTAAAGGAGAGTGCACACAATTTTTGTGAACCCCAACTCTCTTGGGAATCCAGCCCTGTGATGAACAGCCTGGGACTGGTTGGCATCAAGGCAGGGGGATCCACTGCAGCGGGTCCCCTGCTATAGTGCCACCAGCCCTAGCTATCTAAGCCTAGGGCAGGTTGGCTGAGAATCAGGGATCCCCACTCTGCTTGTCCCCACTAGACTGGCAGCACTACAGCCAATATGACTATGGAGGCCGGGGTATGCTTATTTTTTTTTAACACTTATTTATATTTTTCCCCACTGTTTACTGATGGTGGTTCCAGCTGCCGGACCTTGCATTTCTATTTTAATGCTGGCGGTGTGACTGTCTGCATTTTCACTGTCAGCAATCACACTGTTGATATTTTATACCTGTCAGTATTTTCTTCTTGTAGGTATATACACTGTAAGTATTAGTTAATATTCAGAATGAGAATGGATTAGAGGGGGAGGATTCTTGGGCTTTAGTATTTTAGGAGCATGTAGTCAGCAGAAGTGAAAAGGCTGTACAGAACAGTGCACAGTGCAAAATGTAGTGAGAAGGTATAAAATAATTAAGCAATGTAGTTAGAGGATTATCAGGTTGAAAGAAGCGTTATGAATGTCATGGTTTTGTGAGGATTGGAAAAAAAGTGAAAATATTTGAAAAGGATAGAAGTAATGATAAAACATAGGCTTTTGCAAGACTGTTAGGGGAGTTCTATGGCAGGAAAGGTACATACAGAGCAGACATAAAAGGCCCAGGCAGCAGATAGGATATTAAACATGTCTGACCTCATGGAGCATGAGGTCAACAGAAAGAGAAGCGAATAGAGTATTTATATAAGTTAGGAATAGTGATCTTAAGGACTGAAAAGTGAGCAGAAGGGTAAGAGACAGTTAGTGAACTGGGTGTGGAGAATTGGGGTCAGGGAGCATTTGGTTAATGGTAGCAGATGTTCATGACAGAAGACAAGAAAGGAAAGATTGCTAGATTGGAGGAACATGCAATAGAAAGAGGAAGGAGAGATGTCCTGCAGATCAGACAGAGAAGCTGGGGTGACCAAAGGGGCAAGAAGTGGATGGAAAAAGGCAGTTTGTGGTTTGGATAAAAAAGGCAGGATTGTTTCCTGAAGAAAGAACATGGCGCAGACAAACTTCAAGAGCTGGAGCACATAGAAAAGAAGGTTGTCCTGCAGTGAGTAATGAGCAGAGGGTGCACACTTGGTGTCAAAACAGTATGAGAAGCAGAACAAGGAGAACTGTTGATTTTCCGGAGAGTGTAATAAGTGGAGAGTGAGGGTTGGTGGCTGGGGGAGCACAGTCTGTGTGGAGATCTGGAATTAATCTGCTAGTGGAGCTTGTTAGAGAGTGATGAGTGGCCTTGATCAATTTGTGAAGGTGTGAGCTTCATTTACATGTCTAGTGTAAGGGTGCGTGCATGTATTATATTTGGTAAATGTGTGTGTAGAAGTAGTCTTGTGGTTGACTATGTGCTATTCTTGAATGTGTTTGTGAGGGGATGGGATAAGGTGGGATCTGCCCTGACACTTTTTAATACTTTTCATAAGTTTAAAGTACTAGTGACTCTTTATATGTGACCTTTCTCCTTTTATAGCAATTTGTATTCAGTAGTAGCTGCGCTAGCTATAATCTGTTCCATTACTGCTATAACATTCAGCTTCCCATTCTCTCGTAACTGCTGCAAATTTTATATCCCATGGCCATATGTGGTGTTTATTTTTTATTTATTTTATAAATAAAGTAAACATGTTTCTAATGTGTTCTAAGATATCATTTTGTTTTCCGTATAATAAATTGAGCTACATATGTGGGCATCTGGTTTTGTTTTTTCATGATGAAACATAAAAATAAACCTTTTTCTCTTGAAATACACTGCTTTTCAACTGTAGTCCAATAAATCACCAAAGTATCACCGTCAAAATCACCTTACTAGTTTGAAAAGGTGTATTTCTTACAAAACAAATAAACTGTGCTTACATACAGCAGAGCAATTATATTGCAATACAATGCAAATAAAAGTAAATTTATTAAAGTTTGGTCTCATGTGGTAAGTTTCATTGCTGAGAAACTGCAAAATAACCACACAGGATGAAACCTGTTATGTCTAATCTTTGAGTTCTATTGTTTTCTAATGGACATCTGAGACGGTTCCAACATATCCCAACAGTCTATAAAACCATTGGTCAATTAACAGGTAAATTTAAAGATCAAAAAAAATATAAAATAAAATAAAAAGTTAAGAAACCATTAACTTGGGTACTAGCAAGAGCTCATTAAATCAGTTGTAAATGGATAATATATCAACTAAAACTGTACATTATCATAGGCAAACCGAGGACGGGGGGGTTCCTAGTGCCTGGAAACCCCCATCCAAGCCTGGGGCACTGTATAATTGAGGTGACTGGACCCTGCCCCTGCTTCACACGGCTCTGCTTGAAAAGGGAGAGCTGTGTGCACCTAACAGTAGTGCACGCAGCATTGCCCATGTATATTATGGGGATAGGAAGAGTTGGAGAGCAGCCAAGCACTGTCTAAAATTATAGCCACGCCCCCATCATACATGCTGGCCACGCCCACTGGCGGCATGGTTTGGAAACCCCCCTCTAAAAATCCTGCGTTTGCCCCTGATTATCTTGATTCAAGTCCTTTAATTTCTGAGCTGTCAAAGCATCTACAGGTGTGATATCAGTATGGTGTGTACTGAGTAAAGGATAACTTACCACACCGCATATCACAATACATTAGTAAACAAGCACCTTATAATTTGCTATCAAGCACATACAGTATAAGTAACTTCACATAAGTAAAACAATACAATCATATTTAAACTAAGTCATTAAGCACATTATGGGGGTAATTCAAATGGCCGTGTTACTGCCGAAAGTTACGCGGCCTGCACACTATTACTGTTACTACAGTAATAGTGTGCAATATTACCTTTAGTACGGTGATATTTAACGCTGATTTCTGCTTGCGGTTCTGGGACCCGCAAGCAGAAATCCAGGTTAAAATTACCATACTAACTGTAATAGAGTGCAGACTTCATTACTTTCGGCAGTAACAAGGCCAATTGAATTCCCCCCTAAGAATTGCATGTCCATTTTATGGTAATTGTCATCAGGGCAAGAAATGTCTCCCGATTTTCATCCCCTTTCGCATGCTTTTCAATCGATTTCCTTACTTGTCAACTAGTCATTAGTTATGGGTATGTAGTTACAATCGGCAGGAGTCCATGTGCTTAATATTCAGCTGAAAGGTAAGTTATTAATATATACTGGAAGGAGGAATTCCAGCAAGTGCTCTGTATGTATTTTTAAGTCTATCTTTTAAACAAACATTTTCACTTCCCACTACTCTTTTTTAAAATAGCTCTAGAGCTTATTTCCAACTGCTCAAACTATCAGAGAAAAATATCGGATGAAAACCACTTAATTAATTTGCATACATTAAATAAGAGAAGTGCACAATTTATGCAAAAAGCATCATATCAAGTGACAAAAGACATGCAAAACTATTTTCAAAGATGTTTTATTTTTTGTTTTAGTATTCAGTGTATGTCTTTTAAATGTACTTCATATGGCTGTTAAATTGTGTATAACCCAGTATGTCACTTTCCCACTGCTATTTATATCCAAGGAGCATCACAGGAAATATAATTACGCTTATTATATTATTAGTTATACCATATGTTCCAGAATTTTACTAAATACCATACTCAGAGCTTCTTTAGTCTAGCTAAGGAACTGAGAAATCCAGGATCTGTTTTGGGTTTGATGTAACTGGTGAAATTATAAAGCAAAAAAGTTACTCCTTTTATTATTTGCATTGAATATTTCTATCCATAGAGGACTATAGCTTTATATAAGTAATTCAATATAATGGTAAATTGTTAAGAATAACAAAAACTAATTATGAATGATGATATTTAACACTGAACATATACAATGAACAGCATTGTAGTAACTATTACATGTTTTATATTTGTTAAGTAACAGAACTCACATGCCACTCAGGACCTCAACTTGCTCCAAAACCCCTCAGATGCCCTCAGACTCCTACCTGCTGCAAAACACCCACACAGGAGACTCAGATCTCCCACTCACCTTGTCATGTATGTATGATGTTCCTTTGTTGTATAGAATAGGTCATAAAAGGGGGAATCTGTCTTCTCTACAGAGCCGGATTTAGACCTCATGGGGCCCTAGGCAAGATATTGGTTTGCCCCCCCCCCCTTCATACACACAGTGCCCCCTCACGCACACATAATACACACACAGTGGCCCCTCACACACACATAATACACACACATTGGCCCCTCACATACACAGTGGCTCCTCACACACACAGTGGCCCCTAACACACACATAATACACATACACAGTGGCCCCTCACACACACACATAAAACACACACAGTGGCCCCTCACACACACATAATACACACACAGTGGCCCCTCACACATACATAATACACACACACAGTGGCCCCACACACACACATAATACACACACACAGTGGCCCCTCACGCACACATAATACACACACAGTGGCCCCTCACACACACATAATACACACACACAGTTGCCCCTCACACACACACATAATACACACACACACAGTGGCCCCTCACACACATAATACACACACACAGTGGCCACACAGACATACACACACACACACACACACAATACACACACACAGTGGCCACAAACACACACATAATACACACACACACACACACATAATACACACACACACACACACACACACACACACACACACACACACACACATAGTGGCCACACGCAGGGGAGGGCTGGCAGACTTTAGCACGGGGTCAAGCACATAGCACTGGCCCATAAGTAGCGGCCCATCATTAAAGGGTGGTTTTTGGTACAATATATATATCTATCTATATAAAAAAAGACTATTTTAGTGCTGCTTAATCCATATATATATATTTATGCCCAGGCCCAGAGCTGGATTAAGGATCTGGGGGGCTTGGGCACTTTAGACAGGTTAACCCCCTATGATGTTACATGGTTATCATTTTAGACACATACACATGCAATACTGTGTGCGCTACTGTTAGGTGTACACAGTTCTGTCTTCACAAGCAGTACACGGTGAAGCAGGACATACCTCTCAACTCTCCCAAGTGAAACAGTCACCCAAATTTGGGACTGTCCCACCAGATTCAGGACAGTTGGCAGACTGTCCTGCTCTCTCCTACCTGTTCTTGTCACGGTCACCACTTGTGGCTGCTGGTTACTTTAGCTCATTTGCTGGTTGTCTGGATCCTGGAATATTGGAAGCCCTATTTGGAAAAAATCAATAGCACCCACATTTTATAATTAGGCCTCCCTCCAGCCACAACAATAAAATAATATTCACATTTGCTAAATACATCTCTTTCCCTCCGACCAACCCTGACATTGGATAGCAAACACATTCAATATATAAACCTATTACCCTCCCTCCAAACAAACCCAGCAATAATTTAAATAGCAATTACATTTAACAAATATTACCATTTCCCACAACAATCACAGGCATTAAAAATACATAATCACATTTAATAAATAGACCTCATTTTCCACAAACAGCCCCACAATCAATAAATAGCTTCCAAACCATCCCAGCATTAAATTAAAGGTCTAATTACCCCATTATAAATTCATAGGCCCCACTATTAAATTAAATTGCCCCACCATCACCCCACAAATAAAATAGAACCCAATAATTAGTCCCCACCTGCACTCCACAATTAAATTAATAGCCTAGCGCCGACATTGTATTAAGAACCTCCCCACACACACTAACTACATTCATTTACTGGCTCCCCACACACTACAATCATTTACTGCCGCCCACCCCCCCACACACACACTACATTCGATTACTCGCCCCTCACTCACACACACACACACAATATATTGGCCCCTCACTCACACAATATATTGGCCCCTCACTCACATGCACAATATATTGGCCCCTCACTCACACACACAATATATTGGCCCCTCACTCACACACACAATATATTGGCCCCTCACTCACACACACAATATATTGGTCCTGTCAAAGTCAGCAAATTGGATAGAGTAATTTCAATTAATATCGAGCAAACTTGGTTGTCTTTGTCTGAAAATATGCGCAGAGCACGCTATGGCATGGAAGGGCGTGTCCAGCCGCAACACGTGGCAATAACAGTTTTTAAACTTTTGTATACATTCGCACAATCACACACATTTGTAAATAGTACACATTTAATTGTAGTTGCAACACACAGTTATTTATGTCGAAATATAGTAGTGTTTGTGTGTAATATTAAAAGTTATATGCATATTAGTGATACATATGGTACAGGTTAAAGGAAAGGTGTCATGTCTGGTATCATATTAATCCCCTTTACATCAGCAGCTGTCTGGTTCATTCGGCGAAGAGATCGCACATTGCATACTCTAGTTATTGATGTTAGGGAATAAACCTTTAATATGATGATGAGCACATCCCCTGGAGAGATGACCCCCGCCTTTGGATTCTTTAGTTTGAACTAGCCTATGATCTGCAACCCCCTGGACCTTCCTGAAGCCTGGACCAATAGAAGCAAGCCATACCATCTGCATTGTTTTACTGTATTTCTGTTTGCATATAAGCAGGAGCTTTTCATCTAGTGTTCAGTCATATTGACCACAGACTTCAGACCTGAATGACTGTTCACTGGATCCAGAGCCCCTGTGATAAGTAACGGCTGTACTTCTTATTATTTTGCTTGAATTATTCTGCTACTTACTGAGAATAAATATTTGTGTGTTGGAAACATAAATCGAGATTCGACAATCGTTATTGGATAGCGACAAAACGTGCATAACAACCCCTCACTCATACACACAGTACACACACACAATATATTGGCCCCTCACTCACACACAATATATTGGCCCCTCACACACACAATATATTGGCCCCTCAGTCACACAATATATTGGCCCCTCACACACACACAATATATTGGCCCCATACTATATATATATATATATATATATATATATATATATATATATATATATACAATATGCTGGCTGACACTCACACAATATATTGACACTGACACACACAATATGCAGACACTGACACACACAATATGCAGACACTGACACACACAATATGCGGACACTGACACACACAATATGCAGATACTGACACACACAATATGCTGGCTGACACACACACACAATATACAGACACTGACACACACAATATGCGGACACTGACACACACAATATACGGACACTGACACACATAATATGCGGACACTGACACACACAATATGCAGACACTGACACACACAATATGCTGGCTGACACACACACACAATATGCGGACACTGACACACACAATATGCGGACACTGACACACACATTATACTGACTGACAAACACACACACACAATATTCCAACCCCCTGCACTTACCTTGTTCAATCCGCGTCACGCTCTGCAGTCTTCTGACATGGGACAGCACTTATCATGTGGTGCATGTGCGGGGGGGGTGTTCCGCGAGTTGGGGGAGGGGCCACAATTTATTTGCTCTCGTCCCCCTCTTCTGGGCCCCCTGAGAGCCGCTAGGCCCCAGGCAGGTGCCTAGGTTGCCTAACGGTAAATCCGGCCCTGCTCCTCTCCCATTCAGTCTTATTAATAACATAGCATGGGCTACTGGTATAGCTTTTTCAGGCCAGTGGTGTCCCGGGTACCTCCTGTTGTCCATCACTGTCTGAAACAACACTCTTTGTCATTGTTTTTATTTATTCTGTCAGATGATCGGTCTCATGTGTATAAAGTTGCATTAATAAATACAATTTATAGGTTTACACTCTGCAATTGAGCCGCTATTGTACTGCATCAGATGTGACACAATGATAGAAACAATTTAGTGCCTCCTAAGGAATAATAGAGCCCTCTGGGACAATAAGCAACACAAACCACACCAATCTACATTAGTATATACGCATATACACAAATGCGGTTTGTATGCCAGAGCAGCTTTGTAGGCTCAGCCTAGCTCAGTATAGATATATGTACAACTGATAAATTATTTACACTGACCTATCTTTATAGTTTATAGTAGTAATTACTAGTAGTAGTAGTAGTAGTAGTAGTAGTAGTAGTAGTAGTAGTAATAGTAGCAATAGTAGCAGTAGTATGCAAAACAAATAAGCTCCTTACGATTTTTGTATCATCTCTATGTGAATGATAACCAAGTTTGTCCAACTTCCACTCTGTTAAATAGCCTCTTGTGGTAATTGTCTAGACCTTCCTCCACTTGCGATAGATAATTCACTGACTCCTATTAAAGTATTGTAATAGCCTAGCAAGCCTAAGGGCTGCATCTTCAACCCTGCATCTTAAAGCATGGCTTTTCAAGCATGAAAACTTTTATCTGATGGTTGAACTTTATTTGGACTAGACTTTTGCACACACTCCAACTTGTAGTTTGTCTGAATTATCAAATTAGCCAGATTTCTGTCTCAATGTTAAGGTTTCTTCAACTGCAGCACTTTCTTATTCATCTGTATGACCATGTATTTCTACATGCATTACACTGAATGCTTTTCATGTTTCCCCATACAGCCCCATTAACTTGTCTTCCCTCCTATCCTAAAATTATCTCACTCCAACTCCTTCTTCCCTGTTCTCCCTACACAATATCCTTACACACCCTATCACCACTTCAACTCACCCTCCTGCAACTGTGAACAATTAGCTTTAACTTCATCTGTCACCACCTGGTACACTAAGCTTGATGTCCTCATTGCTCCAATTGTTCTTTACACCCTCCTTTACAATGTAATCTCTCATATGTAGGGTTCTCTACCCTATGTCTCATGTCAGTCTTGTCTCCGCATCCCTTGTTGTCTCAATCATGTCTCATCCTCTAGTCTGTACCATGAAATTTGTTCTTTAATTGCATCCAAGTATTTATTATCCTGCTCAACTATCCACTTATTCCTGTTATTATTTACACTGTTTTCATGTATGCCATAGCTGTACAATATGTCTGGCTCTATGAAATCTCTGGTGCCATATAAATGAATGATAATCTATCTTCTCAAGGTCTCCCACCATCTTGGCCCATGTTACTGAATGTCTTTCTGCCATTTCATCTTAAATGTCCTCTCACCACCTCACACTCAATCTGTCAAAATGAAGCTAAATGTCACAATCAGCATCCTGCAGCTCCTGTCTGCCAGGAACTATGTTGACCTTTGTATATTGATGTATCCTGCCTGTAGTACCATGTTCCACCAAAGGGGCCACTGTGGTACTCAGACTACTCTCTCATCTACCAGAGCTGTCTCGTTCCTGGAAGCCTAAACACCTGCCTCTGGCCTATAAAGACCTGCCTATCCTACTAACCTTTGCCAGTTCATCTGTCCTGTGTTTCTGTGCCTGTTCCCATGTCTTATCCTGATTGATCTTCTGGTTTACTCTCCTGTTCAGATGTCCTGTTCCCTGGCTCCTGTTTGCTTCCTGTTCTGCAGTATAGGCCTCAACGCATTTCGTTCAGTGATGAAGTTGGATTTCAGTGGATTCCTCCTGATGAAGTTCCACTGAACGAAACGCATTGAGGCCTATACTGCACCTTTTGAGAACACTGCTATACCTTGGGAGTTACAACTTTAGATTTTACCCTTTCCTGAGCTTTTGTATGGAGCCTATAGAGGGACATCTATAAGTACCACCAGGGATACAATAACCAGTGATCTCACCTGCATATCATACAGATAAGCTTATATTTTTTATCTTTATTGTGAGTTTGCATTTTATATTTATATCTGCTGATTAAATTGTTTGCAAAATACAACACCATATGGCTTTCTTATATTTTTCCTACTAATGAGCGGTTGAGAATGGTGATGCAGCTATAAATATTAGAACATATTGTTTTTACTTTGTATCTCTGCGGTCAAAGGAAACCATCACTCGGGATGACTGAGGAGCCAATATACAGACAAGCTGTTATATTATTTACTTTTGGTATGCACACCATCCTATTACTACTCTGCACGGTGTCTCATATTGTGATATATGGTGACCACTCTGATATGCTGATATATGCTGATTAATCCACATACATCTTGCACATGGGGTATATGATCTACCTGTACTACTGACTCCGTTTGGACTGATTATTGGTGTCCTACATAATCATTAACATCCTTTGGACTATCCTGTGCTTATTGACTGTACATATACCATTTGCATATTTAAGATATACACCTGGAGGCCCCTTCCTCCCATTCTTGTTTTTTTCTATATATATATATATATATATATATATATATATATATATAGATATAGACATATATTATATATCTATATATATATATATATATATATATATATATATATATATATCTCAATATAGATATATATATATATATATATATATATATATATATATATATATATATAAAGATATATTTATATTGATATGTTGAGATATATAAATATATATAGATATGTGGATATATTTATATATACAGTTCGTGGTTGCAGGGATATAGCAATTTTAAACCGGGTCTATCTTTTAGAAACACACTGTGTATATTTATATATATATATATATATATATATATATATATATATATATATATATATATATATATATATATATATATATATATATAAAAATATATATATATATACACACACATACATATGCACACATGCATACATACATGTGCATTTTGTTGATTTTATATTTCTTGGTCATGGAAAACAAATTATATTCTTTCATACACAGCATTATTTGCTCATTTGTATTCTTATTAAGAAACTGCTTAGATTTCATATTGATTTTGTAAAGCAATCACAATATGTATGACCTGCTAGTTAGCATTGAGATCGTGTTTCTAAAAATTGAAAGGGTTCAAAACTACATATTGCATGATGATGTGGCCATGGAATTATTTTTCTTATTTCAAATTATAATCATCACATTTTAATGATATACACTCAAAGCCTTTGTGGCAGATGATACAAACTGACTGTCAATATGCACTTGCTTTCAAAATATTTAACATCCTATTCCATAAAATAGTTATTTCTCTTAATAAATATGGTAGAAACAACAAATCTAAATAATCTAAATTATTATAACCATTAAAGAGAGACTCAGTGAAAACATTTTTTCCAAGAGGTAGAACTACAGGGGATAAAAGTATAAACCTATCAAAGTATGCTGCAAGTCACCAATTTCCTGCAACTTTGCATGGGAAATTTAAAACGGCATTGGGTTTCAAGGCAAGTTTTGCCTCAAAAGTCATTGCCGTCTTAAATTTCCCCTAAAATTGCCGCCGGAAATCAACAACTTGCAGAATACAGGGAGGACCAGGAAGGGAATTAAGAGCAAAATTGTTCCCAATAAGCACCTGTTACATTTAGAGTACTACATTCACCGTTCATTCAAAGAATTGTACCAAACTATGAGCAACATTTTTCCCATATAATAATAATTGGGCAATTCAATAAGATTTGTAGCTTGCAGTATTTACCATATTTTTATATACTGGAATAATACTCTTGTAAAGCTACTTAAACCTGCTGTTCCTCTCTGTTCTGTAAACACAATACTGGTATCCATCTAGTAGAATATTTGAATCTTATAATGCAGTTAAAAGTGTGGAGTCATTGATTTGGGAGGAGGACAGCATTTATTGTTAGTATTAATCAGGTCACAAAGTAAAGAGTAATGTAACTGATATTTCACAGACAGCAGCCATTACAGTATTTCAGGGAGAAAATAACTGAATGCATAATCATCTTCTTATATTTATAGTGGGTAGTAAATTCCTGAGTTGTAAGGAGACAGTAAGGAGCATCTGTTATCTTTACAGTGTCAGTGATCACAAGGATAAAGGAAAGGGATAATAGATAGGGTGGTAAACCTATTTTTCAGTCTAGATTTGAGAGTGTGTCACTGTTTTTAAATGTACTTTTTTGGCAGTGAAATAAATGTGCCAATAACTGCCAATTTACTCCCAGCCAGTAGAAAATTAGAGGGCATTAGGACATTTTAGGACATTTCAATTTGAGACTGCCTGTAATTTAAATCTGGCTATGACAGTTATATGCAATGATACACTTCAAAGGCCTCATATGCAGTCCTCCAACTTTCAAACAGACTGCATATTACCTTAGATTTTAGTAATAAAAGAAAATAGACCCCAAATGATCGCCACCTTTCCACATTACTACTCCCAAAATCTCTTCACACACCCCACTGAATTCTTACTTGTTCCAAAATTATTTTGTGTGTCCTCAGACCCCCACTTGCCACAAAATTCCCAGACATGCTCTCAGACCACTCAGTGGGAAAACCCACTACTAAGGTAGTTATCTAACAAATAAAACTAACTGAATTATAATTTTTATTAATGGCAGCATACAAATAGCTTACCTATAGTACAGAGCACACAGACTAAGGAGGAAGAAACCTTGTGGGGTAAACTATACAGCACTATCTCTTCTGTTGTCATAAAATGGTTGGACAGTCGACTGGAGCAAGTCTACAGTGTTCAGTAGAACAGGAAGTGAGCTAAAGTTGGCGATATGAGACTGCTTAATCCAGCTAGCTGCAGAAGAGAAGGTCAGAATCCAGGGTTCAGAAACAAAACCTATGATTTGCGCATAGTATTTTCCTACAGGAAAAGGAAGGGGATACTCTCCAGTTCCCTACACCAACACCATCTGTATTGGCACCATACATACACAGAACACAGTGAAACAGGGAATATATTTCTGTAATTTAAGTGTTCAAAAACCTTGCTCTGAGGAGCCTTGATCCTAGCCTGTGGCCTTTGGGGTCATGCCCACAAGGTAAAGACTGTAACACAGAGTGCATGCAAGATCCATAAACACTTTATGTGTAAATTTATTTTTTATAGATGAATTTTATTTATATATATACTATATGAACAATAATATCATCATCATCATCATCACCATTTATTTATATAGTGCCACTGATTCCGCAGCGCTGTACAGAGAACTCATTCACATCAGTCCCTGCCCCATTGGAGCTTACAGTCTAAATTCCCTAACATACATACATACACAGACAGACAGACAGACAGAGAGACTAGGGTCAATTTTGATAGCAGCCAATTAACCTACCAGTATGTTTTTGGAGTGTGGGAGGAAACCGGATCACCTGGAGGAAACCCACGCAAACACAGGGAGAACATACAAACTCCACACAGATAAGACTATGGTCGGGAATTGAACTCATGACCCCAGTGCTGTAAGGCAGAAGTGCTAATCACTTAGCCACCATTCTGCCCTATTTGGCCACACCTGTTAATTATTGAATTGAGGTGTTTTAATCAGATCAGTTGAAAGAGGTGTTTAAAATCAAGCTCCTAGCCATGCAGTCTCCATTTGCAAACATACAAAATGAGTCATTCTGAAGACCTCAGTGACTTCAAGCGTGGTACTTCGATAGGATGCCGTCTTTGCAATAAGACGGTTCTTGAAATTTCATCCATGCTGGATATTCCACGGTCAACTGTGATATTATTATCACAGTGGAAGCGTTTATGAACAACAGCAACTCAGCCACGAAGCAGAAGACTACATAAAATCACAGAGCAGGGTCAGCGATAGCAACTCAGGAACAGGAACAACATCAACTGGATTTACCACGTAAATACAGAGTGGGGTCAACGACTGCTAAGGGGCATGGTATATAAAAATTGCCAACACTCTGCTGATTCCCTGTGAAGTTTGGTGGAGGAGGGAAAATGGTATGGGGCTGTTTTTCAGGGTTTGGATTAGACCCCTTATCTCCCGTAAAGGGCAATCTTAATGCTTCAGTCATTTTGGACAATGCTATGCTTCCAACTTTGAGGAAACAGTTTGGGGAAGGCCCTTTTCTATTCCAACATGACTGAACCCCAGTGCACAAAACAAGGACTACAAAGACATGGTTTGATGAGGTGTGGAAGAACTTGACTGGCCCATACAAAGTCCTGACCTCAACCCCATTGAACACCTTTGGGCTGAACTGGATACTGCAAGCCAGGCCTTCTCGTGCAACATCAGTGCCTGACCTCTACAGAATGAATGGGCACAAATTCCCACAGAAACAATCCAACATCTTTTGGAAAGCCTTCCAAGAACAATGGAAGCTATTATCGCTGCAAAAGGGGGACCAACTCCATATTAAAGTATATGTATTTGAATACAATGTCATTACAGTCACTGTTGTCACTGTTGGTGTAATGGTCAAACGTTTGAATACTTTTGTCCATATAGTGTACTTTAAAAATAAAGGCAAACTAAATTGCTTGAACATTTTACACAGCTAACTTTAGTTTCTAGCTTGTGCATTTAACCCTTTTATTCTAGCTACAATATATTCTATGGGCAGGTTCTGGTGGTTCTTTCTATACACCACCCACTGCCTACAAAAGGAAACATCTTAATTGCATAAACTGTACAGCTGTTTCCATTATCTTGTGATACACACTACTTAGCAGTGACATTTGCGCTGGGGTTAACCCCTGGGCTTTCCCAATGGTTTTCTACAGCCAGTTATCCTCACAAATTAATGAACAAACTTCTGCAATATAGGCAGTACTCTTCCAAAAGTTAGACAAATGCTGGAGGGCTGGCTTTTAAGTATGTACTCTCATCTCTTCAATCGCCATCTGCAGTTGATGTCAGAAAAGTTCTTCCTGTAGTTCTCCACACTGCACTTCACAGAGCCCACCGTATTGACTGCAGCACAGACTCCTGACCCCAATTGCCTTTTGCAGCAATTTGATGTTTTTGCAGCTGGGCTGTCAAGAATCCGCACATAGACCGGAAGTATGCTGTTGATTAGGGCACATCTTTGATCAAATATGAAGCACACATTTTACCCAGATTTTGTTTTTGCCTGAGGGAACAGTCTTCAGACTCCTTACCATCTCACCCTCCTCTTCACCCTCCTCTACTACCTGCTGGGATCTCTCTAACTCCTCCTCACTCTCCCTATGTTCCTCATCCAATCTCCTCCCACTCACCATCGTAACACAGAAGACACAAAAGAGTAAACACAGAAAAATAAAAAACAATGTACTTAAAAGTACACAGCACTCAAATACAAATAAGTCACTGAACAATTAAAGTAAAAAAACACTATGACCAAACCACCAAAAAAATGCAATCCAACTGTTTCCTACCACTAATGCCTGCAACCCCCCGCCATCAACTGATATTAGGCAATAGATAATCTCATATAGTGCAGGTGAAGAAGAAATCCCACAATTTGAGTGTTTAAAATCAGTCAGTCATGCATTTCACTAAACTAGCAATATTTCCTTAAAGTTGCCAGGTTGTCAGGTGTAAAGTTGCATCATATCACCATCACTGGCAATTTCAGCTTAAATCCTTGAAATTGCTGGATCATAAATCCTAAGGTTTAGAGACCAAAATTGCCAGTGATTGCAAACCCGTTAGAAAAAACTGTTTGATAAATTCCTCCCCTAGTCTATTTTTTCCTGTTTCCTATGATATAAATGAAAATCTTTGCATTGTATGCAATACTGTTAGTAACGTCAGTGCAAGCTGCAGTATTATCCTGTCGTGAGTAAACTTGAGCGGTTCGAACTCTCTGAAATCTGACATATCCAGGTTTTGGGGTAACGAATTGAATCATTTCTCGCCGCACATTTCAGGTCTAAAAACAAGACAAAGTGTAATTTCCGCTAAAATGTCGATTTTGCGGGTTTTAGATCATTATCTTCTATATATAGCCATTCCCCGTTTTCTCATCTGCCATTGTAGCAGAGATAGCATGTGCGGAGGAGGATGGCTGCAACGCTGTGCTCCGAAAATCACTTGTAGAGGTGAAAGCAGCAATTTATATTATGTAGCAAGCAATAGCTGTGATTTACTGATTTTACTGCAGTTTATGTAGAGATCAGTCTGCTATAATTATGTGCTGATCGATTGGGTGTCAGAGAGTTTAGAGTAGTGACTTCTGGATGTTATTATAGTATATATTGTATAGACATCTGATCTAGTATTTAGTATAGGAAAATAGAGTGCTTTTGCTGTATAACTCTGAAAACACTCATAAAAACATATATATTTATTCCTTTTAAAATCCAAGATGTTTCTAGTGAAAGCAATTTTACAAGGGGCAGTCTCAGTGATATCTTTATTAAGCAGGCAAAAAACAGGGTGTTCTTTGAGTGTGAGCAGCATACTCCAAAAACATATGTATTTCATTCTTGCAAAATGTAAAGTGTTTCTAGTACATTGAAATTTTTAGTTATTTGGTCAAAACACAGATTGTGTTGAATGAAGGCAGCAACCATTGCTACAATCTCATGCCTATGATAAATGTATTGTTATGCTAGGACATAAGACAAAAAAGCACCTCTTCTGTTTGGAAATATTTTTATCCCAACCCAAACAACATTTGTCAAGGCATCTGTGTTAGGAACATTATATTGTGATCTGGCCTGTAGTACACCTGTGCTACTAGAGATGCTGCTGTTATATTTTGACATTTTCCTCTCACTGTCAGGAGTTAATATTCTCCCCCTGTTAACCACCCCACCTGCCTCACTGCCTATTTATGCCTGCTCCTCACATGCACCTTGCGGTTATTGATTGTTTTCCCTTGAACATTATTCTGCCTGTACTTCCGTGAATAGCGCGTCTGGTTGCCTAGCAACCAGATGCGTCACTTCCGCCCCCGCTTGGCCGACAGCTACAAGTGTCTAAAGCGTTTCCATTGCTAGGCAACGGGACGCTATTCGTGGAAAGCGCTATGGCGCTAATATATGACAGCGCAGCGGCACTGAATCCTCATTGGCCATCAGTAGTATTTAAACCCTCCTGGTCCCATCACCAGTGCCAGAGTTTCAGGTCTATTTCCTGTCTCCAGCGTTTTCCCTCAGTGTCCCTGTTACTGCCTGTCTCCTGATTTATTGCCTGTCTCCTGACCATTGCCTATCTGCCTGTGACCCTTGTGACCCAGATGGCCTTCGACTACCCCTGTGGATCTCCCTTTTGTACCGCGCTGCCAGAACGCTACCAACCCGGCTTGACCATTCCTTTGGATTCTCCTTGTGTACCTGCCTTGCCCACACCATTGCCGAACCGGCCTGTCTGACAATTCTTCCCGTGCTTCGCTATCTGACTCGTGGAAGGACCGCGACCTGCGTGTTTATTGCAGCTGAGTCCAAACCTCCTTGCGGAGGTCCGTGGTGAACACCAGGGGCGCGTTAGATTCCGCACCTTCCTTCGAGTTGTGCCAACAATAGCAGGTACGCTATACTCAGTCATGACACCTACATTCTGTTCCTGTGTATCCTTAATCTTAGCTGTTTACGATTAGCTAAGTATACCTGTACCTGCTGTTCAATATTAATTTACTATTTACCTGTTATCCAGCCACACCAGGATGTTAGTTTATTATACCTGGCATTACCTGATCTGTACTTTACCCTGCATTACCTGGATTGAGTTCTTGCTACAATAAAAGAGTTTTATGGTTTCATCATACTCCTGGCTCTATGGCTGTCATTACAAGCATCCAGCTATCATAGCAATCTGTAGCCTTTGCGATACCAAAATAAGAAGTGGTAGGGATGTTTTCCCTGCTACATTATTTGCAGGGGATTCATTCAAGTAGCTTTTCAAAAGGTGGGAATTTGTGTTTACTTGCAAGCAGCCCAATTTCAAGTAGTAGCAGAATCGACAGACACCTCATGCAATCCTAACCGTCATCACCTTCATCATTAACCTCTTTATTATTAGTAAGTATTTCAGCATCCGATTTTCCAATTCCAACTGGCACCCCAAATGCAATCCCTGATTCCCAAGAGACATCCTTGTGCACTAGAGCTGCTGCTGAGGATGATACATCTATACAGAAGAGGACCAATAAGAGTAAGCAGCATAGTTTTACACAATTGTCTGTGAAGTAAGAGTTTGAAAGAAAAAACAATTATGGCATTCAGCATCCTGTTGCACATCACATCACTAAAGCCATACCAGCTATATTAGCATTGGATGTGCGTCCAATTTCCACCATCATTGCATCAAGTTTTACCCAATTAGTTGATGTCATTTGTTCCAAACAGCAATTCCTCAGCTGTTTTGGGAGGTTAAACAAAAATTTATTTAGTCTCTAATAAATGCCATTGTGCCAACTATCCACTTAACTACAGATATGTGGACAAGCGGTACTAGTCAAACAAAATTTTTTAAATGGAAAATGTAACTACTTTAGACATATGTGATGAGGATGATTATGAGGGTGATGACATTGTCATCATTGATGAAGATAACTTTTGTTAGCCACATGCCCATTACTAAATTGCTAAAATCCCTATCTATTCCCTAGCAGTTTAACACCCAACAACCAAAATGTTGGGGGCCCGAACAAATCAAGCACTTCAGCCACAAAAGTGCCAGTGCCTATGTCAACCAAATAGTGTAACCAGCAAAGGGTACCAATGGTTGCTGACAAAAGACAGTAATATTAAGAATTTAATAACTTTTTAGTGTCAAAGCACATAGATTATTCTTTAACAGATTTATAAACATATGTTGAGTACAGTATAGAAATGAGTATAAATTAATGTCAATAAAATATATGAAACAGAAATATTAATCAAAACACATTAACCCAATGTTTAAACTTAATTTAACTAATAAAGACATATATGAATTATAAAACAATACATTAAATTATATTTCAAACTAGTACCTCATATAGATCACCTACAGCCTACACTTTCAATCATAGGTCTTAAACAGGATCATTATGTATTAAACTGTATCCAAAATTGCAGCCATATAATATTATTATTAAATTGATTGGGGGTACATCCCTATATGCATGTCATTTTTAACATATTGGTGGGTGAGTGGGTCCAAGGACAATTCCATCTTGCACTATTTAACATTATGGCATAGGTATATCATCGTGTGTAAAATCATAATGAACTCCTCCTCATTTTCCATAATGCATGTTATCTCACATTAAGGGGGGTATTCAATTAGCCTTGATTTCGCGATTCCGATAATATTTAACGCGTTTTCGCGTTAGCATAGAGTGCACACAATTCAATTCCCCTTATTTTACGCGTTTAAGTCGGAAATAAACATGTTACGCAAAATCTTACCAAGCCCATAGAACAAGTGCAGGCAGGCTATTCAATTGTAAATTTTCGCTTTAACGCATGTCCAACAAAATCGCGTTTAGTCATTTTTTCGATCGCACCATTGAAGGTCTTTTAAAAGCGTTAATGATTCCTTTAATGTCCAAACTTATTTTAATATGGGGCTTTTTTGATAATATTATACTCATTAAACTTCTCTAACTTGATAATTGTGTAATAAAAATAACTTTAATCCCATGAAAATAAAAAAGTTTGTAAAATGATATTTAAATACACCCCCTTTAGAAAAAAGCAAATGGTATAGTCCACTGGATTAAAATTAAAAACATTAGTTTCATTTCTCATTCAACTGACCTGAGAGAAAATATTAAAGAGGAGACTGAGACAACTGTTTGGTTTTGTATATCTATATCTAGCAGATAGTTAAGGTTTTTTATTTCTATAAAATTGTTAATATCTAGCATTATTTATAGTTAAAAACTGTTAATAGTTTAATATCTAGCAGTATTTATAGTTAATGATTTATATTTCTATAAAACTGTTAATAGTTTAATATCTAGCAGTATTTATACTGCTAGGTAGTTAATTAATAATAATAATAATAATAATAATAATAATAATAGTTGATTAATACTTTAATTAATACTTAAATTTATTTATTTTTTTATATTTTTTTATAAGAAATTTACAAAGGCATTAGTAATGGAGCCATTTTCAACAAATGTTTGGCAGTTTATGTATGCAGCATGTATTGATGAATGTGCACATGCTGGTTTGCTTGTTGAGGGAGAGGAAAGAAATACTTTGGAAATAGAGGAGAATGTAGATGTGCATGTGGCTGCAAGTGAGGGAGAGAATGCTGTGGCTCCATTACTTGATGCAAGGGTTCGGGTCCCACGGCCCCGTCTGTACCGCACACGTCGGTTACTTGATGGGGTCCCTGAGGATGAGGTGATAAGATTATATCGCCTATCCTCAGTTGCAATTTATTCTTTATATGACCTCCTTAAAGAGGACCTGGAACCAACAGTCCCCACAAACCATGCTGTGCCTGGATTGGCAAAGCTGCTTGGGGCATTGCATTTTTTAGCGTCGGGAACCTTTCAACCGACATTGTCCGTAATTGCGGGTTTCTCCCAACCCACATTTTCACGGAGTTTGTTCCAGGTCCTTAAAGCCATGAAAAAACATACTAGGGAATTTATTAAATTCCCACAGTCTGAATTAGAATGGCAGGAGGTCAAATCCAATTTTTATAGTGTGGCACGTATGCCAAATGTCCTGGGTGCAATAGATTGCACCCATGTGGCACTCACACCTCCGCACAGAATGGAAGAGAGCTTTCGAAACCGAAAGCACTTCCATTCCATGAATGTGCAGATGGTGTGTGATGCCAGAAAAAAAATCCTAAATCTTTGTGTTGGCTTCCCTGGTTCCTCTCATGATTCTTTTATTTTGCAGAATTCAGGAGTGTTCAAGAGGTTTGAGGAGGGAGATTTTCCTCATGGATGGCTCCTGGGTAAGTTATATCTAGGTATTCGCTATTAATAATTATTTCTAAAATGAGAAGAGCACTAATAAAAAATTTTATTTTTTTTTAATAGGTGATGCAGGATATGGGAGCCAGCCCTGGTTGCTCACTCCAGTGTCCAATCCAATTTCTGATGCTGAAAAAAGGTACCAAGCGGCACATATAGCCACCAGAGGTGTAATTGAGCGTACCTTTGGGCTACTTAAGAGCCGGTTCCGCTGTTTGGACAGGTCCGGCGGTGCGCTTCTGTACTCACCATCAAAAGTTTGCCTTATTGTTATTGCTTGCAGCATTCTGCACAATATCTGTTTGGCAAATAATTTGGAGGTAGAGATAGATCCTGCTGTTTTACAGGATCAAGACCTTTCTTCAGCCACAGCATTTGGTCGGGAAACAGGAACTCGTGAGCGCCAGCGTTTAATTTTGGATTTTTTCTCATGTAAGTGTAAATTTTGTAATGTCATAATTTTTTTTTATAAATATAAATTAATTAATAAGTAATAGTTTATTTTTTTTTTGGTTTTTTTTCAGGACTTCAAATTATTTAGTGGGAGATAGCTCCAACAATCGTTGTTCGGCGTTCGATTAAAGGATTTTTATATATATATATATGTTTTTATTTGAAAATATGTTTTAATGTTAATAACTGTTAGTTAAGATAAAAGGATCCAGCAACTGAATTTTAAAGACCGAGGCCATGAAGCTTTTCAAGAGCCAGCTTCTTGGACAGGTGGGTGTCATCATATGTAAACTGCACCATGCTATGTTCTGTGTGATGTAACCTTATGTAAAGTATCACTACTGACACATAATCACACTGAAATTACATTTTTTCTCTTTTCCTTTCTCCAAAATGTACCTGTCACACCCATTCCACTGTGGATTGCAGACGGAACCAGCGACTGGATTTCAAAGACCTAGGCCATGAAGCTTTTCAAGAGCCAGCTTCTTGGACAGGTGGGTGTCATCATATGTAAACTGCACCATGCTATGTTCTGTGTGATGTAACCTTATGTAAAGTATCACTACTGACACATAATCACACTGAAATTACATTTTTTCTCTTTTCCTTTCTCCAAAATGTACCTGTCACACCCATTCCACTGTGGATTGCAGACGGAACCAGCGACTGGATTTCAAAGACCTAGGCCATGAAGCTTTTCAAGAGCCAGCTTCTTGGACAGGTGGGTGTCATCATATGTAAACTGCACCATGCTATGTTCTGTGTGATGTAACCTTATGTAAAGTATCACTACTGACACATAATCACACTGAAATTACATTTTTTCTCTTTTCCTTTCTCCAAAATGTACCTGTCACACCCATTCCACTGTAGATTGCAGACTGGATTGGATGGAATTGGATTCTGATTTGCATGGAATATTGGTCCACTTCTATTGTTTGTTTTTTGTTAAATATAATGTATACTATTTAAATACCACCAAAAACATAAATTATAAGAGAAATGTTTGTTTGTATCCCAAAAAGTTAATCACTCTTTAAAATGTATTAATAAATTTTTTCTAACCAAATTGATGTGTTGAACAAGTATTTATATTTCTATTAAATTGTACAACAATCTTTCTAGATTATAATAATGAAAGACACATGTTTTAAACAAAACTATAACATCTTTTAATAATTTACATATTTTCTTTGTGCAATAAAATTTATATATCACAATTTAATTTCTGTGGTCTTTGCTTTTCTCCAATTTCTTGTATTTTTCATAGTAGTTCTTCTATCCTCTTCAGTTGGCTGTGAATTAATTAAAAGTGTTTAATTTTTTTTTTAAAAAAAACATAACAGTTGAATAAAAATTGCAACATTAGCATCATTAACAATCAATCCTCTATTTTAATTTTCGTTAGGATTAAGTATTATCTTTAAAAAAAACCACTGATAATATTTCTGGAACTTTTTTTTTTTGGGCGCTGTTATCAATAACATTTTACATTTAATTTTTTTTTACAATGAATGTTACAATTGTTAAAAACATTAACATATAAAAATAATTTAAAATGCATTTATATCTCAATAACATACCGTGTTTAACTATAGGCAAAACTAAGTTCTTGTCGTTAGTTCTTCTTTAGTATAACTTCATGATTTGTAGCATAGACCATTAGATGATTATAAAATCTTTTGTCTAAGGGATTTAAACAGAAAAAAATATATATATAATACCTAATATAAAATGTAACATAATCAGATTAATTTTAACACAAATATTTCACTTACCATTGTTAAATATTCTTCCGGTAATTGAAGGATTATGTGCATTTTTCCATTGTAACTGTGTATTTTCAACTAAAAAAAAATATTTTTTTTTTTTAAATACATACATATAGGCATTCATATACACATATATCTATATATCTATATACACATACATATATATATGTACAAATGTGTGTGTATATATATGTATAAAATAAATTAGAAGACAGGGGGCACCACACAGTGCAATTATAAGCGATACATTGTCATATTCATCCAGAGATATATAATTCCCGTACCAGATATTCAAAGTAATCGAGCCAATGATTTATATGATGAATTCCTTCTGATGGCACCACGAATAACCTGGTAATAAAGGTAATCCTGGATAGTAGATATCGCCTCCTGACATAGGGCAAGATGAACAGCTGCAAACTAAAATACAAGCCACAATGGTGTGATACCGTAAATGAACCAGACCAATATGCTTAAAAAGACGTCTAGATTGTCGCCGGCTGGTACCTTCCTCATCTTCAGACAGGTGTTGAATGACTGGGGAGCTGCCTACAGAATTTAAGTATTGGTCAGTTTTTGTACCTGCCCTTCACAAGCGCTCTATTGGAAGTTTTGGGTATATATATATCTTTCTATATCTATGTATGTATGTATGTATGTATGTATGTATGTATGTATATATATATATATATATATATATATATATATATATATATATATAAAATGTATATCTTTATGAATTTTTAAAAATATGCAAATACATACCTTTTTACATGTAAGGTTCATTGTGATCATCAAAATGAAATATTCCAAAATCTTCAAACGTTGAGAACTTGTAAAACTTGTTGCTCCATATTTATCAACAGATCAATTATATCTTCTATTTCTAAAAAAAAAAAAAAATTAGAGAAATATATTGTTACTAAAATGTTGTTATTTAATATTAAATATGACCATAGATTGGGTTAGTGAACGTACTAAATATTGAAGTATTAGATAATAAAAAAAATAGATAGACATTTGACTTACGTTGGGGGTAGATTGCATCACTGGATCCTCTGATGATGAAGATGATAGTAGTCTTCTTCGTGCAGATTGCAATTCTTCTGGGCTTGGCCTTGCAGACTGCACTGTCAAATCCAAGGGTATCTCTGGGGTCCTTAAGCTGCTTATAGCACTTTGTGGTTGGCCTGTTTGAGGGATGGTTCCTGAGACATTAAACTCTGGAAAATTTACAGAAAGGTTTTCCAAAAGCCTTCTTGAGCGCATTTCTTCATTTAAACTTTGAAGGTTGGTGGCTATGAGGATATTGGCTGCTGCAGTCTGTTGTTGGTTCTGCGAAATTTGGTCAAGAGTATTGGAAATTCTTCCAATACTCACTTCGGTTCTTTCTTGGGAGGCTAAGATTCCGGAAAGAATAGTGGCAATGTCTCGATTTGTGTTTATCTGTAATTGCCTCTGTTTCGACATTTCCTCAGTAAGTCCAACAATGGCATCTTTGATTCCTCTCATGTTGTCTTCCATTGTTCTCCGAAACACTTCCTGGGAGTTTTCCATTTCTCTTGCAAGTGTTGTAAGTCTAGGAAAACTAGATGTTGAAGGTGCACTTTCCCCACATTGTATTCTAGATTGTGAAGTGTCTTCCAAACGCTGAAATGTTTGCTGGAGGGCCTCAAAAGCTGTGGTTGTTGTTGTAGCTATATTGAAAGAAAAAAATATATATATACGCATACATACATATAGAAACTCACAACTATTTATTTAGAAACATGCTATATTGTTTGACATTATAAAAAATATAATTATGACTCTACACTTACGCTGAACCACAGGAATTTCTGGTGAAAATGATAAAGAACCAGACTGATGGGAGTTTTCTGATTCTGGAAAAAAAAAAAATTACATTTTTTTATGACGTTAGTTACATTTGTATGTATAATAAGGTCAGTATGAACTTGGCACTTTGTATCAATGATGGAAACTTACTGGTAGATACACAAAACGTTTGATTTATATCCTAAATGACCAGGGCCCTCTTACCAACTATTTGGGCCCCCGGGTAAAGACATGCACCTGGGCCCATATACGTCTGAGGCAGCGCAAGACAAAAAAAAGAGAAAAAAAACCCACAAACTTACTTTTAGGACAGCTGGCGATCCGGCTACCTCCCTGTTCTCCTCCTCCTTCACATTCCGCAATGCTTGACTGGCGGGCGTTATGATGAGTCACCCAAAATGCACTGCCAGTGCCACACTGAGGAGGACAACAGGGAGGGAGCCAGATCGCCAGCTGTCCTAAAGTTAAAAATATTTTTCTTGTACTGCTTCGGAAAGACTTACCTGGCCTGCAGGGCCCCCGGCCACCTGCCCATTGTGGCCAATGTAAAAGAAGCCCCTGTAAACGACTAACCTATATACCTTTAATCAGTGGCCTATGATGAATTTTATAAATAGTAGCTAAGTTAAATTTTTTGTCCAAAGAAAATTTTTACTTACCATTTCTAGCAAAATCACATGTTTCTGTATCCTCAATAGGGGTTACATCACTGTCTGCAGCTCTTGCCTCTTGTTGCTTCTCTCTCAGGTTTTCTAAGGATCAACAATAAAACACGTTGCTATTATTATCTAATTGTAAATGATTTATTTCCTCATCAACAGATTATTTTAACCTAATGACAATTTGAAATATTTAACAAATAAACAAAAAAAAAAGGCTTTGCAATGTTCAATGTAGAATGTATATTGGACTATCATTCACCTGCAACGGATTCCGAAATGTTCTGTAATGACGACAATTCTGTCCTTGAACTACATGGTTGCTCTTCAAATGCAGTCTCTGAAACATAAAACAATGTTAAAAATTTGGCCAAAAATCCGATTTTAATAAATTTAAGATTTTTTTATATTTTTTTTTAAAACCAACCTCTTCTTCTTTTTTCAGTGATGTTAGTCACCGTAGAAACTGATGATACACTCGTTCGTTTTCTTGGGATTTCTGTTTAAAATTGCTTTGTTTTAGATTATTACAAGACATAGATATATTTTTGTAAAAAAAATAATTTTTTTTTTTTCATAAATACCTGTTGTCGCACGCGATCCTTTTTTCTTAGAGAGTAGGATGTCTTTGTGTGTTTGAACTACACAAAAAAACACAATGAAAATGGTTTTTAGATATTGATTGATGACATACACATATTTTTAAAACAAAAATTGCCCCCGACACTCTTCAAAATTGCCCCATGACTAATGTTTGGGCAAAAAAAAATAATGCCTGATTCATTAACCATTTACCTATATAAACTGCTAATTTTGGTCACTCGGCCAAAATAATGTTACAATGAAATGGCTGCAAAATATTATAATGTTTTCCAAAAAAATAAAATACTGACGTTTTTCACGTAACACACAAATATCATCTGTGTACAAATAAGCTCTCAAAAAGTAGTGCAACAGGAAAAAACAGGCAGTATTTAACTTATGTGCAAAACAGAATACTGACTTGCACACCTTGCATTGTTGCATGTTTTTGTCCAGGATACTTAAATAACGTTTCTAAACTTACGATCCTTAATGAATCATGAGCCATGTCATTAAATAGATTAGAATTAAATTATAAAAAAAAATAGGGTTCAAGACCAAACTCCTCCTTTATATGCCTTCTTTCACAGGATCATATATATATATATATATATATATATATATATATATATATATATATACACACAACTGACTTAACACATACATCGATAAACACACACATGTGTGTACATATATTAAAATATATACACATACATACTATGGTGTAAGAGACAAGAAAACAAACACACACATACACAAAAAGATGTGCACGTTTTAGACCATAAGAACAGTATATTAAAGATAGGCGTGTATATATAAGAGTGATTATTAAGATAAAAATGGATCAATATCTACAATTTAACCGCTATGGCTATATTTATCCATTTATATGTTAATAAACACGCTTATATATACATGTCTAGCTTTAATATACTTTTTTTATGTTCTAAAACATTCACATGTTTTGGTGTATGTGTGTGTTTGTTTTCTTGTCTCTTACACCATAGTATGTATGTGTATATATTTTTATATATGTACACACACACCTAAAAAATAAAGATATCTATATATAATCATATGCACACATTCACAACCACCTGTTTAATGTATATTCATTCATCTATATCAAAAATATAATTAAAATGGGTATATCTTAGATAAAGAGAAATGAGTATACATAAAACAGTGTTGATTGAGAATGTGTGCATATAAAAACTATAAATATATTTGATTTACATTGAAAAAAGTTTGGGCTGCATGATATACACACACCAAAATCCTATGTTATTATTGTCAAGGTGGGGTTCATCTACATATTGCTTTGTATGTATACAAATTTCAATCGACAGCTGTGTGTACATTGTAAAATAAATTTGGAATACAAACAACACAAATGTACAGTAACAATAACCATGGGCAATGATAACATATGATTTTCGTTTGAGAATATATTTTAGACATGAGATATGTGTGTGTGTGTGTGTGTGTGTGTGTGTGTGTGTGTGTGTGTGTGTGTGTGTGTGTGTGTGTTGGTATGTGTGTGTTTGTATGTATGTGTGTGTGTGCACATGTGTGTGACTGGTAAAATATATTCAAACAAAAAACACTTACCAACTTGGCTGGCAGCTGTGTCAGGACGTCCTTTTGAGCTTTTCTTAGATGGCCGTTTGGAAGTTGGCTCTACAATTAAATTTAACAGTGTTAAAATTAAAATTATTTAAATAATTAATAAAAAATAAAAAAAAATTAATTTACACTTCCTCATACATATAAACATATATACATACCTTCTGATAAATATGTTGAAGGTTCCTCTGTGTCCACAGCACCTTCCACACCTTCCACGAGTACAGGATCCAGGACCTCAGACAGCCTCACTTCCCAGGGTTTCATGGTGATATTTGCAGGTTTCCCACCACCAGTTCCTTTTGCATGCCTCTTGGATGCAGCCATCTTCTTCTTTACAATCCGCTTACAGTCCCGGAAACGTTTCCTGCAATGCTCAATAGATTTTGGAACTTGCCCACAAGAAGTCACCTTGTCAGAGATCTGACGCCAGATCTGGTTCCTCTGCTGATGACTTGTGACATGTGCCCGTTTACCATAAAGAACATCATAGTTAGTTACTATCGTGTCCACCAGGATGTTGTTCTGCTGCTCAGAGAAACGAGGTGCTCTGGTGATGTTACTACCACCTTCCTCAGGATCATCACCATCATCTTCTTCAGCCACTGTAGATTGCTGCGAGGGTCTGGAAGCCACTTTTTTAAGGAATCTCTGTCTTCTTCTTTCTTGTGCTCGCTCTCTTTCTTCTGTTTCATGCTGCCACTCTTCTCCACTGCTGATATCTTCTTCATCCAGGTGTACCTGTTCAGAAAGATTTTCCCTATGCTCCCTAGACATACTGATATATGTATGCTATGTAGCTGCTATGTAGCTGAAATAAATAAAAGTAATGCTGGAACTAAAAAGTAACTAAACTTTTATTTAATTGTGATTATTGCACACTTTTTCTGTATGCAGTATATTGATGTCTGCTATTAAATAAAATGTGTGGTGTTGTGTAGTGTTTGATTTAGTGTGTGGTGTTAGTACTGTGTAAAAATATAACTTACTATAATGTAATGCAAAATGTAATGCAAAATATAATGTAATGCAATGTAAATAATGTGAAAATAATGAATAAAGGTATATAAAGATGCAAAAGTACAATCCAGAAGCTCACAAAACCAGAGGGTCTCAGGAATCAGCCACCAGCATCGAAATCTCTGCAAAATGGCACTTTGCAAAACATTGGTTTTTTTTTTAATAGAAATGTGGGCGGGAAATCGCGAACGGCGGGAAAAGGGTAAAAAAAAAAAAAACACTTCGTACAAGTCGGATATTACGCGATAAGGGGCTGGGTTAGGTATTACAATTGAATACCGTCATTTCCGGGAAGTTGATTTTTTGCGATGTCCGCGGTTCCGCGTATTCGCGATATATTACGCGAATACGCGGACAATTGAATACCCCTGTAAAAATATAGGACCTGAGTCATTTAGAAAAATAAGTAAAGTAAATGTTCTCCGGGACAAACCATGTTACAATGCAAGGGGTGCAAATTAGTTTATTATTTTGCACATACGTTAAATGCTGGCTATTTTTTCATGTAGCACACAAATACTTGATAGTTTTATTTTCACACTGAATTTTTTTTATACTTTGCTCTCAATAATCACTAAGGCCCATAGTGTGTGTGGATCTCTTCTCACCATTAGGTGCAGCCAACTTTGTCTATCTACTTCTCTAAATGTGTACTGATGCCACAGTTCATAGTTGACGTCAAGTGTCTACACTTCCAAATTTCAACTCAGTTCCATTTCTCCTGAATGGCAATTACTCAGCTATATCGGGAGGCTAAACAAAAAGTCATTCAGTCCCATCAAAATACCTTTGTACTGACTGTCCAGGTAATTATGGGTATATGGACAAGCAGTACTGGTCAAACATAAGACTACATGACCATGACAGCACACATGTGTATTGTCAGCAGCACCAATGCTGGTAAACTTGATGTGGAACTGTAATTGTATGAACCTGGCTCAGGATTCTGTTTTGAAGCAGAGGTATGGTCACTGTAATTGTATAGCATAGAGGCTCCAAAAGGAACAGATGGCAGATACATCTGTGTCTGAATCTGATTGATGAAGTGGGCATACGGCATTGTTTGTAGAGCAAGAATTCTGGAGTCCAGGAAGTGCAGATGACTGATTGTAAGTATTGGTCAGCTGTGTCCTGACATCCCTGAGACATTACACTAGTATTACTTCCATTTTTTATACCACAACTATAATATCTATAATGATGTACAACAAGCTCCTAAGAGCTGCTGCCACAAATGATCCTTTAGCATCAGTGCAGTCCTATTTTTGGGGATTTCCCATGGCCCTGAACTCAAGCTGTGGGAAATCCCTATGTTATAAGTAGAACTGTACTGATGTGTAGTCAGAATAGATAGAAACAACAGCACTGATAAAGATATATGGCAGCCCGTATGTGGCTACTCCTATCCACAAAAGAGTAAAAATGGATACAATGTATATAGTATAGTGCCACAACTGACGGCGCCTAATATCGTAACACACAAAATGTTCACGGTTACAACAGATAGATATAATAGTCTATAATAGTCTTAAATAGTGACAGCTCTTGAAAGCCGTTTATTCCAAAATATATAACTCTTTTTTATGATAATACATTCCATCCGGATCCACACGAAAAAAGACCCCCCTTAGGGAGATGTACTCACCAGAAATAGGTAGTACATCAGCGTGTATAACTCTCCTATGGTCACTCCGTTTGTGCCGTGAACTCCTCCACGAGCTGTGATTAGGATGACGTCCTCTATTGTGAATCCAATCGTCGGACAAGGACAGAAGATAGGGGGAGTGGTCACGTCTTCCGTTCTTTCGCCGATCAACGATCCTCTGTATTTGAACCACTGTTTTCCTTAAATAACCTCAGCAGATGGAATCCATGTATTTCTCCCGCAATCACTTGCCTCAGCTCTGGTACACCGAGTCCAAGTAAAGGCTTTCCAGTGTGCAGCAGTAGTGCTCTCTTCTTAGACTTTTGTAGCTGGGACCATAAAAAATGCAGGCAGAGGAGTTTACAAATCTCTGCCTGCATTTTTTATGGTCTCAGCTACAAAAGTCTAAGAAGAGAGCACTACTGCTGCACACTGGAAAGCCTTTACTTGGCATGGATATATGACAGATGAAGACCTGGGATGAAGGTGAACAATAAAGAGGGTACATTAGGGTAGTGTAGGGGTATTTTTATTTCAATGAAAGTAATTGTAACAGTGTTGTGTGTGTCTTATTTACATTTTTCTTTGGTGCACTACAGGATCCAGCAGGCCCTGGGTGCCAGTGTATGCTGGCACTCAGTTATAGCTCCCCATGTGCCAGCATGCACTGGCAGCCATGGTTATGCTGCTGGTTGTAGTGCTACAAGCAGCAACATGCCCAAACAATTAATGGCAGCCTTAGCATGCTGGGATCTGTAGTGCACCAGAGACAAAATGCATTTTGACAATCAAAAAATGCCCCCTCCCCTTCCCAACCCCCACACACACACACTGCCCAGGGGTGACTGAAGAGCCCTAGTGCTGTCAGTATGGGGCTAGGTAAACTTGGGGGAGGCGCATTTTTTGCGTACCCAAGATCCCTAGGAAATCCTGCCCTGTGCTAACCAGCCTGGAGCTGGTTTGACATTATGACAGGGGGACATACCATTTAAGTGTAAATTTCATCCAACTTTACATCTGGCCCTAAGACCAAATTAATTATTATTATATTTTTATTATCATAGTGCAAAACAGCAGAGTTTGGTTATAGTTAATTTATTTCTACATTTTCACAATTTTATAGCCTTGGGATTTGATAACTTATTTAAAATAGCTAAACTTGTAATAAAGTGCCAGAATATGGATAACATGCCAATTCTATCTCATTTACACATTATTGCTTTCAATGCCAAAGAAATAGAACTGTTATTAGTGCCTTCATTTACATAATGAATACAAAGAAAACAACATTTGAATTTTAAATCAGAAACAAAAATAAATGAATCAAGTCTGGACTTTTTAATTAATGAACTTAAAAAATTGTAAAGACCCATATTTCATGTTCCTGGATTTTTGTTTCTTATAATGCATTATATCTATCTAAAACCAAATGTGCTGCTATTGTCATAGTTGGACAAGTGTCTACATCATTCTGTCAGAAGTTAACACATGCTGGGAAGTTAATGATGTCCCAAATCACCCAAGTCCTTTCTGAAAGAGTAGAAAAACTATAATGTGTCAAATATTTTCAGCTTAGGCATACAGCATTTGCTGTCATTTTATCACCTGGGCATTCCATGTGCTATATATACCGAATACATTTTTTATATTTGCCTCAAATATCATCATGAGCTTATAGCTGCAAATAGTTGAGAAAATCAGTTCTCAAATTGTTATGTGTCTGTTTCTATTTTTTAAAGAACTGTTTGTAAGAAGTTATTATTTTCACTTATTTATTATCTTTTTCTTATGAATGTAGCTGATCAGTAAAAGTGCGACATGACAGTTTTGCACAGAGAACCTTCCATCATAACTACATCTATTACATGTGGGAGCTGCCAACTGAAAAAAAATATCATCCACAGACACCAATAAAATTTTCTCATTATTCACTCAAGTATTGGTAACCTACTTGCAGAACTATCATGAAAAAATTCCCCAAATAACTCTAGAATAAAGTGTTTCTCAGACACAGACATTTCATTATTAAACTAAGTTTCAACACATATATTTCTTTCAAAATTAGTAACACATTCTCCTTACTTTATATGATACTCTTATTTGCTATTCAGACACAGTTATGGTATAGTAAAAAACAACAACAAAAAAAGACTGAAAGAAATAGAGAAAAATGTTACTGCATTTTTCCATTATCAGTATTCATTATCTGTTAATTTCCCAATAAGATTCATTTTCTTTGATTTATAGTTTAAGAACTTTCACTTTCCTGACTATAAATTCTCTTCATTAGCACAGTTCCCAAAGTGTCAGTTTTATTTAATGTTAGATATTATTCTACCAATGCTACTTTTGTGGTGTTTCGGGATACAGTCATGCCTTACAATTTTGTTACTACCCATTTGTTACGCTGTCAGTAGAACTAATTTGTTCTGCCAACAAGTCTTGTTCTCTATCACATGATCAATGAGACATTATAATACAACTGATTTTATTGTTAACTATTTTTGACTAATAATATGCAACCATGGATGAAATATCTGATGCTTTTCAATTGTATATCATGTTAGTTGTTAAGAAATAATGAATGTTATTGAATTAAAACATTTACACTATGTTACATAGAGAAGCAAAATTAGTTAATTTTTAATTCTCTTATACTGAAAGTGTAAGCAATCATTCACTAATTTTACTTAAAAATGAACATTAATTGTTAAATGGCTATTAATTTTCTTTTGCAAGCAGGGTGATGACAAAATGTCCAGATTTTCAATGACCATGTAAAGTTGGATGTATGAACTTTGTTTCATATAGAAGTCATTTTGCCCAATCACTTACACAAAACATTTTGACAAGTCACTTACATCACTACTATGTGCTGTCACAAAATCACACAAGTACTGTACATATATTAGGATTCATTTTGCCAGAAGTTATTAAACACACTGGTATGTGTTGGCCTATGGGAGACACTGCACCTTCCTCTACAAAAATTACAGTCTGTGACTTCCTGTTTATTTCTATGATCCTATTCGTGTCATGACACACGCCTTGTCCTCATATGCACATGAAGACTTGTCCTCAATAACAATAACATGCCCACAATATTAAACACTCTTCTCCTGTAATAATCTGCACTGCTGTGATTATTTTTATGATCTGATGGGATGCCAGATTTTGTGTCTGTCTGTTTAAATATGGGGTCAACTAGATGTGCAGTAATTGAAGATTGATAAGAATGAAGTGCTTTATCTATATTCCAAAACCATCTTATGCATACTTGCCTACTTTTGAAGGCAGCTGTCAGTCGAGGGGGGCGTGGCCATGTGTGGTTAGCCGCTAGGCTCCTCCCCTGTCAATCTTGAGCAATTTTAGACAATCACAGTAGGGGCGGGGCTAAGTGCGGCATCGTGGCCCCGCCCCTACTGCGATTGGCCCACCATCTTCACAACGGCGGCAGCTAGATCCGGGATTTTTGCCTGCTCTCTCGGGAGTCCGGGAGAACTCCCAAAAATTCGGGAGTCTCCCGGACATTCTGGGAGAGTAGGCAACTATGATCTTATGCAGTTCTTTGCAGAGAAAATGTACTCATTCATATCAGTCTCTGCTCCACTGGAGCATGTCATCTAAATTCTCTATTAAACAAGTAGCTACATTAAAATACATTTTCTGAAGCCAATAAACCGACCATTATGTTTTGGATGGAATTTTGAGCACCCTGAGGAAACACTCACAATTAAAAGGAACACATGCAAACCATAATCTCTTATAAAACTACTTAATTTCTTATAGATGTATGCATCAATGTTATCATCATACTTATACAAATCCCTTTAACTTTAGGATTTCTGGCTATTAAGATCAACTTCCACATTTTCATCTTTTAAGTATTTTCCAAAGTAACTTAATCATTAATATTAATACTTCACAGTCCATCCACAAACATACCTTTTAATAAGATTAATTTTGTAAAATTTCAATTTTGTTTGATATTTTACTGAAATGATCACTTAAAATACAAATTAGCTTACATGAAAGAGTTACTGATAACATTCTGTATAAATTTATTTTCTTAACAAGGTGGTCTAAACATGGTTTATATATATGTACCTTAAAAGTCATAGCTTGTGAAATTGGATGTGAGATATTGAAGGTAAAAAAAAATCTTGTTTTTTTTTGCATTTTCTTATGTCTTTTATCTATTATTATTTGTAGAATCTTTCTGTATTACACTGTTTTACTTCTGCTTTTTTAACATATTTTGCAATGGTATCCGTTGCATTTCTTGATATTTAATTTAATCTATAAAAACAAGATAAAAATGTAAAAAGTGCATGTTACATTTTGCGGCAAGAGCAAAATACCTATTGGAGAAATATCTTAAAAATCTTGGTTAATGGCACTCCCTCAGATCCCATTAACATGATATAGATAGATAGAAAGATAGATAGATAGATCTATATATATACATATATATATAGATATATATAGATATATATATATATACAAGGAATCCCTCGCTCATTTTTGATCAATGCTCATTCTTGCACATATTAGGATATTCATGGTGATGGTGGGAGACCTAGGACCTCATTTAGAGTCGGACGCAAAGTCAGTTTTAGGCGCATCCAACAAAAAAACACTATCACGCATGTGCAGAAAGCACCATATCCACCTGCATCTTGGAAACAATTAACACTTAGGCAGAGAATGGGCGGAACGCGGAATTGTGAAGATGTGACCATGTAAATAAATCCTAGTCGCAGTAAGGCACAGACACACGTCAAAAAAAGGGCTAAAGCTGTACGGCAGGAATTAGGTGGCCTAAGCAGTTAGCTAGCTGCAGGAACTGCTCACAACTCAGTAGGGTATTACGAGTGGGATGCGACTGGGGTTGCTTGACAATCGTAATACCCTACCAAGCTGCGGCACACTCCCACTCCTATACTTCTTGAACGGACTTTGCGTCTGACTCTAAATGAGGTCCCTAAACAGCTAAATATCTCTCTTTATGCATGGTGTTTTATTGTACCTATCACAAGATAGGACAACCATTCAAAACCTTTTTAAAATACGTTAGCCTATCAGGATATAAAATACATTGTTCTAACTCAAAAGCAGTGTTGTTGAATATGACTCCTTGGAACAAACATAGCATAACCTCTTAATTTCATTTTAAATGACAACTGAAAAAAGATATCTTGGAGTTTTCTGTCCTTATTGCTAAAATCAAATCAATATATTTTCATGGAGATTCCTGCTGGTCTCATGAATATGGAGGGAAATAGCAGTTAAAATTAGCAAATTCCCTAAGCTTCTTTATTATTTTCATATGCTTCCAGTGAAGGTTCCATATTTGGAATTCAGTCTATATTTTGCTCAGTCTATATTAAAATGTACTGCTGGGCAGCTCACCTCAGTCAAACTGTAGCCTGTTTTATTGTCTTGTCTTGGTTTGACCTGGAGACTAAGCACCTTTATCTTTCCACCCTTAACTCCCTTTGGGACCTCCCAAACAAATTAAATAGACTCCCAATTTTACAGTGCTCCGCTAAAATCTGTGATTTAAATAAATACCATACAGCAACTCTCATCAATAATCCTGAAATACCACTTGGCCTCTCCCCTAATTACTTATTGATTCTAGATCATAGCTGGAAAACTATTACATTTCGGATGTTTCAGATATATTTAGAAGTAGTAACTGCTTATTTAAGTTTTAAAACATAATCTTAAAAATATATTCAATTGCAACATTAATTGTACACTCACAACAAGAATGAAAGAAGCATTTTTTTAGCTTGTCCTCAACATATTAATAAATCTGGGAGGATAGGCAATATAACGTGTCTTCATGTTATGCACATTAACTGGAAGGGATATTTGTGCATTTGCAAAATATAATTTGACTTTATGGTGCAAAAAATTTTTTTAGGTCTCACTAATACCGGTTGTGTGTAGTCAAATCAGTTCTCTTCACCTACAGCGGTTTATTAGCTGGTTAGAGTTATTTAATACATCACATATACACATTTTTTCCACTATGAAAGAATATAAATAATGTTAAACAACTTTTAAGAAGTAGGTGGGATCTGTTAGGCAGATAACGTAAGACATGATGGCTGATTGCTAATTGCATAGAACATAGAGATTAGTCACCTCTAAACAGTTGGTGGAGTAAGTCTAAACCTTTAAAAGCAAAAGCAGAGCATACTCTGTTGGTTCAGTTACTACCATTCACATTAAACCTTGCTGCTAAGCTCATATGTGGTGCACTGTCTGGGAAACTACCACACTTTTCAAAGTCTAGAAGCCAAAGGCTCAGACCTATTATTGTATATCTTTGATCCACAGCACAGCTTTGAGCAAGACATTATGATGGATTTTGTTAAAAGTAAACCCTTCAGTTACTTTTTGCAAGTAATAAACTTGGTATTAGAGAGATTATTATATATGTGTGTCATCGAGTTCTAGATTTACGTCTTCATTAATTAAAATGACATAATTAAATTACGCTTAATTGCTGCTAATCATATTTATTTTGACTATTCATGATTTTGATATTAAGAATAATCTTTTTGTTATAAAAGTGAGTTTTAAACAAAGGCCAAGCCCTGCCAAATATGTGTGAAGACAAAACAAGGTCATGTGACTCGATTAGTCTCAAGGGTAGCAACAATTTTGATCAGTGACATGTACATTGGTGCAAAATATGGGTCTCCTCCAGGTAAATTAGAATTTGAAAATATATTCACTTTAATGATCAGCAAGTGTAAAGCCCATTAACACTTGGTTAAAGAAAACAACAAACCTATCACAGCCAGGGTGTGCTACCTCACTGCTTTGCCAAATATAATTCAAAGTCCAAATGATGGAATATTCTTTTCTCCTAATCCTCTTCATATTTCCATACTCAAGATATTATATATCCCATAAAAAGCAATGAAAAATAGCAGAAATAAGTAGGTCACAAATTTGCAATATTAAATGATCATGCAATTAGATGTTCTGTCACCATGTAACTACCATTTTCTTAATTACATGTGTCCCTTTTGTGTCTGCTAATGCTTTTATTATATAGGTGGAAATGCATCCAGAAATATGCTTTCTCATATAATGTGCTCCTGGAAGGTGCAAACATTTTATAATCAAAACTATATTTCAAGGCCTAGTTCCCACTTCTCTGTGGAATAACCATTTGAATTTGTAAATTTTAATTTACCTGAATTTACAGTCTATTAATAGTACTAGGAAAGTAACGATCAATGTCTATTGTTCTGTGGTATAGTTGGACTAGCACAATAGACATTGCAAGAGTAATAAATATAACCCTCTTCTGGTTATTAATTTTGTTATCACTGGCTATTGTATAACATGCCTAACTGATCACTGTGAAAATTGCTCTGCCCTTGTTGTGAGCATTTCATTATTATCACTGTGTCATTGTAGTCAGATCTTCCTGAATAAATGGATTTCTGCATGTGACTTACAAAGTATTCTAAGACAAAAATGGAAAATGAAAGGAATATGTAAATGCGACAACTTCTGCATTTATCTCTGTAAGAAATTATATAGTGTCATAAAAACAGCCCCAGAAAAAAAGAAGACAAACTTCGATGCATCAAGAAAAACAAAAAATATCACAACAAAAAGGGCATATAGGGCCTGATTCATCAAGGGACACATACTGAGCGCAATGCGTGTTTGTTTCAGAGCGTACATAATTTGAGTCTGCGCACACCCAAATTCAACAAGGAGCAGATTTGTAGATTGGGGATGAATACAGGTGTGCGTCTGCTCTGCTCTACTACACAGGACACTGCAGTATATGTCCAATACCTATGTGGAGTACAGGGCCGGCGGAACAAGGTAAGCGGGGTAAGCAAGGTGGGGGGGGCACCATGCCAGAGAGGCACTTCCCCCACCTGCCTTCCCCGCTGTCCACCTGCCCAGTTTAAAAAAATATTCACTGCCTCCAACGCCCTCCTCTCTGCTCCGGCTCCCTGCTCACTGGCAGTGTCAGGCGTGAGGTCATGATGCCCCTACACTGTTAGTGAGGAGCTGCACAGAAGATAAATAGAGGAAAAGGAGAAGATCATAGAAAAGTAAGTAAAAACGGAGGGAACAGTGCAATAATGCATGGATTGAAACTGTGATAATGCAGGGGGGGAAACAGTGTGGTAATGCAGGGGGGGGAACTATGTGATAATGCAGGGGGGGCAGTGTGATATTGCAGGGGACGACAGTGTGATAATGCAGGGGAAGGCAGAGTGATTATGCAGTGGTGGAGACAGTAATGATGATGCGGGGGGGAGGGGAAGGGACCAGTGTGATAATGCAGGGGGTGAAACTGTGGTGATGAAGGAGATGAAACTGAGATGATGAAGATGAAGGGTGATATTGAAGGGGAGAAACAGTGTGATGATGAAGGGGGGACAGTGTGATAATGTAGGGCGGTTAACAGTGTGATAATGCAGGGGGGGACACAGCAGGATAATGAAGGAGGGCACAGAGTGTTGATATTGGAGGGCACAGTATGATGCAGGAAAACACTTTATAGTGATGAAAGAGGTCCCAGTTTGATGATGAAGGGGATACATTGTGACAAAAGAGGGGGTGCTGTGTGATGAAGTTGGCATTTTTTCAGTTCTATACTTCTCACCAAATTAATTTGCCAAAAATGTTACATTTTATTACAAAGAATACATATTCTTCATTTATATTATTTATGTAACAATAAATGTTCACTGTTTAATGTACTTATTTTTATTACTCTCTTTATGAAAGTTTATTATATGATTTGTATTAAAGGAAGGAAAGCATTATTGAATGAACAAATAATTTATAAAAGAGAAGGGCGCAAATTTATTTTTTGCAGAAGGGCAAAAGAATGCACAGAAATAAAAAAAAATAACAATACACTAAAAATTATTTTCTTTTTTTAATATTTTCATTTTTCGATTAAATATATTTATTCGGATGTTATTAATATCTACTGTGCATCAAATACATTTTTACAGTTGTTACTGATGACATACACTTGTTTTAGTATGCGGACGGCAGTTGGAGTAAGCTTATAGCCCAAGCTCCAACTTTTCCTTATTCTCACAAATATAACGCTTTGGAATATTTCTAAATATTGTTGGCAAACTTCACAGCAGCGCTGAGGATCGACTATAAACCGAAATCAAGGCTGTTTTAGGATCTACAAAACTACCATCTCTGTCCAGCTGTGGGACCCACAGAGCTCAACTGTCATTGCTGTTTCAACATTTATTCAGCTACGCACTGAGCTCAGTTGTATTTGCTGTTACCATCTCTGTTTGGCAACTAGACTATCTGCACCCAACTGTCAGCATCGTCCCGGACCTCGACGTGTTAGTGCGGCAGAAACTGACTATTCCATTAACCCCAGTCAGGGGGCGGTAAAGTATACCTCACTTCTTCCATTGTCACACTCAATTTGGATCAATTGTTCCATTCTATTCTTTCGTGACCTATCCTAGCTAACATTCATTCACATCTCTCCATCATGCACCTACTCAATTTACAGTCTCTCCTATTTAATGTCACCATATTTCTCTCCAAACGCTTTTTCTTTCTTAATCATCCTATTCCTCCCTCCCCGATTATGATTTCCCCTTCACAACTTCCCTCGTTGCTAGTCTGCACACATGAACTGTTTTGTCTCCTGCACCCACCACACTTACCAGCCTATATAAACAGAAATAAACCTCACACTCACAAATCCTCCTCGCATGTCCTCTTTCTCACCCTGCGCCTTCTCATGGCTGCTGGTGAAATCTCACCTAACCCTGGGCCCTGTACAATCCCCATTATCTGCTCACGCTCCGCGCTCCACCCCAAACCTTTTCATCCATCCCGTACTTCCAATCCCACCAACCTTATCCACATATCTCCAGTGCCCTCTCTTCCCTTCTCCTGTGCACTATGGAACACCAGATTTGTTTGTAACAAACTTACATCCATCCATGATCTATTCATTTCTAAATTCCTGAACCTCCTTGCCATTACAGCAGCCTGGCTCACCTCCTCTGGCACTACACACCCTGCACCTCTCTCCTATGGGGGACTCTCCCTCAGCCACATTCCCAGACATGGACACAGACAAGGTGGTGGAGAAGGAATTCTACTCTCTCCAAGCTGCACCTTCCAAGTCATACCCTCTGAACCCTCCCTCTCATTCTTTCCTTTGAAGACCACACTATCTGTCTATTTTATCCTCTCTACCTTCATGTTGCTGCCATTGGAGGCCACCATGTCCAGCTTCCCAATTCATTGAAAACTTTGGGGCCTGGCTCACTCATTTCCTATCCTTTGAACTGCCTACACTCATACTAGGTGATTCCAACATTCCCATTGATAATCCCACCGTCTCTTCTGCCATTAAACTTCTTTCACTTACTTCCTCCTTTGGTCTCTCCCAATATACCCCTTCTCCCACCCACTGTGATGGGCACTCCCTTTACCTTGTCTTCTCCCGCTACTGCTCCATATCTAGTTTCTCTAATTTAGCCTTCCCACTCTCCAGCCACAACCTCCTTTCCTTCAGCCTCACCTTACCTCATGCCCTTCCCCCTGCACCTAAATACACATGTACACAACGAAACCTGAGTACTCTTAACCAAATCCATTTCTCATTTTCAATAAAGCACCTATTTTCTCCAATGACTTCATTGTCCTGTCCTAATTAACCTGCCTCTTTCTATAACAAAACAATCACGTCAGCCCTAGACAATGCAGCTTCAGCTACTACATATAATCTGTCACGATCCAAACCCAAACCATGGCACAACAAGCAGACCCGCTACCTGCAAAAGTGCTCCCGCACTGCAGAGCGCCACTGGAGAAAATCTCGTTCCTACCCTGATTTCCTCCACTATAAATTCATCCTTTCATTTTACAGCACTGCCCTTTCAATTGCCAAACAAACATTCTTCAAATCTCTAAAATCCACCCAGTCTTTTAACCCACGTTGCATCTTTGCCACCTTCAACTCACTTCTTTGCCCACCTGCACCTTCTCCTCCTTCCTCCCTCAATGCCCATGATTTTCCACCTATTTCAAAGACAAAATTGACACCATTCGACAAGATATTTCCTCATGCCAAATTCCACTCACTCCACTCACTCTACCCACCTTTACCTACACTTGTCAACCCACCCTTAATTCATTCTCTCCAGTAACTGAAGGCGAAGTCTCTGCACTCATCTTATCATTTCACTCTACAACCTGTCCACTCGACCATATTCCCTCTCAACTACTCCGCTCCCTCTCCTCCACTGCATGCCCACCTCTCACTCACCTCTTCAACCTGTCTCTCTCCACTGGCATATTTCCATCCTCCTTTAAACACCTGCTCTAAAGAAACCATCTCTTGTTCCAGCCTCTCTCTCCAACTACCACCCTATTTCTTTCCTCCCCTTTGCCTCCAAACTACTCGAGCGATGAGTGTACAAACGACTGTCTCACTTTCTCTCTTTTCTCGCTTTCTTTCTCTTTTTTCATTCCATTCTCGACTCTCTGCAATCAGGCTTCTGTCCCCAACATTCCACTGAAACTGCTCTCACAAAAGTGACCAATGATCTATTTACTGCAAAATCTAATTGTATTTTCTCCAGACTCATTCACCTGGACCTCTCTGCTGCTTTTGATACTGTTGATCACCCCCTTCTCCTACACACCCTTCACTCCATTAGCCTTCATGACACAGTTCTTGCCTGGTTCACTTACTACCTATCGAACCGCTCCTTTAGTGTTTCTACCTCTGGCACCTCCTCTCCTCCACTCCCATTATCTGTTGGGGTCTCACAAGGCTCTGTTCTTGGCCCTTTAATTTTTTCATTGTACACCTCTTCGCTTTGGGCACTAATTCGCTTATTTGGCCTCAAATACCACCTCTGCGCTGATGACACCCAAATCTATATATCTTTACCTGACCTCTCTCTTCTTGTGTAACCAACTGTCCTTCTGCTATCTCCACATAGATGTCCCAATGCTACCTAAAGCTCAACATGTCCAAAACAGAGCTTATTATCTTCCCCCCTGCCAGAGTCACCACCTGCCCTCAAATCTTCCTCACTGCCAGTAACACCACAATTTCCTCTGTCTCCAAAACCCACTGCCTTAGTGTCACACTTGACTCCACCCTCTGCTTTCTCCCAGTCCTGTCGAGTCCACCTTAAAAACATTGCCAGAATATGCCCTTTTTTTACTCAACATGCTACCAAAAAACTTATCCATTCTCTCATCATCTCCCATCTTGACTATTGCAACCTCCTTCTACCTAGCATTCCTGGCACCCATAAATCCACACTTAATCCATCCTAAATGCTGCTGCAAGACAGATCTTCCCCTTTCACCACTCCACAACTGCTGCACCACTTTGCAAATCCTACACTGGATTCATGTGTCCTTCAGAATCAAATTCAAATTACTCACCCTTTCTTACAAAACCCTCAAAAACAATACCCCTGCATACATCTCAAATTTCATTTCAAAATACTGTCCCTCTTGCCCTCTTAGATCTACCTCTGACCTGCGCGTTTGTCTCATCTCTGGTAACCACCTCTCACTCACGCCTACATGACTTCCCCCGTGCTGCTCTCCATGTATGGAATTCCCTACCATGCACAATCAGAATTTCCCACAGCCTCAAATCTTTAGATGCTCTTTTAAAACCCATCTCTTTTGTAGAGGTGATCGTATCCTAAATAAAACTATTCATACTAATGCACCCTCCCAACTATCCCATCATCCACTTTGAAACACAATTACTCCTATTGTTTCAACTGTGCCCTTTTCCACTTAGAATGTAAGCTCTCTGATGAGCAGGTTACTTCATACCCTTTGTTTTCATGTCTGCATTTATTTTGTCTACTTTGTATGTCGCAGTTTTATGTATGTACTGTTTTCCGCACTGTACGGCGCTGCAGAGCACTGTGGCGCCTTGCAAATCTACAATAATAATAATAATAATAATAATAATAATAATAGTATGCACAGCAGCCATTATTAGTAAGTGGCACTTAGATTAGCCCAGTAGCTGGAGTAAGAGATACGACTGAAAAACTAGTACTTGAGAGATGCCCAGAGCTTGCAACAGACACTTGTGCACTCAATCTAGTTTGTCACACCTTTACTGTATATTAACTATGGCCAAACGTCCCTTCCCTGCCACATTCCCTTCCTGAAATCGTAGGTTGTGGTGAGTGTCCTTTGCATCCGAAGATGAATTGGAACATGGCTGCATTATGTGGATTATGGTCTGGTTATGGGTATGTGCAGAGTGAATTTGTGGATGATACGGACAAAATCGCTGTTGACATCATTAGATGAATCAGGCCCATAGAGTTAATTACATTTGGATAAAAATAAACACGTTGAAAAGGAAATGATGATAATGGACAAGTTAATTTGGAATTTTCTACCTTATCATAGAAACATAGAATTTAACGGCAGATAAGAACCACTTGGCCTATCTAGTCTGCCTATATTTTAACCTATGGTAACCTCAAACCCTATTTCAGCCTTATTTATTTGTAAGAATATACTTATGTCTATCCCAAGCAAGTTTAAACTGCTCTACTGTATTAGCCTCTACCACCTCTGATGGGAGGCTTTTCTACTTATCCACTACCCTTTCTGTGAAGTAATTTTTACTAAAATTTTCTCCAAACTTTCTTCTCTCCAGTGCATGTCCTCGTGTTCTAATGCTTTTCTCCCTTTAAAAAATGTTTCTCATCTGTACCCTATTAAAACCCTACATATTTTTACACATTTTTATCATGTTCCCCCTTTCCTTTCTCGTCTCCAAACACTAAAATATTAAGATATTTTAGTGTTTCCAGGTAAGATTGGTGCTGTAGGCCATGCAGCATTTTATTTGCCCTTCTTTGTACAGTCTCTAGTGTATTTATATTCTTCTGGATATATTGCTCCAGAACTGACCACAGTATTTTAGATAAGACTGTGCCAATGACCTACACAGTGACATTATTACTTCCTTCTTTCTGCTACTGATTCCTCTCCCTATCCAGAGATATAAGAGTCAGCTCTCACATCTATGACTCCATTACTGGTATGTTATTAGGCACAGAAATGACAGCACTGGTAACTGTGTTACACTCCACCACTCTGTCTCAAAAACATGGACTAATATATGAAAATACATTGAATTGAATAAGATAAAATTAATTTGCCTTGCCAGTTTCTCATCCTGTGGCATTGTAAATATTTTAAAACATGTATAGTGTGTATACATGAATTGACATGCTGATTGTGCTTTTTTTTCAGTCAATGATACAATCATTGTAGATCACACATTAGTTGGAAAACTATGTAATATGCACCCAGTCTTACTCTTCGTTTCTCTCAATTTCTCTGTCTCCTTTTTTTCTCTTTCTTTCTCTGTCATTTTCCCTCTTTTTTTCTTGCCAAAGTCCCTTCTTAATCTTAGAGGTCTGCAATTTAAAAATTAGATAATTTTATTTTTAAACCTTTTAAAAAAAAAAAATCTGTTTTGCAGTGGGATGGTGGTGGGGATCTTTTCCCTTTTCTCTTTTTCTTTCTTTCTTTTTAGTCTCATTTCGCTCATTCTCACTTTTTCTTTATGTATTTCTATATTTTTTTCTCTCACTACCTTTCTCTATTTCCTTTGCTTTCTCTCACTTTCACTTTTTTTCTTTTCTTTTTTCCCCTTTTCTTTCTCCTTTCTCTCTTTCGCTCTCTCCTTTTCAATCTATACTTCTTTGCCCACTTCTTTCTCTCTAATTTTCTCCTTTTATCTCTGCTTTTCTTTCTCTCTCTTTATTCACACATTTTCTATAGCTTAGTTTCTAGATTGTTTTCTTTTCCTATTATCTCTCTCCTTTTTCTCTTTCGCTTTTATTATCTTACTTTAGTCTCCTTTAAATTCTTGTCAAAGTCTGTTCTCAATTTATGAATCCTAACCCCTCTGCCAGGCCTGGCCATTTACAAATGCTGGATTTTTTTTCTATTTTTCTTGTGTTTATTTTTTTGCTTTTTTTTTTTTGTGGAGGACCTTTCACTTCTTCCTTTTTTATCCATCTCTCTCTCTCCTTTTCTCTTTCTCCTCTCTCCTTTTCACACTCTTTGTCCCATAGTTTCTCACATTTTCACTCTTTTCATTTATTTTTACCATATCCCTTCTGTTTTTCTCTGACTCTGTCTCGCTAACTCTCTCTCTAAATCTAGTGCTTCCCCACAGCAGCAGTTACTGTAACTGAGCTTTATAGAGTGTTATGCATTTCCTGCTTTGCTAAGTAGAACATACTATGTCATGACAAAGAACGCAACCAATAGAGGAGAGGTATAGACATAACAAATATTATATGGGAATTTCGAGTCATAACAAAAATTATGGGAAACTTCTATGTGGAGCACTGATGGACATATTCTGCTAGACAAACATCTAACTATGTGTGTAATCAGGTGAATTTTCTGAGCGATAGTTTGGAAAAGAGTGCTCATCTCTACATAAAGTGGTACTCAAGTTTAAGCTATAAGTGCCTCCCATAAAAAGATACATAATTGTACACCCCACAAATGCCATAATCTTGATCCATTATGTTTATCGTAATAACAGATAGATTTACACAACAATATGGGTGTGAAATCACCCCAAAATTTTTTTGTAGGGCCTGTAGTTTTGCACTTTTAAAAATGGCTTTTGGGGCGGAAATTCAAATACCCGCAAGGTGCCAATGGACGTCGCCTTGATGTATGATACATTGCCGGCCAATACGGTATAAATCTCCCCTCCTTTTCTCCTTGCATCTCTAAGGGACACGATGGAAAAGTGTACATTTGAAAGAAAACATTGAGGTGATGTGTCTTCGTGTACTGTCCAGAGACACATAGTAGCACCTCATGGCTAATTGAATTTCCCCCATAATGTAGTGGATTTTTTTTATACATAATGAACCTACAATATTATACTTATAATATAATTGTGACAGTCACAGGAATACAGCAAAATTGAAGATGTTTCCAAGCAGGTATTTGAAACAAGATGTTTATTTGCTCTCACACTGGTTAAAGGTACTGTCAGGTTTGTACACAAAGGATGAGTGAGATCCTGCCATCTCAACTGGCATTAGCTAGACTCACCCAGGGGAACGGAGTCTAACAGAGCGGAAGGTATTCACCAGGGATTACCGCAAGGAGAGTTGGGCTTTAGTGGCTTCCACCCTGCAGGTCGCGGCCCCCTAGGGAAGTTCCCAGAGAGACAGAACAGAGAGCTGACTTAAAGAGGCAACTTGACACTGAGGAGTAAACCCAGTGAAGGGCAGATTCATGAGTCCTAGTAGAACACTAGAGAGGAGGAGATGATGAGCCCGGACAGGGCAATCCATGGTGAGGTGGCTAGGCAGAGATCAAAGGTACACAGTATATGTAGCGGGGGTTGATCACAGCGATTACCACTAACGAGTGGAGCAGGTAGGCAGAGATCAGCGGTATACAGGGTATGCAGCAGATAGTGAACCACGGCTATTAACACTTGGAAGTGGAGAGGATCTGCGGAGTTCAGCAGAGCATGCAGAGTAGATAACGAGCAATGATCACAGTGATTACCACTAATGAGTGGAACAGGTAGGCAGAGATCATTGGTATACAGGGTATGCAGCAGACGGTGAACCACGGCTATTAACACTTGGAGGTGGAACAGATCAGCGGAGGTCAGCGGTGCATGCAGAGTAAATAGCGGGTACTGATCACAGCGAATTACCACTAACGAGTACAACATGTAGGCAGAGATCAGCGGTATACAGGGTAAGCAGTAGACGGTGAACCATGGCTAACTCCACTTGGAGGTGGAATGGATAAGAGGAGGTCAGCGGTGCATGCAGAGTAGATAGCGGGCGTTGATCACAGCGATTACCACTAACGAGTGGAACAGGTGAGCAGAGATCAGCAGTATCCAGGATATGCAGCAGATGGTGAACCAAAGTTATTACCACTTGGAGGTGGAACGGATCAGCAGAGCTCAGCGTGCATGCAGAGTAGATAGAGGGCGTAGATCACAACAGAGAGAAGGAAACTGTTTCAGGTCAGGTGAAGACTCGAAGAACCAGCACTGAAAGGTGAGCGGAGGAGACTTATAAAGGAGCACTGACTAATGGCTAGATAGGCCAGGTAACACAGGTGAAGCATAGCACAAGTGCAGATTGCTGCTGACAGCATGCACAAAGAGGAGAATTAAGATGAAGACAGGTGTGCTGATGTTCGAGTGGAGATACCCGGAGAGCGAAGTGTGACAGGTATCAGTGCTCACTTAAGTCAGATGAAATCAAAAGAACAAGTTTTCTATACAAGCCAGTACCTTTTATATAGTTTAGACAAAGGCTATTTTTAGAATCATTATGTAATGTGTTTACACAAACATGGATTTACATGCATTGCAAAGCCAACAATATTTATCTATGAAATCTAGAGACGCTGTAATGTCATGCATCACATGCTGTTCACATTGTTCAGGAAGGTTTGAACACTCTGACAAAAGGCCACACAGTAATGACCCCTGCTATGCCTTTGGCCAGAGCAGGTTCTTTTCCTCCCCATAGGCCTAATTGGAGGTTTCCACTAGCAACCTTACAAACCCCAAACAATGACACTTTCATACAATACACAAAAGAGTTTGTAAACAAAGGCTCACTGTATCAGATATATACATCATAAATAAGGCATTTGCTTTAGAAAGGTTAACATAGAAAAAACAAATTTCTACCCTGGTCTCAGAAATAGCGATTTCCTATCTTAAAATATACACAATATCAAAAATACGTGCATGTGCAATTATATAAATAAGTGTCCTGCGCTATTTCCTTTAAATAAATTTATACCAGAAGTCATTTATCAGTGATCCAGTCACAATAATGATTAATTAAGAAAAAGTATTACCAACAAACTAACTCTAAAAACATTAAACAATGCACTAAAACGGCAAATAACATGCTAATAAAGTGTTAATGACTATAATTGTAAGAGTTATTTAAATCCACTTGTTGTTTAAATTACACTCTTGCACAGTTGAAATAATGTTAGACAAATAAAATTTGAACAGCAAATAATGGACCTTTTGAGAATCAAGTAAATTATTTCTCAATGTTCCTAGCTTTAGGGGTTAGGTACAAATGTCATGATTAAAATTAGAGATGAGCGCACTCGAATTTCCTGAATCCGAGCCCACCCGAACGTTGCCGATCCGAGTCGGATCCGAGACAGATCCGGGTATTGGCGCCAAATGAAAACTTGAAACCGAGGCTCGGAGTCATAATCCCGCTGTCGGATCTCGTGATACTCGGAACCTATAAATTCCCCGCTAGTCGCCGCCATCTTCACTCGGGCATTGAACAGGGTAGAGGGAGGGTGTGTTAGGTGGTCCTCTGTCCTGGTAGATCTCGTGCTGTGCTGTTTAGTTCTGTGCTGTGCTGTTTAGTTCTGTGCTGTGCTGTGCTGTGTTCTGCAGTATCAGTCCAGTGGTGCTGTGTGCTGTGCTCTGTGAATTTTGAGTTCAGTGGTGCAGCTGGGTCCTGTGCTGTGTCCTGTTCAGTCCAGTGGTCCTGTGTCCTGTGCTCTGTGCTTCTAAGGGCATAGTTCTTATTTCCCCAATATTCCCAAGTGTTTAAAAAATTTAAAAAAAGTTATAAAAAAAAATAAAAATAATTTAAAAAAAATTTTATTACAACAAAATTTGCAAAACCAATCCTGCAGTATAAGCCCATTGGTACTGCAATATTACCAAGTTCACTGATTCAGCAGTATAAGTCCAGTGGTACTGATATATTACAAAATTCACTGATTCAGCAGTATAAGTCCAGTGGTACTGCTATTACAAAGTGCACTGATTCAGCAGTATAAGTCCAGTGGTACTGCTATTACAAAGTTCACTGATTCAGCAGTGTATAAGTCCAGTGGTACTGCTATTACAAAGTTCACTGATTCAGCAGTATAAGTCCAGTGGTACTGATATATTTCAAAGTTCACTGATTCAGCAGTATAAGTCCAGTGGTACTGCTATTACAAAGTTCACTGATTCAGCAGTATAAGTCCAGTGGTACTGCTATTACAAAGTTCACTGATTCAGCAGTATAAGTCCAGTGGTACTGCTATTACAAAGTTCACTGATTCAGCAGTATAAGTCCAGTGGTACTGATATATTACAAAGTTCACTGATTCAGCAGTATAAGTCCAGTGGTACTGCTATTACAAAGTTCACTGATTCAGCAGTATAAGTCCAGTGGTACTGCTATTACAAAGTTCACTGATTCAGCAGTATAAGTCCAGTGGTACTGATATATTACAAAGTTCACTGATTCAGCAGTATAAGTCCAGTGGTACTGATATATTACAAAGTTGACTGATTCAGCAGTGTATAAGTCCAGTGGTACTGCTATTACAAAGTTCACTGATTCAGCAGTATAAGTCCAGTGGTACTGATATATTACAAAATTCACTGATTCAGCAGTATAAGTCCAGTGGTACTGCTATTACAAAGTGCACTGATTCAGCAGTATAAGTCCAGTGGTACTGCTATTACAAAGTTCACAGATTCAGCAGTATAAGTCCAGTGGTACTGATATATTACAAAGTTCACTGATTCAGCAGTATAAGTCCAGTGGTACTGCTATTACAAAGTTCACTGATTCAGCAGTATAAGTCCAGTGGTACTGCTATTACAAAGTTCACTGATTCAGCAGTATAAGTCCAGTGGTACTGATATATTACAAAGTTCACTGATTCAGCAGTATAAGTCCAGTGGTACTGATATATTACAAAGTTGACTGATTCAGCAGTGTATAAGTCCAGTGGTACTGCTATTACAAAGTTCACTGATTCAGCAGTATAAGTCCAGTGGTACTGATATATTACAAAATTCACTGATTCAGCAGTATAAGTCCAGTGGTACTGCTATTACAAAGTGCACTGATTCAGCAGTATAAGTCCAGTGGTACTGCTATTACAAAGTTCACAGATTCAGCAGTATAAGTCCAGTGGTACTGATATATTACAAAGTTCACTGATTCAGCAGTATAAGTCCAGTGGTACTGCTATTACAAAGTTCACTGATTCAGCAGTATAAGTCCAGTGGTACTGCTATTACAAAGTTCACTGATTCAGCAGTATAAGTCCAGTGGTACTGATATATTACAAAGTTCACTGTTTCAGCAGTGTATAAGTCTAGTGGTACTGCTATTACAAAGTTCACTGATTCAGCAGTATAAGTCCAGTGGTACTGCTATTACAAAGTTCACTGATTCAGCAGTATAAGTCCAGTGGTACTGATATATTACAAAGTTCACTGATTCAGCAGTATAAGTCCAGTGGTACTGATATATTACAAAGTTCACTGATTCAGCAGTATAAGTCCAGTGGTACTGCTATTACAAAGTTCACTGATTCAGCAGTATAAGTCCAGTGGTACTGCTATTACAAAGTTCACTGATTCAGCAGTATAAGTCCAGTGGTACTGATATATTACAAAGTTCACTGTTTCAGCAGTGTATAAGTCTAGTGGTACTGCTATTACAAAGTTCACTGATTCAGCAGTATAAGTCCAGTGGTACTGCTATTACAAAGTTCACTGATTCAGCAGTATAAGTCCAGTGGTACTGATATATTACAAAGTTCACTGATTCAGCAGTATAAGTCCAGTGGTACTGATATATTACAAAGTTCACTGATTCAGCAGTATAAGTCCAGTGGTACTTATATTACAAAGTTCACTGATTCAGCAGTATAAGTCCAGTGGTACTGCTATTACAAAGTGCACTGATTCAGCAGTATAAGTCCAGTGGTACTGCTATTACAAAGTTCACTGATTCAGCAGTATAAGTCCAGTGGTACTTCTATTACAAAGTTCACTGATTCAGCAGTGTATAAGTCCAGTGGTACTCTCCTGTGCCGCATATATTTTTTAAAGGCTTTGCCGAGTGTGTGTGGCTTAGGGGTACGCTCTCTTGTGCTACATATAATGGAAAACCAAAATTTGGAGGATAAAGTAGGGAAAGATCAAGACCCACTTCCTCCTAATGCTAAAGCTGCTGCCACTAGTCATGACATAGACGATGAAATGCCATCAACGTCGTCTGGCAAGCCCGATGCCCAATCTCCTAGTACAGGGCATGTAAAATCTAAAAAGCCCAAGTTCTCAAAAAGTAGCAAAAAGAGAAACTTAAAATCATCTGAGGAGAAACGTAAAGTTGGCAATATGCCATTTACGTCACGTAGTGGCAAGGAACGGCTTAGGCCCTGGCCCATGTTCTTGACTAGTGGTCCAGCTTCACCCAAGGATCTAAGCCCTCCTCCTTCCCCCCCTACAAAAAATTTAAGAGAGTTATGCTGTCAGCAACAACAACAAAACAGCAAAGAACTCTGCCTTCTAAACAGATGACATCACAAATCCCCAAGGCGAGTCCAAGGGTGTTGTTGGTTGTGAACCCTGACCTTCCCATCACTGTACGGGAAGAGGTGACTCCATCCAGCATTTGCAGCACACCCTCTGCATATGCTGGAAGGATCACCCACAGTCCAGTTACAGATTTGGCTAATGAAGGTGTGAATGTTGTACACCGGGAGGAGGATATTGATGTAGCTGGCGCTGAGGAGCATGTTGATGATTATGATGCAGACAGATACCAAATTGCCTTTCTCAATTTCTATTTATATTCTAGATTATATAACGGCTGAATAGTTTTCTGTTTTACTCCTAGTGGAGAGGGGATCTGATGCAGACAGATACCAAACTGCCTTTGTCCATTTCTTTGTATATTTGAATTTCTAGTTCTACAGTCTATGCAGGCTGCTTTTTTTATATTCAACTACAAGTGTAGGGCGGGGGGGGGGGCATAGATAGCCACCAAAGTAACGTGGTCCATTTAATTTCACTTTCTAGCTCCACAGTCTGTGCAGCCTGCTTTTTTTATCTTCAAAGTATTTACAAGCCTTGCAATCTAAATTAACTAGAGGTAGTGACGTGGTAGAACTCCAAAAGGCAGTTTGGAAGCCCCTGTACAAACTGGCTCTAATTTACCTGAGTTGTCCCCCCTCCAGTGTGTACTCGGAAAGAGTTTTTAGTGCAGCGGGGAACCTGGTCAGTGAGCAGCGAAGGAGGTTGCTTCCTCACAACGTTGAAAAAATTATGTTTATAAAAATGAATAATCAATTCCTCAATGAAGTACAGCACTGCCCTCCAGATAGTACAGAGGGACCTGTGGTTGTGGAGTCCAGCGGGGATGAATTGATAATGTGTGAGGAGGAGGAAGTACACACTGTAGGGGGAGAGGAATCAGAGGTTGAGGATGAGGATGACATCTTTCCTCAGTAGAGCCAGTTTAGTTTGTACAGGGAGAGATGAATTTTTATTTTGGTGTGGGGGCCCAAACAAACCAATCATTTCAGCCACAGTTGTTTGGTAGGCCCTGTCGCTGAAATGATTGGTTTGTTAAAGTGTGCATGTCCTATTTCAACAACATAAGGGTGGGTGGGAGGGCCCAAGGACAATTCCATCTTGCAACTATTTTTTTGACATTATGTGACCATTCAACAGTCGTTTGCCATGTTCAAAAAGTAAAAGAAAATGTCAACAAATTCAAAATATTTAATCAAAAGTTAAATGCCCTGTCATTATTTAAAACAAGAGGGTTTGACGTGCTAGAATTAGTGTAGTGTTAATATGTTATAAACACTACACTTAGAACTTGGAGGAGGTATTGTGGCCCCGGTATCAAATTTGGTACCGGGCCACCCCACTACGCAGTCCAGATACTTGTTTGGTGGAATTCTGGCCAGTTGAGGGTGTAACTATTTATTATATTGTGGCCCCGGTATCAAATTTAGTACCGGGGCCACCCCACTACACAGTCCAGATACTTGTTTGGTGGATTTCTGACCAGTTGAGGGTGTAACTATTTATTATATTGTGGCCCCGGTATCAAATTTAGTATCGGGGCCACCCCACTACACAGTCCAGATTTTTTTTTTTTGAAATTCAGAGCCGTGGAGGGTTTTTTATTAATTATATTGTGGTGACCACTCCTCTACGCAGTCCAGGTACATTTTTTGGTGCGATTCATACCAGTTGATGGTTTTCTTATTATATATATTGTGGTGACCAACTCCTCTGCGCAGTCCAGGTACTTTTTTTGGTGCGATTAAGACCAGTTGATGGTTTTCTTATTATATTGTGGTGACCACTCCTCTACACAGTCCAGATACATTTATTGGTGCAAATCATACAAGTTCAGGGTTTTTAATTTATATTGTGGGGACCACTCCTCTACGCAGTCCAGGTACATTTATTGGTGCGATTCAGACCAGTTGATGGTTTTCTTATTATATTGTGGTGACCACTCCTCTACGCATTCCAGGTACATTTATTGGTGCGAATCATACAAGTTCAGGGTTTTTAATTTATATTGTGGTGAGTGACCACTCCTCTACGCAGTCCAGGTACATTTTTTGGTGCGATTCATACCAGTTGATGGTTTTCTTATAATATATATTGTGGTGACCACTCCTCTACGCAGTCCAGATACATTTATTGGTGCGAATCATACAAGTTCAGGATTTTTAATTTATATTGTGGTGACCACTCCTCTACGCAGTCCAGGTACATTATTCGGTGCGATTCATACAAGTTCAGGGTTTTTAATTTATATTGTGGTGAGTGACCACTCCTCTACGCAGTCCAGGTACATTTTTTGGTGCGATTCATACCAGTTGATGGTTTTCTTTTTATATATATTGTGGTGACCACTCCTCTACGCAGTACAGGTACATTATTCAGTGCGATTCAGACCAGTTGATGGTTTTCTTATTATATTGTGGTGACCCACTCCTCTATGCAGTCCAGATACATTTATTGGTGCGATTCATACAAGTTCAGGGTTTTTCATTTATATTGTGGTGAGTGACCACTCCTCTACGCAGTCTAGGTACATTTTTTGGTGCGATTCAGACCAGTTGATGGTTTTCTTATTATATATATATTGTGGTGACCACTCCTCTACGCAGTCCAGATACATTTATTGGTGCGAATCATACAAGTTCAGGATTTTTAATTTATATTGTGGTGACCACTCCTCAGCGCAGTCCAGATACATTTATTGGTGCGATTCATACAAGTTCAGGGTTTTTAATTTATATTGTGGTGACCACTCCTCTACGCAGTCCAGGTACATTATTCGGTGCGATTCATACCAGTTGATGGTTTTCTTATTATATTGTGGTGACCACTCCTCTACGCAGTCCAGATACATTTATTGGTGCGAATCATACAAGTTCAGGGTTTTTAAATTATATTGTGGTGACACACTCCTCTACGCAGTCCAGGTACATTTTTTGGTGGGATTAAGACCAGTTGATGGTTTTCTTATTATATTGTGGGGACCACTCCACTACGCAGTCCAGAAAGATACCTCGTTGCAACATTTTGGACTAATAACTATATTGTGAGGTGTTCAGAATACACTGTAAATTAGTGGAAATGCTTGTTATTGAATGTTATTGAGGTTAATAATAGCGTAGGAGTGAAAATAAGCCCAAAAACTTGATTTTTGAACTTTTTATGCTTTTTTCAAAAAAAATCCGAATCCAAAACCTTAAATTCGAACCAAAACCTTTCGGCAGGTGTTTTGCAAAACAAATCCGAACCCAAAACATCACGAAAATCCGAATCCAAAACACAAAACACGAGACACCAAAAGTCACCGGTGCACATCCCTAATTAAAATGCCCCTAGTGAAAGATATGTGATCTATGCTTACTATAGAGCGCAAAATTAGTTTGCTCAATAAACACTTGTTTAAATTGCAAGCAGAGTGTTTCTTTGATACAAACTACTGAGCTACTGGGATTTTCCACTTTTCTTGGATTTCCTCTTTTCTTTCTTTTCCATAACAGATAGATAGATATATAGATAGGTAGATATTTCTTGATGATCTGTTACTTCTAGTAATGTATGGTTACGTTTAATTTACTGTTGCAATGACTGTAGTAACATATAAATGTAAATACTTCTTAGATTAGTGTGAGTGCCTGTTATTTCCTCTAAAATACTATTTTGTGTGTGTGTTTGTGTCCATGTGCACACTGCAAATAACTTGTAAGCAAACAGTACTGTAATTACTAAGTTAACTGCTAAATATTTTAAAGTGCAGTAAGCAGAAGTGTAGCTGGACTCTGTAAAACTCACATTTGGCCCTGTTATTTCTTAGAGGGAAATACCTTCTGTTTGGCCAATTAAAAATGTACATTCCTCAATGCCCTCATAAATAAATAATGTCACCGAAGCTGAGGGTGTCAGTGTTTGCCTGACTTTTATCTCAGTTCAGTGAACACATTGTTAATCATACTGTATGATAATAGAAGAAGCTACAAATTGTATATGAAATGAAATACACCACTAACTTATTTCTAGTTAATTTGACTGTATTAGTATATTTAATCAATGATTCCCTATTTTAATAGCCCATTATATGCAAGGAAGATGAGTAATACATCTCAACAAAGTAATATATATATTTTTTTTATTATTATTTAATTGTCTTTTTAGTGGTACAGTACAGTAGGAATGATGAAATGTTGTTAAAACAAAGCAAGGAAATCAGAAAGCAACTATCCCATCAACTATAGACATCTTAAGTCTGCTACTTTCAATTGCATTAATCCCACTAATAAATAATCCCAAGTATAGTAATTACTCATTATAGTTAAAAATATTATTTAAAAAATAGCCATTCAAACCATTTTAAAATTACACTTTTCATTTAATGCATTTGCTTTGATCACCTCCGTTAGTAGGGAATTCCACAGCCTGACTGTAAAGTGATCTCTCATTTTATGCTGATAGTAAAACAGTCATTTCTGCAGTTGCAATTGATTTCTCATTGTCATGTACACAGTCTTGCATATTAGATACTAACAAGTCACAGAAATCTCCCATCTAGTTTTTTATGTCTGTCGCTTGTTGGGAAAGCGACACTAGTAATTTATTTCATGCAAGTGTTGCATACAAAAATTGCATCTACATCTTTATTGCAATTGTCTTTGACAGCGTGTAATTTATTGCATGTGATTTGTCCCTTTTTCACTTCCTGTTTTCATGTGTCATGTTATTTGCATCAAAATGTATACTGCATCAAAATCAATAGGTGGACTTTGTTGCAAAATCAAGGGGGATTTCACAAGCCGTAACATTGTCGCTAAATAATGCAATGATCAATAGCCAGTCTAATTAGATCCATTAAACGACATATTCTATAGAACATACAAGTTGTCGGTATAATTTCTGAAGCCAAAAAAAATCACTAATGTAGCTTAACCCCAAGAATTGTAGTTATATTGATGATTTATAGTACTTTACTGACATATGTGTCTCTATCTTTGACATTTAAATGGAATCTGACATATTTTCTAACCCCATGAATCTTCCCTATCCTGCCTGAACATTTTATAGCCTTCCAATTTCATAGTCAAATCATGAGTGTCACCCAGACATGTATACATATGCCATTTTTATCGTAATGCTTCTTCAACATTACTAATTATACTTAATTTATCATTTTAGGAAGATTCCTAGCATTTATTACCAAACATTTATCGGTGCATTATTAGTGCACTTTTTATTAAACATAATATACATAATAGTGGGATGGGGGCATTTTCTATGAAAAAAAGTGGAGTTCTATACATAAAGTGAAATAAAAATCAGTCTTTAATGCATTATCATACATAGGGGGGAAATATTAGCAAAATAGAAGAGACGGGCACACAATAGTGCATTATCGTGCGCCCTATCTTTCCTATTTATAGATTGTATAATCCACTAAACATGAGCAGTGAATTGTAAGATATTCTAGTGACTGGACTTTTAATGAATGGAAATTCCCACTAAGGATCTTAATATATCTGTTTTAAGCGTAGTTCCAGGAGGTATGTGTGTTTATTTCTGTTTTATTTAAAGGGCAGTTGATTATTTACATAGTGCCTTGGTTTCTAGAGTTACTGGATAGGAGTTAAACACAGTACTGACAAATAATTTTAATAATATATTCATAATATATTACTAATTTAGTTATGTTTGAAAAGCAAACTCTTAGTTATGAAAACATAAAAGTCTGGCCTTCTGATGTAAAGCAAACAGTCCATCCAAGTTAGGCTAATATTAAAAGAGAATAACATACTTTTCATTACAGCATAATTATCTATTATGTAATTATTTTAAAATAGTTTAATTGAAAGTGCCTATCTATTTGGTTCTCAAAAAAAGGTTTAACTTAAACTTAATGTTAATATTTTTATAATTAAATTATATTTTAATCAAACTTAAATTCAGCTATTTATGCATTTTTTGTTATTAACCAAAACATCCTATAGCTGAACTATACTTGACCATTTAATTAAAAAAAATTATGGACTGTAGCGATTTGTGTATGTTGCCTATGGCTTCACTGATATTCAAAATCACATTATCATAAATAATAAATGCCCACTGTACATAGAGACATGTTTATTTCCTGTATAAGTATATGTACCCTTTGGGTTGCTTCTGGCTTATAAGGTCATTTGTATTCTAACACCAGTTTGGGTTTTCAATAAGTATTCTCTGCATCACTGCTAGGGGGTTGTTTTGAGTTTCCTTTTGTTTTGAGTTTCTTTTTAAGGCAAACCTTTGTTTGTTTACTGTTTTTCTACTTCAAAGAATGAATTCCCAGTTCATTCTTTTAAAGCTAATACTCTTAGACATAGTATATTTTTTGCTTGTTATGTGTTTTGAAGTTAAAATATAAACATACATGTATAACATACTGTAAAATTCCATAACAATAAGTCTGTAGTATAGGTCAAAATTCTAAATAACTTTTTCCCCCTTAATGGTCAGGCCAATTCCATACTTTGGTGATGTGATGATTTCACAGGGAATAATTTTTCTATTTCCTAGAGGGAAATGTAATAATCCTGTGCCCCAAAGAGGTGACAATGGCGAATGATCAATATATGAACAATTATATAATTATAACATTAATAAAACACAATATTTATTCCAAATTAAATTGCATAGCCTCAAAACGTTATGTCTGCAACAACCATCATAATACATTGAGATCAAACAATAAAATACCATAACGAACCAGGTATAACATCTATAAGCACTAAAAACACACCCAATTTATTTGGTACACATGTACACTTGCTCGCTAATTTCTAATCAGTCTATTATGTGACAACAACTCAATTCATAAAAGCATACATACATGGTCAAAAGATTCAGTTGTTGTTCAGATCAAACACCAGAGTGGGGAAAAATTTGATCTAAGTGACTCTGACAATGAAATGATTGTTAATGCCATAGAGGGTGATTTGAACATCTCAGAAACTGCTGATCTTCTAGGATTTTCATGCACAACAGTATGTCGAATGTACAGGTGCACAAAACAAAAAACATCCTGGGAGCTGCAGTTCTGTGGGAGAAAATGTCTTGTTAACAAGAGAGGTCAGAGGAGCATGGCAATACTGGTTCAAGCTGACACAAATGTGACAGTAACTCAAATAACCACGTGTTAGAAAGTAGTATGCAGAAGAGCATCTCTGAATACACAGCATAAAACCTTGAAGTGTTCTACAGCAGCAGAAGACTACACCAGTTTTTTCTCCTGTCAGTTAAGAACTGGAAACTGAGGTTACAGTGGGCACAGGTTCCACAAAACTGGGCAGTTGAAGATTATAAAAATGTTGCCTGGTTGTTATGGCCACCAGTGCGGCATAAACTCATAGAACAGGTTGAAGAGGTCTTCACCTTTAGCAGCCGCCTTTCCTGTAGAGACTGGTTATGCTCACAGGTACTTGGATGCCACCAGGTCTTTTGCTCAGAGTAGTATGAGTTTATGCTAACACGGCAGCGCACAGGTACAGGAGGTAGCACACGGTGTAGCAGCAGGCCAGAGATTAGCACCAGAGAAGATGTCAGGTACAGGCAAAAAGGTCAGGGTCACAGGCAGTGGTTCAGAGTCTGGGTGCAAGCAAAGGTCGGGGTCACAGGCAGAGGTTCAGAATCCCGGTACAGGCAAAAGGTCATACACAGGTAATCAATCCAAGGTTTCAACACCAAACACCAAACAAGAACAGGAGCAGGCAGCAGTACTGGAACAGACCGCTATAACCGGCAGTGAGGCTCAGTCCTCACTGCCTTAAATAGTACTAAGAGCCAATCAGGACAGAGGAGGACAGGACTGACAATCAGCCTCAGGAGGCTGCTAATTAATTACTAGCTAGAACTGGCATAGGTAATAACAAAAACAAGGAAGCATGTATAAAAATATAAATGAACCAGTTTAAATCATATGAGAGCTCCCCCTGGAGTTGGAGGATGTCCCTACACCATCCTACATCTATGCCACAAGGATAATCCCAAAGAATAATAACAGAGCATAGAAACTAGAGCATGTGCCTGGATGCTAGATCATGCCAGGATGCGGTGTACAGCCGCGGCTCGTGACACTGGTCTGACAAATCTCAATTTCTGCTGCGAAATAGGGTCAGATTTTGACGTAAACAACACAAATCCATTGCTCAAATCTTGTAATGTGTTAATGGTGCAGGCTGATAGTGGAGGTGTAATGGTGAAAGAAGGTGTAAGAAATGTTTTCTTGGAATAAATTAGGCCCCTTAACCCCAACTGAGCATTGCTTAAATTAATAAAATGATTCACATGGTCAGTAACAATACTCTGGTAGGCTGTAGCCTACCAGAGTATTGTTAATGGCCATGTGAATCATTTTATTGCCACAGTCTACAAATCTTCTAAAGGCTACTTCCAGCAGTATAATGTGCCATGTCACAAATCACACATCATCTTAAGCTTTTTCACGAATATGAGAATGAGTTAAGTGTACGCCAATGGACTTTGGGATGTGGTACATGTGGAGATTTGCACAATCAATGTGCAGCTGACAAATCTGCAGCAATGGTGTGAGGTTAACATGTCATCATGGACCAGAATCTCTAAGGAATGTTTCCAGCACCTTGTTGAATTCATGCCATGAAGAAGAAAGACAGTTTTTGGGGCAAAGGATGGGGGGGGGAAGGGGGGTCCTACACAGTAGTAAAAAGGTGCACCAAAGAGGCCACTGAGTGTATATCATTTATAAACATTGTGTCTACTATACTTAGACTATTACATTTTCCTTTTTTCCACAAAATTAAATAGCAACTAATGTGTTAGTTTAACATGCAATGACTGGCATGATTTTATCAAAAGAGGGAGGGAGTTAGGAAAGGCATAGACTTACATTGGGAGAGATTTTAAAGTGAGAGGAGGGACAAGTGAATCCCACACTATCACAGATATCTCCTTTACAATACTACAGTTAGATTTACACTAGATCTAATAGTGTTAGTATCATATCAGGACAGATGTGATCTGGATCTCTTCTACATGTCTAAAGGACCCACATACATCTAAAGGATTACCAGATTTCCTAGCAACATGTCATACTGATTGCAGAAGTATCCAAACACTTACAGCTTTAAGTGTTTAAAACTGGAAATGTCAGTCATGTTTCAAATTAACATCAATTTCAACTGTCTCCCTTTGTCTAGTCACAATTTATTATAGCCGTTTCGTAAATGCTGTGTGATGGTTAGTCAGTATTTCTGGCATGTTGCCCTGTTAGGCTTTGGAATTTTCATGTCACACTAAACAGTGTCGGAGATATCATTATAGGAATAGTGACTATTACTGACCTGCAGGGCTATTATCAAGTTACCACAAATCCCATTGGTCAGCAAATCAAAAAGGGATGGAGCAGGGAGGGAAAAGCAAGCATCCTTTCATGGGTTCCAGCCTGCTGTGTTGGAGCCAAGAAGTCTGTCCCAGTTCCAGGGAAAACAATAGTAGTTCAAACCAGTCTCTGATTGTCTTAATCCTCATTGATGAAGAGAGCCTCCCTTTTTTTACCACTTCCATGATTTTATGATGTAGATTGGGTTTTAAACAGCCCAGACTTCCTGCTTTCCCTGTACGTTTGTGCTTGGACATGGAAATAAAAAGCATCTAATTTGTAATACATGGGTATATGTGCAACCCACATGGCAATATTTATTAACCAGATGAGTTTGTGTCCATAAAGCATCCTCAGATTGCTGAACAATCGGCTGGTTATCCACAGTCCACAATAGTGAGAGTCCAAAACGTAAAGATGAATGTAATATTCCACACAATCCTGATGATGTCTGGTTGACAGCTGGACAATTTTTTTGGTCAATATGTCACATATGTATTTACACCTGACTTGTAGTGGGTGCATATGATATTGGTGAAACCAAATGTACTCACGAGAAACACAGGACTTGAAACTGCTGCTTTTGCATCGGAATGTCCTTACTTTACATTATTATTTTTATAGTTTATTTATGAGGTGCCACAAAGTGTCCGCAGGGCCGCACATAGAGTATGAGAAAAACAAAACAAAACAATAACAGGAAACCGCCTACAGGGCATGACAATAGCAAAGTACAGTAGACTACCAACCCAGATAGAGCAGAGGTCAAAACAGGACAAGGCATACTACAGGGCAGTAGAAATAAAGTGCAGTGAGTAATCAATCCACTAGTACTAAGGAGGTCTAAGTAGAGGGCAGGATACTAACAAGCTAGAGAGTGGAAGGGGGAGAGAACTAAAGCAAGCAAGAGAGGGGAGAGAGAAATAAAGAGAGCTTTACCTTTGCCCTAGAGTGAGGGTGCAGCTAACAGGATTAAAGCCAGCTAGGTGAGAAAACAAGGGAGACGATAAGATCAAGGGTAGGGACCTAGAGATAAGGAAATCGAGTAAGGTAGCTGAGGGGAAAGGAACAAAAGGAGGAGGACATGAGGACAAGAGGGCCTTGCAAAAAACACAAAGCAGGAAGTGGGGGTGATGGTGGGGGGTACATGGCCTGTGTTAGTCCACCACTTCCCTTCTCCATTCTGTCTCTATAGTCATAGACAGTCATGTCATTTGCGTTCACATATGAATTTCATGCAATTGCGTTCATTGGTGTGAGATCTGTTTCTGAGCATGTGCAGAGCTATTTTGTGCAAGATTTGCTACACAAATAGAGGTACATGTGAGCATGAATCAGGTACTTAGAGCTTTTCCTCAAGAAACATTTTCAAATGATCTTTACAAATGCACAGATTAGTGATTGGGCAGGGCATATAGAGCACTTAGGTCCAATCCAAAACCTAAAGACTCCTAGGGATGTTATAGTGCACATCTACTAATCACATTAAGGTGGCACTCCTGAGAGGGCCCAAATGCAATTTTTTTTCTATACTGTATAGTACAGTATATTTCTGATTATCTCCTCATGGATGTTACTTTTTACTATTACAGAAAATAAGCAATTTTAAAACCTTGATGGAGAGCTGATAATATATTCCCCACGTCTACTTTAATTTGTTTATTTTTGTTTATCAGAATACAATATAAAATAAAGAATCCCGTGTACTCTTATGAAATACTGCAATATCCTGATCTGAATGATACACTGCTCAAAATTACACATGACTCTTGAAAATAATTACCACCCCCTGTTTTTTTTTACCTGAGGAGTTTGCCAAGAGCAAATCTTAGGGTCTCTATTGGTAGGAAAAAATGTTAACTTTTTGCCTGGTGACCTTTGCTTAATTTGCTTACATATAACATTTAAAATTTAGTGATACAACTTTTGTTACTTAAAAGTGCATATGTAAATAAATTCTAAAATTAATTTCGTATTGTCGAGAAAACAGATATCACAACAGGTTTCTATAGCTCCATTTCTGGTCCATAGATGTTATCATTTCTTCTAGTATGAGCGGTTCTGCCCATCCCTGACATTCCGTAGCTCCATATGCCTGGGGTTTATAAAACAAATATATCTGATGTTTGTTGTAGTTAATTCAAAGTTAAGGTGGGTATAGGAAATGTCTGATATTGTTCTAATTATGTAACATTGAAATATCAGTAATATCTCTTTCTGTCTCCAGGTCTCCATAATACTTATTTCTAGTGCTAGACATGACTTTTCTGTAGTTTCCACAACTTCATTTTCTGACAGTGGAAAACACTGGGCCACTTGGTTGGATTATCGTCCCAGGCTAAAAGTTGTTCACCAGTCCTTGACACTTCATTTTCTGGGATTTTAGCTGTGATCTGGCATTAGGTGGAGAAAAAGTAGCTCTTCACACCCAAGCTCAGTCCTGATAAGTAAAAGACAGATTGTAGAGGAGTAAGAATTTCATTAACGAACAATGATTTTTTGTCACACATTGCACCAGCTAACCTGCATTTTGGTCACTATCCTTACCTGTTTCCCTTGGTTCTAACTCTCTGCATTCACTTGCTGGTTTGATCTGAGCATGCGCACACATGGACTTTTCAAAACTTTCTGCATTTTCTTGATTGGCTAATTGCCTGTCAACCCTGTCTATTTAAAGCACCTGCTTCTCTACTAAGTTGCCAGATCTTCAGGTCTCCTGAAGATCTGGCAGTTCATTACCTCTCAGTTGGTATCATGTGTACTTGTTCCATGATCATGACCAGTGGTATTATTGCAAGAACCTTGTGACTCATAATCAGTCCCATCCTCAAGCTATTCGCTTTCCAGGGATCTCAGGGCATCAGTTCTTTGCAGTTCACTACTTCTCAGTTAGTATCCTGTGTTACCTGTTCCACGATCAAGACCTGTGGTATTAATGCAGAAACCTCATGCCTCATAATCAGTACTGTTCTCATGTATTCGCTTCCTAAAGACCTCTATGCTTCGTTTCACTGCTGTTTGCCTGAACCTCTGCATTTATTGCCCAGCAGTCCTGCTCCACTACACAGTGCCATCTCACCCCTTAGTGGACCGTGACCTGCGGCTAGAGAGCAGCTGTCTATATTGCGGGGATCCTTGGTGAATATCTCTCTACCGTTAGACTCCACACCTCTCTGAGGGTAAGTCTATCTAGAGCAGGGCTTCGAGGTCTATTCTAAACTCAGGCTTCGTGACAGTTTTAAAGCAAGTCCAATTCATTACATCTTACAAAAAGTGTATATATATATATATATATATATATATATATATATTATGCTTAGATTATGGGGATGACTGTAGTACATAATATCAGTACTGACTACCTTGACACAGAAGACAGTGACATGAGGAGTCTGACTGAATAGTACAAAAACCTGCAAAAAAAACTACTTACCGGAATGCAGATTACTTCATATCACGACTCGCTGTGTTGCCAGCTTGAGAAAATGACATCAACAGCAACAGCGACTTGCCTTAAAGCTGCGATGAACGGACCCGACTGTCATTAATATCATGCAAGTACTTTTTTAGGGGTTAGGGGTGTTAGGGATATTGGGGTTAGGAGTTAGGGTTAACCCTAATCCTAACCATAACCCTGTATATTTGCAGCAGCCATTCAATACCTGCACAAGATACGCCTCCTAAGAGGGGATGCATCCTTTTTAGTTATGTTTCATTTATGTGAAGGCATCCTCACTGCACTCAGCTTCTGCTTGTTTGCCCCTGCCCTTTTCTGTTCCACATCTCAAGGCATAAGGGGATACAACTCTATGAAAAACAATAATCTACTTACAGATGCATTTTTTGGGCTCGTGCACAGTTCAAAACATATATGTTATGAAAATCACATCCAATTTTAAATGAGGCCCCAAGTATCGCTTGCATAACATTAATTAGTTTAAACAGACAGAATTTGTCTTTGAGACTTTAGATTGGCACACACATTCATTGCTGGAGCTACATATGCTGTCCCTGCCATGACCTCCATCATCTTCCCATGGCCATCATTACTGCTAACATGGGAGATGATCTTTTCTTGCCTATTCCACATGCTAAAAATATTCAGATTGTCTGTCTGTCTGTTCTCCTACATGGCTAGGCAAAGAGCAGAATAAGTCACTAAAGGAACCCATTTTTCCATTTATTTTCAACAGTGTGATCAACATGTAGTCCGCAGGTTTTTAGAAGAAGTCATATATGAATTAATATGTAAACATTGTAAAATGTTGTTCATTGAAATGCCCCCAACCTGCCATCTACCACAGGTTCATTGCCATAACTGACTCTCAATATAATGTTATCACCACCAGATAAGATAATGACAAGACAATCCTTACCGTCATTCCATTCCCTCTACTGCAGTGGCTGTAAGCCTGCTCAAAATATTCAGTACACAGAAAATAGAAGTATAGTAATGCAGCAGACATTCCATGTATCAACACTGTCTTGAATTCATAAAAAAATATATGTTTAAAATTAAATATCAGAGTAAAGGTTTACATTATGACCATAAAAGGACATAATTCATGTAGATAGGCAAAGTTAGTGAAATTGATATTGTCAGAGTTAATTTACAAAAATGTACTTTAATATAAAAACCTTTCTGATGATAATTTGATAAACAGTACATTACTAGACACGAGACCTAACTTTAGTTGACACAGTATTTTTTCTAAACTCATATAAAATGTAAATACATGTAACTCCTATTAAGAAGTCGGAATTAAATAGAATAACTTGTTTTTAATAAAATGTAATTAAAATGTTAATTTAAATATTCAGCAGCAGGGACCACAGTTTTCGCTTTTGTAGAAATGTATTTTTCTTTGATCTATTGCTAGTGTTTGTTGTAAACATTATGGCTGTTAGTTAAAGTGATGATGATGCTAAACAGTCGCCTTTTATATATAGCTGGATGCTGCCGGGATAAATTAGCTGATTCCACGCACACATTTGCTTCAAGGACCTTCATCATCAATATAAGGAAGGAAGTTTAAAATGATATTTCTTAGTAATTGAACTGACTGCATACTAAACACTTTAATCTTTCTCTTTCATTTTGTCAAAGAGACTGTAAAAAAAAGGCTCCCCTGAAGTTTGTGTGTTATTGATGTAGCAAATAAAGCAGATAAATGAAATGGACAGAATAAATGGCAAGAAATCCACTATGAAATGAGCATATAAATTGTTACTATGGAAACAGAGCTTGTAATTAGAGGGAATTTAGAAAATTAGAAAGACACAATAGACTGTTAATCAGTATGCAAATTAAATGATACTCATTCTTTCCCCCAGAAGATAGTAAAAGTTAACTTTGTATAGCTGCTGCAAGCTTTCTCAAGATAAAAGATTATCTATAGATAAGATAATTAAATGAAATAAAAAAATAAAGTTTATATTGGTCAAATTGATGATTTTTGCTGTATTATTTAATTGAGCAGAATGTGATAATATACTACAAAAGTTTGAATTGTTAAAATATCATATCTATGTACATAACACATTTATAGTGGGAGGTCCATTGATTGACAAATCAGTGCAAAGTTATTTTATGAATGCATGAATGTAGAATTGTGCCGCTGTTTGATATCATCTCCCATCTTCCTTTGACTGATTTGCCAAGAATGTAAAACAGACTGAAACCTAGTGAAATGTTTTAGGGGAAATTTACTAAACTGCATTATTTTTCATTTTCCATACCATCAATCATTAGATGCAGCATTCAGCTCCAGACTGCAGAATCTATTAATAAATTGCAATCAAAGGGCTTGACTAAATTAAAGAATGAAAATGCCGACATATGGCGGATATTGCAATAAATTTGCCGGCGTATGCCTAGAACCAAATTGTATGCCAGAGAACTCAATTAATCTTCAAGTGGTGGCCTATGATTTCATGAGTGGGATGGGGAGGGGAAGGGGCATATGCACATAGTCAATATACAGTAAGGGCATGCCAAGCTCGAGTGCACGTATTGTGGAGGGACAGAAGATGCCTCCGGAGCCGGTGCCCGTGAAGAGGGCAAAGATTCCGGCTGTCGCTGCGCCCCTGGAGTGGCTGAAGAATCCTCAGATGGCGGTGCCCTACAAGCGGGTGAAGAAAGAAGAGGAGAAGAACTTACCCATCCATCGATCCAGCGGCGGTGAGTATGACTTTCTTCCTGCAGGTCCCGTCCGCGGAGGAAGGATGAGCCAATCAGGGCTCATCTTTCCCCGCTGGCCAATCAGCAGCCGGATACGCGAGTCAATCGCGGCTCGCGCCCGGCCATTCAAAAGATTGGCGCCGACGCGAGCCAATCAGCGCTCGCACCGGCTCGCACCGGCTAATGATGTCACGCCGGCGACTATATAAGTCGCCGGGTGGCGCCATTTTGACAGAAGAGAGTCGGCGGCGGAGGGAGAAGGACGTCGTGGGACGTCCGGAGCGGAAGAAGGCCAGAAGCGGCGGAGATCGTCGGCGGGGAGCACTTGTAAGGGCTGAGAGTGCCCCGGCCAAGCAGCCCTCAACAGCGCCGAAGAGGAGAAGAGGCGCCGCCGGCTGGAGGGTCTGGAAGACCCGGAGAAAGAAGCGGAAGACGGCGTGGCAAGCTGAGATTCCTGCGCAGAGCAGATAAGTTGACTCAGCGTTAATTCGGGCACTAGGCCCGTGGCCACGGTCGGGCACAAGGCCCATTGGCACGGAGAATTAGGGGCACAAGGCCCAGGGACTTGGGCACTAGGCCCCGATAAAGTTAGTGGGCCAGTAGGCCATTTTGATAAAGGGGACAAGCCCCTGTTAGTGAGGCAGGGGGCGTGAGAGCCCCAGGTACAAGGGCACAAGGCCCTTAGGGAGTTATTGGCCTAGAGGCCATAGGAAGGCCAGAGGGCCAAAGTAGGGGCTGGTAGCCCGTAGGTTATAAAGGGCACAAGGCCCTAGTATATAGCTAGGGAGGCCTGTGGCCTCAGTAGGCAGGGGCTAGTACCCCTAGGCAGCAGGGCACAAGGCCCTAGTTAGTGGGCTCAGAGCCCTGAGGTAGAGAGGGGTCTGAGGCCCATTAATCAGAGCACAAGGCTCTGTAGCTGGGCAGAGGCCCATGGTGTGAAGGGCAGAAGGCCCTGGAGGTGGTGAGGTAGAGGCGTGGGAGCCTCGTGAGTGTAGGCATGGTCCTGTGTGAGGTGAGCACACGTGGTTAGGAGGTACAGTAGAGCGGAGGCTCCTGTGGTGCTGTAGCAACCGGCTGGTTGGCTAGCAGCGGTGTGCTCTGGTAAGTAGCTTACAAAGTACTGTATATTGTATTCTGTCTGTGCAGCGGGTATTGTGGAATTACAGTATTTTGGGTGTGCCGCGTAATTGTGTCCAGGGGCAAGACGTCAGGCCCCCATTAAAGGTAGGCTCTTGTTCCTGTGTTGTTCTGTGCTAACCCATGCTGTGGGGACAAGTGTAGTTACCAGCATACACATAGTCAGGGGAGAACACACGTAGTTTTCCTGTCCCTTAGGTCCCCGGGGTCACACTGGTACCCAGAGGGGGTGGCTGAGTGAGTTGGTGGCAGTGCAGCACACCTTGAGGCAGTTCCAGGGGCGGCCGTGGTTCTGATTGAGGGTCCCCAAGGCCGGTTCCGTGCAGGTGGACCTGTGGTTCCGGACGTAGGGACACGTGTGAGATACCCGAGTACAGGCAGTCGGGCGGTTCAGTTCCGTGCGGCAGTCGGCCCGCGGGTTAGTGTGCTGTTCCACTGACCCTCAGCCGGGCTTGAAGAACCGGTCCTTAGGGTCCATGGGTGACCCCATCGTAAGGAGACAGTCGCCTTGGTTAGACCTGGGTGAGGGGTTTAGGAACCGCCCTCCGGTTTAGTCTGTGAACACTGGCTGGTGTTCCTCATAGTGTGTAAGTGAGCAGTTCCGTTAGTGCACCACACCTAGTTAGTCATAGTGGTTTGACTTAGTTGCGTTGCCGACCATTAGAACGTTGTTAGGGTCGGGTCGCTGTTGTAGTCAGTCCAGTTTTGTGGGTGCCATCTTAGTCTCACTGAGAGCGTAGAGGGAGGCTGTGTGTTCTTGTCATCCGCAGGAGTCGGGAAGGTGCAGGGGAACCGGATCGGAAGTGGGAGTGTCCCGGTGAGTATCACGCTCGATTCCCCTTTCGGTTAGGCCCTCCCCGGCAGGTGTGTGAGGTACTTGAGGCGGGATTAGTCCTCGGACTAGTCTTGGTCTTAGGTGCCTGTAGTCCCCCGCGTCTTGGCAAGAGCAAAAGCGAGGAGGCGGCAAGTGGGCTTGGACTGAGAGTGTCCTTGTTCGTTGCCGTATTCTCGGACAGCCCTTACCTGGTAGGCACGGCCGTAATCTCTGTCTCTTCCGTAGAGGGACGTGGTTGGAGTTGACAAGGGTTGCGGAGGCTTATCTGCTGGGATTGGATCGCAGCTGGGATATCGGAAGCGGACTGGAGGTGACCATCGCTTTCAAGGTAAGTTCTTTTGTGTTGTGTTTGTCCCTGTTTTCCCCGCAGGAGGCGTTACATTTTGGCGTAGTTGGCAGGATCAACGATGGCTCATCAGGGGATCATTCCGCTGTACGAGGGATACAGCTGTGTCCTCTCTCGTGACGAAGTGGCAGCGTTCATGAAGCAAGTCCTGGAACGTTGTTAGACAAGGAAGAAGAAGAACAGAGGTACTAAACGGCAACAGGTGGAAGAAATGCTGTGCTGGAAGTGTGGGTTGCCTGGACACTTCGCATACCACTGCCCAGTTGCAGAGGAGATCTTTGGTGAATGGGAGGACGACGAAGTCTCCGATGAATGGGAAGACGAAGAAGTCTTCGAGTGGAAGGACGAGGAAGCCTTCCATCAATGGTCTCAAAAGAAGTCGAAGTCTGGAGGGAAGGATCGGCAGAGCCTGCTGACTGTTGGATCGCAGGTGATCGTCCCGTCCAAGCAAGATTCGCGACAGGAATACCCGCGACAGCCGGATGCTGGAGCCGGGGTATTGGAGACGTCGGATACGTCAGACGACTTGTCCGTGGCTGTGGAAGAGTTGGTCCCTGAAGACGAAGGGAGAACTGAGCAGACGCTCCACGGGGAAGTGTTGTATCCAGAGACATGTGAAGATGTCTGCCCGGTGGTACCTGAGAGGATGGAAGCCATCAGTACCCCGGATGAGAGAGCTGCTGAAGAAGTACTGCCTGAAGAAGACGGCACTTTAGAGAGCGCAGCTGGAGAGTGGTGAATGTTGTCACCCTCCAAAGAAGCTTCCCGCACAACCGAAGAGGTATCGGACGGATGGGAGGTTCCGGCAGGCACCGAGGAAGAGGCTGGGATTGGATCGCAGCTGGGATATCGGAAGCGGACTGGAGGTGACCATCGTTTTCAAGGTAAGTTCTTTTGTGTTGCGTCTGTCCCTGTTTTCCCCGCAGGGGGTGTTACAGTATCAGCACCCGAATCAAGCTTTGGGCATCTTTAAAGTATGTGCTTTTCAGTAGTATCACTTGCATTAGCTACAGCACAGGTGTAAGTGCTGAGTGATAGTGATGATGATCATGTATGGATGCTAGAACATGTGCTTGCAATCAGGAGCAACTGAAATAATGCATTGTATGTACAGTATACATTAATAGCATCAAGATAAATGAAGTATTTTGTGCTACGTGAAAAAACAGTATTTTCCTTATGTCAAAAGAATAAACTCATTTGCACCCCTTGTATTGCAACATGGTTTTGTTCAGAAAATTTGAGTAAGAAAACCCAATTTTTTGCTTAACTTTCCTTAATGAATCAGGCCCTATATTTTTAGCAGGTGACAATAACTGAATCCTTTTTTTTCTATTTATTCTGCTGGGACATTATATTTCACATATGTATTGTATGCAACCTGTACTATGTTGTGTCTGTCTCAAAACAGCAAGTGCTGTATATGCAGAGCATACCTATACCCATATTCAAGAAGAGAAGTTTTTTCAGATTCACTTTTAGTTCAATACGGACATGCATATCCACAAATTACATGCTTTTTTAAAAAGTAAGAACGCACAATACATTTGTTTTGCATAACTTAATGAATCAGGTTCAAATATAAAATCTTTACATGTAAAACAATATAGCCATATTGGGTTAATAGCAATTAAAATATCACTTCTCCCGATGTACTTCTACTATAGCTTTTATACTCCAAAAACCTAACAATGCACATGTATGCATACATATTATTGTTTCTAATGTATCATTGGCAATAAATGCAAATCACAAAAAGGAAACTGACCATCCACAAATATAGTTGATATGTTTGTTGAACTGTTTTTTTAAAAATTGTTCCATTCCTCAATAGTTCCAAGGACTTAATAGATGACATATTGAAAGCAAATAGATAAAGAGACAACAGAGTGTAGTACGTCTAGCAGTTTTTCATGATTCACAAAATGTGCCCAATCATTCCTTTGTGAGGAAAAGTGGTGTTTTTCCTAATAGTGTCTCCCTTTGTGCTTAAACTTACTAAGGGAAGTCTTCACTCAAGCATTCAATACATAGCTAATTCTATCCACAAAAAGGTGACCACTTATGTATACATCCAACCTCTCTCGATGTGCTTAAATTTACTAGAGAATATGTTCTCTAATAGCGTTCAGTACAAGGCAATCTTCATAGTTCTGTATTACCTCTGCTTTTCAACTGTATATGCTTGTTTATCTCCAGCTACTCAGATATCCCGTAATTCAAATGTAATCACATTCCTTTTTATAGCCCACACAATATTGAGTGCTACATTTAGTACAGCTCAATTCTGTGACAACCAACAAGCCATTTTGTTTTAGATTACTGCAGCAGTTCTCAAACTGTGCACCGCAGCTCATTGGATGCCACAGCGATCTCATAAGGGTGCCACGACCAATGCTGGCGGTGAGCGGGGTAAACAAGGCCTTCTGACTGCCATCTCCCACTTGTCCGCCGGCCAGCCAAACAAAAACTTGGTGCCCGATACCCTTCACCCTCTTCCATTCACATTGACTGTCGACTGTGACGTTATCACACCGACATTGTGAAGGGTCATAGTGTTAATTTGAAGGGACAAAAGAAAGGGCACAGTGTTAATATGAAGAGACACATTGTTACTATGAAGGGACAAAAGTGACAATGAAGTGTTAAAGTGACGGGGCACAGTGTTAATATGAAGGGGGCGCATGTTATTTTGCAGGGACAAAAGTGATAATAAAGGGGCACAGTGGTTATATGAAGGGATAAAAGTGACGATGAAGGGGCACAGTGTTTTGGTGAAGGGACGCAGTGTGATGATGGAGGGACAAAAGTGACAATAAAGGGGCACAGTGTTAATGTGAAGGGGTGCAGTGTAAATATGAAGGGACAAAGTGACAATGGAGGAGAACAGTGTTATTATGAAGGGGCACAATGTTATTATGAAGGGAAAAGAGTGACAATGAAGGGGCACAGTGTTAAAATGAAGGGGTATAGTGTTAATATGAAGTGTCTAATGTCACAATGAAGGGGTGCAGTTTGATGATGGAGCAACAAAAGTGATTGTGAAGGATCACAGTGTGATTGTGAAGGGGCACAGTGTAATGATGGAGGGACAAAAGTGACAATGAGGGGGCACAGTGTGATGATGGAGGGACTAAAGTGACAATGAAGTGGTATAGTGTGATTGTGAAGGGGCACAGTGTTATGATGCAGGGGCACAGTGTAATGATGGAGGGACACAAGTGACAATGAGGGGGCACAGTGTGATGATGGAGGGACTAAAGTGACAATGCAGTGGTACAGTGTGATTGTGAAGGGGCACAGTGTTATGATGAAGGGGCACAGTGTAATGATGGAGGGACACAAGTGACAATGAGGGGGCACAGTGTGATGATGGAGGGACTAAAGTGACAATGAAGTGGTACAGTGTGATTGTGAAGGGGCACTGTGTTATGATGCAGGGGCACAATGTAATGATGGAGGGACACAAGTGACAATGAGGGGGCACAGTGTGATGATGGAGGGACTAAAGTGACAATGAAGTGGTACAGTGTGATTGTGAAGGGGCACAGTGTTATGATGAAGGGGCACAATGTGATGATGGAGGGACAAAAGTGACAATGAAATGGCACAGTGTTATTTTGAAGGGGCACAGTATGGTGATGGAGGGACAAAAGTGGCAATGAAGGGGCACAGTGTGAATGTGCAGAGACACTGTGTTATGATGCAGGGGCACAGCGTGATGATGTAGGAACAAAAGTGGATTTATATGTATTGTTTTTGCAAACAACTTGATAAGTATTTCTGACCCAACTACTTAAAAAACAGGACTAGTCAGTGATTATTTTGACTTAGGGGTGCCTTGAAAAAATTATGGAGACCCTAAGGGTGTTTCGAACTGAGAAAGTTTGGGAACCACTGGGTTACTGGATACCTAATTATCTGGAGTTAAAGAAGCATATACAGTTGAAAAGTGGAGTTAATATAGAACTATAAATATTACCTTTTACTGAACTCTATGGGCCTGATTCATTAATGAAAGTTTAGCAAAAGTAAGTAAGTAAGGCAAAACCATGTTGCATTGGAGGGGGAGGTAAATTTAAAATGTGATGACAGATTTATAGTTGGGGTAGGGTATCTCCAAGATCAACTTTAAATTTTAGTGTACAATTAAGCTATCAAGTATTTGTGTGCTACTTAAGAAAACATCCAGTATTATTTTATGTGCAAAATAATAAACTCATTTGCGCACCTTGCATTGCAAACATGGTCTTGTCCAGAAAACTTGCGTAAGAAAACGTACTCAATTTTTTGCTTTATTTTCCTTAATGAATCAGGCCCTATAAGTGAATATATTTTAACAATCAATATGATGATCAGATCCTTGAGGCCTGTCTGGCTAGGTGCTACCCAGCCCAGAGGTACGGAGTCTAAGAGGCAGAGGTTTTCGCCACAGACCCCCACAAGGAGGTATGGACATTTCAGCCTCTGCCCCGCAGGTCGAGGTCTTCTGAGTGCGTGATGAGTGAGACAAGTAGAGAGAACCCAGAGGCTGGGAAATTGGAATAGGTGATGATCCAACTGAGGACAGCTGCAGAGCAGCTGGAGTCAAGGAGCTATAGATTGCGGTGGATTTGGAGACCACTATGGATAGCTGCAGAATTGCTAGAGACAAGGGGCGATAGTCTGCTGCTGATATGGAGACCAGTGTGGCTAGCTGCAGAGTTGCTGAAGACAGGAGTGATAGTTTAATGCAGATATAGAGACCACTGCGGATAGCTGCAGAGTTGCTGGAGACAGGAGAGATAATCTGCGGTCCTAGGAGTAAGAGAGCAGAGGAAGCCATGCCTAAGCAATGGGGATAGATGACTTAAAGAATAGGCACCTTACCTGTGGAACAGGTGCCTTAATATCCTGAGGGATAATTGGTCTCCCAATGAATGGAAGGAGGAGGTGATAAAAGACAGGTATGATAAAAGCTGGCAGGAATCTCAGGGAGCGTGGGCAGGTAAGTGAGTCAAACCCCAATTGTAAAGCGCTACGGAATTTGCTGGCGCTATATAAATAAATGTTGATGATGATGATGATGATGAAACCCCAGATATTTGGTCCACGGGTCCAACTTGTGACAAATATATTCTCTAGTAAGTTTAAGCACATTGGGAGAGGTTGGATGTATTCACAGATGGTCATCTTTTCATATAAAAAATTAGTTATGTTTTGAATGCTTGAGTAAAGTCTTAGGGCTAGATTTACTAAGCTGCGGGTTGAAAAAGTGGGGATGTTGCCTATAGCAACCAATCAGATTCTAGCTGTCATTTTGTAGAAGGTACTAAATAAATGAAAGCTAGATTCTAATTGGTTGCTATAGGTAACATCCCCACTTTTTCAAACCCGCAGCTTAGTAAATCTAGCCCTTAGGCTGTGTTCACAAAACAGAAATTTTCTCCCAATGTGACATCTTTAACGATTCTTCCAACAGCAGAGAAAAAACAAAGTCCTGATCAGCATGTCAATTCATGTGTATACATGTTTTACAACAGTTACCTTCAGATCTGTGCTTTTCATCTGTCATAACCATCAGCTGAAAAGACTGTGACTATGACCGCTCCATATGGATCTATGGACACTGCTGGTCATGAGTGCATACACACTGCAAATTGGAACAACATCATTCCATCATTCGGTTTAATATTTAAATCAAACGATACGATGTGCTTTGACATGATAATCGTTCATTATTGGGCGTACACAGTAATGTGATATCGGCCCAAACGCATGTTTATCGGATAATTGGCATGATAATCGGCTGAGAAACCTGTATTGTCTACCCAACCTGAGCAGAAAGGGACACACCATGAAAAAGGTTCCATTCCGCAGAGGGTTACCTAGCGCTCTAAAGTGCTAGGCTGCTTATTAGATATCTCAATTTTCCCAACATTCTCAATCATGGGATGTTTATGTCTCAAATCGGGACAAAGGGACAGAGACCTAAAATCAGGATAGTTGGCAGGTATTCTACACTACACTATATGGACAAAAGTATTTGGCCACACCTGTTAATTATTGAATTGAGGTGTTTAAATCAGACTAGTCTCCATTTGTAAATATATGTGATACAAAATGGGTCATTCTTAAGAACTCGGGGACTTCAATCGTGGTACTGTCATAGGATGCCACCTTTGTAATAAGACAGTTTCATGAAATTTCATCCCTGCTGGATATTCCACCGTTTACTGTAAGTCATATTATCAGAAAGTGGAAGTGTTTAGGAACAACAGTAAGCGGAAGACCACATAAAATCACAGAGGGCAGTCGCACCATGCATCTGCTAAGGTGCATGGTGCGTAAAAGTCGTCAGCGCTCTGCTAATTCCATAGCTGAAAGTTCCGATCTTCCACTGGTATTAAAGTAAGCACACAAACTGTGAGGTGGGTGCTTAATGGAATGGATTTCTATGGCCGAGCAGCTGCATGCAAACCTTAAAACAACAAGATCAATGCCAAGCGTCCGATGGAGTGGTGTAAAGCACACCGACACTGGACTGTAGAGCAGTGGAAATGTGGCTGTATTTCAGGGTTTGGGCTAGGCCCCTTATCTCAAGTGAAGGGCAATCTTATGCTTTAACATACTAAGTCATTTTGGACAATGCTATGCTTCCAACTTTATGACAACAGCTTGGGGAAGGCCCTTTTCTATTCCAACATGACTGTGACCCAGTGTACAAAGCGAAGACTACAAAGACATGGTATGATGAGTTTGTGTGTGGAAGAAGTTTACTGTCCAACAGAGAGCCCTGACCTTAACCCCATCCAACACCTTTGGGATGAAGTGGAATGTAGATTGCGAGCCAGGCCTCCTGGTCCAACATCAGTGCCTGACCTCATAAATACTCTACAGAATAAATGGGCACACATTCCCACAGAAACATTCCAACATCTTGTAGAAAGCCTTCCAAGAAGAGTGGAAGCTAATGTCACTGCAAAAGAGGGAACAACTCCATATTAAAGTATATGTATTTGAATACAATGTCATTACAGTCCCTGCTGATGTAATGGTCATTTGTCCAAATACTTTTGCCCATATATTGAATATTCGATATATATTCATTTTCTGTTTACCTTCTATATACTATTTATTGAGCCATTGAGTATGTCAAGGAATGGAACAATTTTAAAGGAAATAGTTCAACAAACATTTTAAAGATCAACTATATTGCGTTTCCTTTTTTGGAATTGCATTTATTGCCAATGATACATCAGAAGCACATTTATTTTTAAGTTTGTGAGTATAAAATCTATAACAAAAGTGCGGGAGAATCCTTCTTTATGTGGTGTGTTGCAGTTCTTACATGTGTTGTTGCTTTTTAAAAATTGTAAGTGATATTTTAATTGCCATTTACGCAATACGGACTTTATTGCTTTATATGTGAAGATTTTACATTTCGAGTGCAATTTTTTCTATGTTCATATTCCTGCTGCTGAAATTGTGACAGCCAGTTATGTACATAGGTTTTATATTGTGAAGTTTTAATTTGTATAGAGTAAGGTGGAACTCTAGGGTATGTACATTGACTGCATAATTATTGGAGGGTTTAGACGAGTATAACATTTTTTTTCATATAATGTAATATTTATTATCTTGAAAGGTGAAAACAAAACCCGCATCTGATGTGTGATCGTTTCCAAACCGCAAAAAAACACACTTTATTCAAAACGAATTGTAAAAGCGAATGCGGGTTTGCATATTTGAAGTGGCTTGCAAATTGAAATATGTCTGGCTTAACAGGCTCTCTGAAAAGCCTCTCTGAAAGTGGCACTAGTTTTAAATATTTAAAGCATTATTGTGGAAAAAATTTCTGTAAGCGTCAGCATGCAAAAACAATCAAAAGTAAAGTATGAGAACATTCTTTATAACAGGGAGAGGGGGAAGGTTGTACTGGCCCCTCCCCAGTGGGTCTCACTGCCTGAGGGCCCCTATCCTTGCCATGCATTCCTTGCAGTACGTTGGAAGGAAAGAAGAATCATTCTCCCAGTAACATGATTGATTTTTCTTTCCTACTGACATTTTGCAAGAAGAAAAGAAGAAACATTCAAATGACGTGACTGTGGCAGTGCTTCTTCTTTTCTTCGACCTCCTCTAGTGTCTGGCCTATTCTATCTGGCAACTGGCCACACCCCCTTCAATGGGCCATTGCCGCAAAGTGTTTTTCAACAGACTAGTGAGATATATATAAAAAAGACCTCAACATTTTATTATGAAAACCTTGGAACATTACTGCGACATTCGTAAAAACAAGTTGCCATTGTTGAGTATGGATTGGATCTATGTCTTCCTAAAAGAGGTTGCTAATTGTTTACATTTCCAGTCCTATTTATATTATAATAACAATACAGATTAGAGAGATTTTGTATTTGTATTATTATTGTATTAAGTATTGGTTGAAAAGTTTTTAGCATAAGGTTTTATAACAAATGTTAATATTTTTAACATGTGACTTCTTATTATTAAATAAATAAGATACATGATTGTAACTATTAGGACCCTTACCCACTGACATTAAAAATGATGCTGTTACTAGTGTTTGTAAAAAGGTATGGGGATTGAACCTATTGGTTTCAATGATCCCTCATTGCTTGTGCCTGTGGAAGGTAGCTGCATCCTCACTGCAGTATTTTGGATGCTGAATGGTCCATTTACTCACCTTCACAACATTTTTGCCAGGTGGTGTCTCTGGCATTTTATTAATGCCACTGGGTAATTAGCCTTAAAGCTGGGTACACACTACAGCTTTTTCACCCAATTATTGGGCCAATCGTGCGATAAACGGCCATTCAGACTGATATCACATTAGTGTGTACGCTCATCGATGAGCGATTATCGTTCCCAAGCACATTGTATTGGTTTGATTTGATTTCATAAACTGACTAAAAATCTATTTCAATGATGGAACAGGGTTGATCCAATTCTGCAATGTGTACGCACTCACAACCAGCAGCGTAGGCAGACCTCCAGAGAGTTTAGAGTCACAATCTTTTCAGATGATGGTTATGACAGATGAAGAGCACAGATCTGAAGGTAAATCGTGTATAGTGTGTACACATGAATCGACATGCAATTCTCTGTATTGTGTATGCAGCCTTAGGCTCAGGTGGAATCTCAATTCCCTTAGCCCTGAATTAGAAGTAGAAGAACACAATATGGTACAGGGTACACTAAGCTTGATGGCTCTTGTTTTGTACCTCTGGCATGCTGTGCTGAAGCTGCAGTCATGTGGGTCCACGGGCTGGCACAGTTCAGCCCAGGGGGCGCACGGGCGGCCGCATCACATGACACGCGATGCGGCCGCGTCATTGATGACGCGGCCGCATCGCCTGTCATGTGATGCAGCCGCCTGTGCGGTGACGCGGCCGCAGCGCTTGTTTTGTGATGCGGCCGCAGGTAATATTAAAGAAAAACATGCATCCACGGGGGGGAGGGGGGTGGAAATTCAGACCGAACAGGGGTCAGACTGAGCGGCCTGGGAGACCGATGCCCCCCTGCCCCCCGGCCCAACCTGCCCCTGTGTGGGTCCAATATATATGGCAGTAACATGTTTAAGTTTTGTGCACAGAAAGCTTGAATTTCATTACCAGAAAATCTACCACGCACATATATTTTTACAAGTTAAAATGTACTGTACTGTTCTGCACAACATGTATACAGAGATTAATATTGAAACTGTCATATTGCTTATTGTGCTATCAACATAAATGTATTTTTAATTCTTATCTATATATTACATAATGTATTCAGTCTCACCATAGCTTACTACCACAGGTACACAAACACATACACACCAGGGAGTATATTTACTAAACTGCGAGGTTGAAAAAGTGGAGATGTTGTCTTTAGCTACCAATCAGTTTCAAGCTGTCTTTTTGTAGAATGTACTAAATAAATTATAACTAGAATCTGATTGGTTGCTATAGGCAACATCTCCAATTTTTTCGAACCTGTAGTTTAGTAAATATATCCCCAATGCCTTATTTTTAAACAGACACAAATTAATCTACTAGCATACATTTGGACAATGGCATAAAACTTATACAAACACAGGGAGGACATGCAAACATCACGCAGCTAAATACCCTGGCACTACAAGCAGCATTGCTATTCCACTGTGTCCTGTGATTTTTTAAATATAAGGTAGTGTTTTGCAATTAAACCCCTACATTTACTAATATGACCCACAATCTAAAGAATTTTTAAGGGGGTGTGTTATATTTGTGCGGTAATGACATCTCACCTGAAAACTGTGGGGCACATCCATTTATGTACATTCGGTGGTCGACGTGAAAATTTAGAGGTGGCAGTATAGAAAATGTAAGTGAATGGAATTTGATAGTGTTACAATAAAAACATAAGGAGAAGTGACGGGAGGGCATACCACCATATACAGCCAGACTTTGACCACTAGGTACACCCATTTAAATCCACATCGCTTTTTTATATTTTAAAATCATGCAAACGCTTTATTTGTCACCCTGTGACAATGCACTCAGCAAACACAGGGACAAATACTGGTGACTGTCTAAAGAGTCGAGTTGGTGACATTTTGATTCCCATATGAAGACAAGTATTCAACATGAAGTGCTGAGTAGCTTGCATATGTTATGCCACTTAAACAAAGGCTTTATTTTATTTATGTTGTGAATTAAAGAAACATGAGTGGTCTCTTATAATGTTTTAAATGATTTTAGTATAATAAAGTGCATCATTGGACAGTTTCAGTAACCTTAGCAATATTATCTTTTAGTTATGTGAGGAGGAGTAAGTTTGTTTGCAGATTCCAATTAGTAGTGATGTCTATGGCGGATATTTCACTCTGGTTGAATAAACATTATCATTAATCACAAGTTTACTAATTGGAAACTTGGCCACATCCAAGACACCATACACCCACTTTCTTCAAGGTCATAAACCTCTGACAGGCCACATTCTTTTTAGTCTCTGAAAATCATTTGTTGGGAGTTATACATTATAGCTGCTTCCATTTGTGTGACTAAACATGAATATGGACAGTAAGACAAACACTGGTTTTACATTTTTTTTCAGGGGGAAAATCATTGTAAATGTAAATTAAAGAAAAATAATAAAAAAATCAGAAATATAAATAAAATAAAAGGCAAAAAATTGAAAGCAAATACAGATTCAATTTTCAGTCACACCAAATGCTGACCTCATACATATTAAACACTCATCCCGTGACTCAAACCAGTGATATTGGTTGAAAAAAGCTTTACTCCAGATTAAGATTGGTCCACCAGAGTACTGGGAAAAATCTAGGTGGGCCCCACTATCTGAGTGCCCCAACCCCTACTATCACTCCACCCTATTGTATGGTATATCAAAAGGAAAGGAAAATCACTCAGGTGAAATGATCGGTGCAGTGATTCTTTCCTCCCACCCACCCCCTCTAGGGGCTGGTCTTGCATCTCTGATTGCTGTTGACTCTCACTCTGGTAGATGGCCATGCCTATTCTGTGGTGTGCACAGTATTTCATGGGCCCCTCCATTGCATTCTCCCAGTGACACAATGTGACACTGAGAAAGTGAGGTAGTTGTGTGCATTAGATAGAAGGGATATGGAGACTGTGAGGACTTGCAGTCTTTGTTTCATTCAAAACATAAATGCTCGTGTGGTTTTGTTATTACCTTTGTTTGTGTCAGGTGTCCTCTATCTTGATGCAGGCCTCGGTATTGAATTCTCACTGCACAGCATGGCAAGCACAGCTGATGCAAGTTTAATTAGTTGCAATCAGGTGATTGCTAACATCACAGAGGCAGGAAGTTGGATTTCCAAACAGTATATAAACATGGTCTGCTGTCATAACATGCCAGAGAATCAGCTTTGCTGTTCTGAGCTCCTGAGCATGTTATCCTGTTTACTGCTTGATTCCTGATTATTGACCCAGCTTGTTAATGACTTTGTGAAACCTGGATCTTGACTTTGTACTGCGCTGATATATTGGCTTTGACCATTGACTTTTCCTAACTATTCATATGCTTGCTAATTCTGTTTGATTTTCTGCATCCTGCAGACATCGGCTTGTCTGACTATTTTGCCTTTATAGCTACATACCACTTGCTAAGGACCAGTTCAGTGGACCACAACCTGGTTACTACACGCAGATAAAGCCATCCTGTGAATACTGGTAGTAACTTGGACTCCACATTACTGCTCCCTTGCTGTGCCAGGTATAGCTGGTGTTGTGTCTACAAACCCAGACCTGATAGTACATAGGTGAGGGGAATGCCAAATAGCAGGAGATTGCAGGGGTCAAGACGAGAGATGATGAGAGAATGGATAAAAGTTGTGGGAGAAAACTAGTAAATAGCATGCTTTAGAAACCACATCACTGTATATAAATGGCAAATGGCAAAACCCATATATATTGTGGCAAGAGCCCGCTACTGCAGAAGCACACGCGTACAACTTCTTCCTTTTTATGGTTCTTTATTGTCAGGATGGTAATAATGTTTTGACACCGTATACTTGCACAGCAATTATGGAGACCCTCAACGCTTACTATACATAGTCCAGCTCTCTGTCCAGATCAGCCAGCTAGCCCAGCGTTGATCTCCCTGAACAATGAAACAAGCAGGGTTTTATACCTGACACTCCTCCCACAGCCCTAGCTTGATGGACAGGTGACACACCCACCTTCTCTTTAAAAGGAAACGCCCATCCCTGGCTCTGTTTAGACTATCAGACCCACCCTGTCTGTTTGCTGAGAGGAAGCAGCTTTTAAATCATGTAAGTAAACCAATTTTAAACTACACATATGTTTTTACCTGGTTTAATCTAAACCTAAGTACATAACTGTGTCAATGTTTTACTCTACTTCCCTGCTTTCTCTGCATATTGCCAGCTAAATGCCTCCTTTTGTTACATATCCCTCCCCCTAGCGTCTCCAAGTAGGGGGACGCGGACTTTGCGAGGAGCGCATATTTTCGTGACAACGCATCTGCATTTTTGTGTAGAATCCCAGGCCTATGTTCTACTGAGAACTTGAAATGTTGTAGTGCCAAGAACCAGCGGGTTACCTTGGCATTTACCTCCCGGTTGTTCTGCATCCATCTTAATGGTGCATGGTCTGTTATTAGGGTGAACTCTCTGCCTAGGAGATAATAGCGCAGAGCTTCTGTAGCCCATTTTATGGCGAGACATTCTTTCTCCACAGTGGCATATTTTTGTTCCCTTGGAAGCAACTTACGACTTAGGTACAGGACAGGATTTTCTTCTCCATTCTTCTCCTGTGACAAGACTGCACCTAAGCCAACACCAGAAGCATCAGTTTGGAGGAAGAACCTCCGGGTAAAATCTGGTGCTTGTAGAACTGGAGAGGAACAAAGAGCTAACCGAAGATCAGACCAGGCGGTTTCTGCAGAGTCAGACCAGGTTAATCCATCTGGACAACTTTTTTTTAACATGTCTGTAAGTGGAGCAGCTCTAGGGGCGAAGTGGCTTACAAACCGCCTGTAGTAACCTACTAAGCCTAAAAAGGTTCTTAACTGTGACTTTTTCTCTGGTCTTGTCCAATTTTTGACTGCCTCCACTTTGTCTAGCTGGGGTTTTAAATGCCCTCGACCAACAATGTACCCCAAATATTTGGCTTCTCTCATGGCTATGGCACATTTCTCTGGGTTAGCTGTTAATCCTGCTGACCTTAATGATGCTAAAACCGCCTCAACTTTGGCTAAATGTGATCCCCAGTCTGGAGTATAAATCACTATATCGTCCTAATAAGCAGCTGCATAAGCTGTGTGAGGTCGTAGCAATTTATTCATAGCCCTTTGGAAGTTGGCAGGTGCCCCATGCAACCCAAAGGGTAGGACTTTATATTGATAGAGACCATCAGGGGTGGAAAAATGCAGTCTTTGGCTTGGCCGTGGCAGTCAGGGGAACTTGCCAATAACCCTTTGTTAGATCAAGGGTTGTTAAATAATTGCTACCAGCAAGATTTTCCACTAGTTCATCCACACGTGGCATCTGATAGGCATCAAACTGCGACATACTGTTTAGGCGCCTAAAGTCATTGCAGAACCTAATTGTCCCATTGGGTTTCTGGACAAGCACAATGGGACTATTCCATTCACTAGTGGACTCTTCAATTACATCTAACTGGAGCATCTTCTCGACCTCCTTTCTCACATCCACCCGTCTGGCTTCTGAAATACGATATGGCTTCTGCTTGACAATGACTCCTGGCGCAGTGACAATGTCGTGTTCGATTAAGGTAGTGCGCCAAGGAATGGAAGTGAAGACATCCCTGTTCCGGCGAATCATTTCTTCAGTCTGTTGTCTCTGCTGAATGGACAAGGCTGGCTCTATGGGCACTTCAGACTTTTCAAAGGCAGTACTCACTACCCGAGGAGAGGTTTCCTCATCATGCCAGGGTTTAAGGAGGTTCACATAATATATTTGCTCCTCCCTTCTCCTACCTAACTGGTGGACTCTTTAATTGACAGGACCGACAGCCTCTAGAACTTCATATGGACCCTGCCAATGGGCGAAAAGTTTGCTTTCCTTGGTAGGAACCAGGACTAGGACCTTGTCCCCAGGCTTGAAAGATCGAACAACAGCACTTTTGTCATAACTTTTCTTCTGTCGTTCCTGAGCCTCTTTTACATGTTGCTGCACAATGGGCCCTATGTTTCCTAGCCTCTCATACATTTGGGACACAAATTGTACCAGATTTGGCTCCCTGGGACCTTGCTGCTCCCACCCTTCTTTTAACATATCCAAGATACCCCTGGGCTGTCTCCCAAACAATAACTCAAAGGGACTAAACCCTGTTGAAGCTTGAGGTACCTCATGGATGGCAAACATCAAATAGGGAATAAGAGTGTCCCAATCTTTTTTCTCTTGAGCCACTGCTTTCCTGAGCATGTGCTTTAATGTGCGGTTAAAGCGTTCCACCAAGCCATCTGTTTGTGGATGGTATACAGAGGTGTGAAGCGCCATAACCCCTAGCAACTGGCACATGTCCTTCATCCGTTTAGACATAAATGGAGTACCCTGGTCTGTGAGAATTTCTTTTGGTATTCCCAAGCGTGTAAACATCAATACAAGTTCTTTAGCTATGGTGCTGGACTTTATGTTTCATAGGGGAATTGCTTCTGGATACCTGGTTGCATAGTCAAGCACCACTAGTATATATTGGTGCCCACGTGCCGATTTTTTCAGGGGCCCCACAAGGTCCATAGCTATCCGTTCAAAGGGAACTTGTACTATTGGTATTGGAATGAGAGGTGCCCTGTACATGGGTTTGGGACAGGTTCTCTGACAAATGGGACAGAACCGGCAATACTTTTTCACTGCCATGTGTACACCGGGCCAGTAAAACCTAAGCAGAACTCTTTCCCTTGTTTTATCCTCCCCTAGGTGTCCCCCACAGACATGTGTATGTGCTGCTTTTAACACTAGGGTTACATGGACCTGAGGAACCATTAATTGTTCTACTTTTTCCCCCTGTACATTAGCAACTCTATACAGGAAATTATTTTTAACAATAAAATATGGTATACCTACTGCAGGCTGGGCGGCTTTCGCTAGCCCATTTAGCTCAGTCACACTTTGGCGGTTCCCAAAGATCGATGTCCAGATGTTGTGGATTCTTAGGCGGTTCCTTTAAGACCGGGCTTCCGACCGTTGCATCAGTTGCCAGCTTGTCTGGGCGGATCCACTCACCGAGGACATCATTAAACAGTGGGAAGTCTCACCCCAAAATGAGTGGATATGGGAGTTTAGGTGCTATGGCAGCTACCACCATAACAGTTTTGTCTTTGAGTGTGACTGGTAGTATTGTTCTCTCATACTCCTCTGTTGTGCCATGTACGCAAAGAACTTTCACTTTGGGCAACCGAGAAGTTATGGTTTTGGGTAAAGCAGAGCTGGAAACCAATGAGAGTTCACTCCCCGTCAACCAAGGCCAGAACAAGGTTTTGGTTGATTAGCACAGTCACCCGGAACAAACAAGGACTTCCCGATGTGGGACTCATGGTAAAACAGCTTGGAAATGCAGGTCCAATATGTGCTACAGAACATTCTATGGGTTGCTGTAGTTTAGGACACTCTGCCTTAAAGTGGCCTGGCTCACCACATTCAAAACACTTCAGATTAGACAGCTTTGCACCTGGCCCTCTGTCCGTAGCAGTTTTGCCATTGGGCCCTGTGGCAAGGATTGTCAAACCTGGCTTTTGGCGTGGCAGCGGCTTTGGCACAAATGCAGGTTCTTTAGTCATTTGCTGTAACTCACAAAACCTTTCTACCATGGTGGCAAGCTCTTCATAAGTTTGTGGGTCTGATTGCAGAACCCCCCTTTGCAAATCGCGGTTCAACCCCCGGATGCAGTGATCTATCACCAGAACTTCAATAATCCGAGAAGGCGAATTCTCCTCAGGCTGCAGCCACTTCTTTAAAATTTTAGAAAACTCAGCCACTTGCGCTCGGACCGGTTTTTCTTTATCATAGCGCCATTGGTGATAGTGCTGGGCTCGGCCTGGCCCGGAAACTCCAATGCGAGCCAATATCTCAGACTTTAGACACAGATAATCAGAGGCCCGTTCCTCATCTAGATCCGTATAAGCTCGCTGAGCTTCACCAGTCAAATATGGCGCCAGTCTCTCAGCCCAATCTTTAGGAGGCCATTTTGCACTTTTTGCAAGTCTCTCGAAAGACACCAGATATGCTTCTACGTCATCAGCTGGTGACATTTTCTGGAGAACAGGACCAGGTGGTTCATTTCTGTCATGCCTCACCTGGCTTAACTCTTCTCTTAAGAGCCTTGTGTTTTCCACCTGTGCCTTGGCAACTTGTAGCATCTGAGCTTGCTGCTGTTGCTGCGCAGCGGCCACATTCACGAGGGTTCTCAGTACTTCCTCCATGTTGACGTCTGCGTGGGTTGGGTAGCGGAAACTTGCTTCCCGGAACATCCCACTCCTGACACCACTTGTGGCAAGAGCCCGCTACTGCAGAAGCACACGCGTACAACTTCTTCCTTTTTATGGTTCTTTATTGTGAGGATGGTAATAATGTTTTGACACCGTATACTTGCACAGCAATTATGAAGACCCTCAACGCTTACTATACATAGTCCAGCTCTCTGTCCAGATCAGCCAGCTAGCCCAGCGTTGATCTCCCTGAACAATGAAACAAGCAGGGTTTTATACCTGACACTCCTCCTACAGGCCTAGCTTGATGGACAGGTGACACACCCACCTTCTCTTTAAAAGGAAACGCCCATCCCTGGCTCTGTTTAGACTTTCAGACCCACCCTGTCTGTTTGCTGAGAGGAAGCAGCTTTTAAATCATGTAAGTAAACCAATTTTAAACTACACATATGTTTTTACCTGGTTTAATCTCCACCTAGGTACATAATTGTGCCAATGTTTTACTCTACTTCCCTGCTTTCTTTGCATATTGCCAGCTAAATGCCTCCTTTTGTTACAATATATATATATATATATATATATATATATATATATATATATATATATATATTGGTCCAATATTTGATAGTCAACAATGTTATAATGTTATTGTGTTGATTTGAAGGCAAATTCTGTATAACGTCAACTTCATCCCACTTATTCATTTTAAGCATTGAATTTCAGATGTCCTTGATAACCATAATTTTGTCTAGGACACAATTTTTGTTAGAGTATTCCTAGGGAAAGCACTATTCTTCCATGTTAACTACCATTCATTGTTTACTGTCTGATAGTGAACCTCTATTCCAGCAGAACACTGCTCATGCGTTCACTGCTGACATGTTAGGGCCAAGGAGAAATTGTATCCTGCTCCTGCAGGTGGCCATATTTTCTTTGCTGTTTGTATAGGAAACTCTTTGATGTAGGTGTCCTTGTTGCAGTATAGGAGGTTTTGCTGACGGCTTCTTCTCACCATTGTCATTGGCAACGCTAAAGCAAGCATGTTGGTAGATATGGCAGATACTAGAAAATTTTAAATATGCTCTGTTAGAAGTTCAAATATAAGCAGGTCTTTGAATTGTGGGGGTTGGATTATATTAGGCACTATGTTGGATCAAAAAGCTTTAACCAATTATTTCCTCCCACTATATTACTACTCGTAAACATCAGGAGCAAGTGCATTAAGGATGTTATGCAAAATGGAACTTAAACTTGTTTGCATGGCACAAAATATGCAAAATTTCATTGCACACGCACATGAAAAGAATGCACACATATGCTTGCATGCAAAGTTTAGTGCATCTGACATTTGCGCCTCCTTACTACTGGAGAGGCGGAATGGTGGAGAGATGGGGCAGTCTATCATACCCTGAGTACAGTAAAGGTGTGTTCATGCAAATGCTGTTGATGCAGACCAGCATGGATATGCAAAATCACATATCAGGAGCCATATGTGTGGCAGGTGTTAGAGGGCAGTTACAAGAATATGCTGATGATGATGACCAGCACAATAGCAATTTGCTTCTGATTTGATGATTGTGAATTAATCTCTCCAGTTGATACCACTTCAATCATTGCTTGTGGATATATTACCGGATGTAGTGGACGTTTGTTTGTGTGACTTTGTTACTATTTGGCAGTCAAACTAAAAAACATGAGCTATTTAGGGGTATATAAGTTTCACTTTTTACAACAAATAACAAATTCATGTCACATTAGCAGAACAAATGTCTGCAAATGTTTCTTTTAGGATAATAACATTAAAATCATGTTTGCCCAGGCATAATACGCAATTTTTTGCACTAGGCTTAAACCTGGAGCATATGCTGCTGATGCAGAGCTGAACACATCATCAGATTAAACTGGCACAGCATGTGAGTGCAAATTCATTATTTTGCATGTGACATATTTTAGCATACATTACACTAAATCTGCGTACAGCTGAGCATCAGGCCCAGAGTGACTATGAAATGAAATGAAAAATGGTTAGAAGGGTATAATTTACATTAAAATGTGTTACTAATGGTAGGCTGTTTAGGTTGTTTTACTTTATTATTTTTTAACAACACAAATTTTTTAATTGTGCAATTGACTTCCTTGATGTTCTCAGTCCACCCCCACCCCCATTTATATAAAGAAAATATGCAATATGTATTTGAATAGGACAAGGTCTATTAGAGAGTGCCTTGACATTAGTGAGTTGACATTTTCTTGTGTGCAAAATTAGTAGATAAAAGTCTCTACTTTTTCATTTAAAAAGGCATAATTGATATTTAAAACATTTTTTCGCAAAAAGGCAAAAATTAACTATATACTACCTGCAAAGATATGTGGGTATTTGTTAATCAATCAGCAGACCAAGGAGGCAGATGCAACTTGATCATATTGAGAACAGGTGGTATATATGTCAACACAGCAGAGCTTAATTAACTAACCAACAATTTCCATTGCCCTTACCTGCCTAACAGAACTCTGAGACCGGATAGAATACTGAACCTGATAACTGCCTATCAGGATGTGGAAGTCAAATAATTGGATGAAACGGATAAAATAATTAATATTGGTTTACCTTTCGATTGCTATTAGTACGCCACATGTAATGATGCAAATGCACGGATTACTAACACACACATTTACATTTACACTTACACTTGTAAATAGTACAGATTTATTAAGGTTGCAATCCACATTCATTTATTAGTAAATGTATTAGAGATTATATATACATAGATAATACTGCAGTGAAGGTAATTATAGTTCAGATTTACAGAAATGTGTGGAGTTTGGTCTCATATTAATCTATATTTTACTAGCTGAAATCCAGTGTCAATAGGAAAGCGATCGCATAATGTGATCGCAAGTTATGAATAGCATGAGACTAATACTCAAAAGTACTTTGTTTATGGGTCAGTTTAAACTGGTTTATCACTGGGAAGACATGTAAGCAGTTGGAATAAGTTGCTCCTACCTTTGAGAAGAGATCAATGAGCTGACCTATGATCAGCAGTCTACTGGAACATCGATAACCCTGGACCAATGAAGATCTCTCTTAGTGTTATCTGTGTATATTCGTGACATCATCACTGTTTCTGCTAATTCAAGCTGCATATAAACAAGTCCCTGGGCCAGTGTAAAGCTCTTTTTCTTCCTGACTGCAGACTACAAGGCTGAATATGGACCTGGGCCCAGATAGCGCTTGCCTAATGCAATGTATTCGTTTTTTACTTTCCTGTTTATTATTATACCTTTTATGCGTCATCATGGCTTGCTGTAAATCCTGCTATCCTGCTATCTTTTGCTATTAAATCTCTTTGTGCGTTGGAACCACAATAATCACATTGGAAAATGTTTATTGGTAGCCACAAAACAAACATTACCAAACGAGTCTCATAGCATTTTATAACTTCCAATAATACTCACTTAACTATGTACATTAAACACTTTTGCTAACTACCCACAAAAGTAAAATGAAACATAGGACATTGTTACTTATAACCTATGTTGAACATATTCACAAGAGTAACTTTAACTTAATATGATGCGCACTGCTTAATTATTGCGCCCTAATTATATACAATACACGAAATGGTTGTGAATAGAGTTACCCAGCGAATTAGTCTTTATTATGCATGCTAGGCATCTTGATTTCCTCATACTACTGATAAGCTTTACATACTAACATGATAGCACACATTTTTGTAATGACCTAAAATTTATAAATCCTGTCCAAATATAAACAATTGTCATAACCATCCTCATCATTATCTGCAACAGCCTTCCCTGCCCAGAAGCAACTTGCAGCAAGCTACAGTTTGAAGTACAATTTAGGTCCTATTTTCTATGGACTATTAACATGTACAATCAAATGTACCAAGTAGAGGGTGCATTTGAATATATTGTTTAGATTTAAAATTTAAATGTTTTCCAATATGTGTAGTTACATTACTGATATGATGATATATTTAGATTTATAAGACTGAAGTTCATTCAGAAAGTTATAAATACTTTGCGTTTGTCATTCACAAACTAAATTGACAGCTACAAATTTGTGAAATGTGCAGAAACGTGACATTGTCCACTATAGCTTACCTATTTCTTGAAGACCCACAAAACTATTCATGGACTATCATTGCGTCCCTAAAAATATGTAGCAATGCTCTTTTTGCCTTGCTAAAGAGTCTTCTAAATGTTGCTGCTAAACTCATTTTACTGACTAATGATTGCTGCTTATTTCATATATGTTCCAATTTAAATTCTGGTTCTCACTTTTAAAGCTCACAATAATTCAATCCATTTCTATTTATTATCCCTTGTCTCCACTTATGCATCTGCTTATGTTCTTCTATCTACCAATGAATTATACCTTTCACTTTACCATAGTATTACTACCTACCATCACCCTGCAATACTTTACAGTGTTGTATCTGTACCATGGAATGCAGTTTTTCTAAAAAATTGTCCCCTAATTTACAAATCTCAAGCAGGCCCTTAATACACAGTTCCTAAGGGAAGGATATTACATTTACTAGCTGATTTGCAGAAACGTACAAATCAACTGAGACAAAACTAGAGGTGTAAAGAACTTTGTAAATGTGATGAAAAATATTTGGAAATCAAAATAAATGTGAGTTTTTTAAAATGTCTAAAATAAACGTTTTTTAAAAAATAAAAATATTATATTGAACAAGGATAGATACAACCTTTCATACAATTAAAATGTTTGAACTACCAGCAAAAGATTTCTGAATTGATATACCGAAAATAGAACTATAATTTCCTTCTCAATCACACTCTCCACCATATTGTTTCCCCTTAGTAAACATCTGACAAAATTAATAATCTATTATAGTGCAATGATACGCAATGATAATGAAGATGACAATAAGCAGCACTAAACACCTTATGCACAATCAGCCTCTGATTGGCTGGTTGCATATTGACTCTACAGCTGATAATGCTTAAATCATTATTTCATACTATATTTATATGAAGTCACTGCCATCTATAATCTTGACTTACTGTAATTGTTATTTCCATTTTGGGCTGCAGACATAGACTCTCATTTGGTTTATATTTTGCATATTTGTTTGTATGTACTTACATTTAATTTGAACATGTGATTTACACATTTATTAATAACTATAACTATCCAGACATAATTCTCTCTTGTGCATCTGATACTTCTCTGCATTATTACATTGTATACAAATTGGGTTATGCAACTTTCTCATTTATTACCCATTTACTACAAACAATGCCAATTACTTTGCTTTCTCTCTGCTATCTCTATACTACCATGGGGCAAAATTATACACACTTGTTACTCATGATGTACCCTTGTCACAAATGCTAGTATTTTACAGCATTTTGAGATGTGTCTGGATAAATATATGCCCATACAGCCTCGGACTGGCATGCCAGGCAGCCGGACTATCCACCGGTAGGCTCGGCGGGGTTGAAGCTCCGCCCCCTCTGCTGTTAAGGCTAAGCTTACAGGGCACACCGTAGTTCAGATGTCGAAGGCGACGGCGGCGTGGTCACTTCCATCACAAAGACACTACGGCGCAGTTGCAGAGAGCCCAGCTCTCTGACCCCTTGAGAAAGTTCCAATCACTATAGGAACACGCCCCTAAACAAGCTTCTTGCCTCCTATCACCGCTGAGACACCTGGCTACAATCCGGAAGTGGAATTGTGCAGTCCAAGCTGACACACACCGACATCCGGCTGCCGCGTGGCACTTCATCGCTATATGGACATCAGCAGGAGATATTAGCGTTTGTCAACAAAAAGCAAGTATTGATATCTGGAAAGTGTTATTTATGTTAATGGCAACATCCTATAGACGGACATACTTTGGATTGTTTGGATTTAACATTTATATGGACAAGTATGAACATTGTTGATATATCCTTTGATTTCCACGACATTCATATGGACTATTTGTGCATGGATGATTTGTGCATTTGATTGCATTATAATATTATCCGAATCTACACACACGGCTGGAGGCTCTGGACCTCAATTAATACTCCTCTTGTTTGTTTGAGCACATTTACGTAGCTTCCACATGCTGCCTTTTTAAAGATTAATTTATTGGTATTTGTGTATTTTACCGTATGTTATAACTTTTTTATTGTGCTTAATTGTTCCCTTAGTGATGTAATTTGGGCTGTAATTTGGGCTGACCACACCCCCTTGATTGGCCACACCCACTCTTACAGTTGGCCACACCCCAATGTCACTGCATTCCCCCGGTGGGCCCTTCATGCCCCAGTCCGAAACTGTGCCCATAAATGCGCTTTCACATGCATGCATCTTTCCCTGTGTACAGTTGGAGTGCAGATGTGCCCATCTCTATATAAGACACTTTTTGGGGGATTCATATACAGTGTAATGGGCATATTTTGCTTCTATAAGTTTGAAGTCCAAAGAGTTGGTAGCTTTTGCTAAAGACCTTTGCTGGAAAGTAATGGGTTCCGCTATGGCGCTTCCCCAGGTTGTGGCCCCCAAGTCTTACTCTACCAAGAAGGAGTTGAAAATGGAAGATTTACAAAGTAAAGTTAGCAAAGCTGAAAGAAGCACAATAATATCTGTTGTTCAGCCACAGGAGTATGAACTGATCATCTTCTAACTTTCTTTACCTGATGTCAGCAGTCTCAGTTCCAGTCTATGAGGTGGAGAGATGACGTGCAAGTGTACACTTAAGTAGAGAACTTAGCTTGGAGAGGGAACTGCCATGTAGACCTTTATGGGCCGTTTGTTACTTTGCACATAACTTAAATACTGGCTGTTTTTTCATGTAGCACACAAATACTTGATAGCTTTATTTTTACACTGAACTTTAAAGTTTATCTAGGACGTGTCCTTCCCCAACTATAAATCTGTTCCCACACTTTAAATTTACCTCCCCCTCTAATGCAACATGGTTTTGCCAAGCTGCAAAGTTACTCCTATTTTTTGCTTTACTTTCCTGAATGAATCAGGCCCTATGTGTCCATTAGATTGGGAATACTACAGAAATGAAAATTCCAACATAATATCTAAGTGCTTGCATATTTCATATGTCCTTCAGAAATGGCACAGAGGCAGATCCCTTGCGGTGTAAAACATGTGACATCCTAAAACATTAATTGGCCATGAGTCAGATGACTGGAATCTTTGGAAGGTGGAAAGTCAGTAATAAAGTTTATACAAATGTGACCATGGGAAGAGTGACTGGGAAGAGCAAGAAGCTGACTAACATCAGCTTATCAATAAAGTTTTTTCTGCACATTTGCAAAAAGATAAAACAACATTGGCAGGAGAAGTATGTCTGCATTTAATACCCTTTCCCAATTGTCGTCAATGATTTTTGTTTATGGCACTAAAACCCTATACCATTTGAGACGAGTGGCACCTGAGATTATGCTGATTGTACATAGATTGTTGCGGTGTTTCTATCAGTAAATAACCATTACATTTTTCATACCACCACAAAATTCCATACATCCACTTCTAAATTTTCACATTGACTACTGGTTTATACTGAATATATTTGTACATGACAGAAGTTTGTTCAAAACACACACATTTGGCTTTTTTTTTATCACTTTCCTTTTTTCCTTTCAGATTGTAAACTCTTGAAAACAAAAGCATCACACCTCCTGTCTCTATGTTCCAATTTAGTTAACAATGTATTTTATATTTGTTTTGGTGTCACTTCTCTGCTGTGAGAAATGTTGGTATCTATAAATAAAAGCTAATAGACAGGTATAACGAACAACCTAAATGTTCACCACTTTAAAATGGCTACAGAATGGAGCTTTGAGCAGGAGAACCAATAAGAAGCAGCAATATCCATGATTTGCTGATCCTCCTGCACACCATCCCTACAAAACATCACACAGCTCTGGTTTTCAGCATTGGCTGTGGTACAAACCATCAAACCTGGGAAGAAATGGCTACATGGAGCATTCCCCCAGGCATTGGATAGGGGTGAAGCAATAATGCTGCACTCCTTTTCTAAGTGGTAGTGCAACTTTTTAGCATTATATTTATATTTAGTTGAAAGTGATTGGTTACAGATCATAACTTAAAATTTTGAAGTTGAAAAGTCTTCAATGGTTTAAAGACATATAGATTATACTATATATGACACGGAACAATGCTATAATTAACATAAGGGATTTTTGTTTAATTTATTACAATGTTTATATTTCAGTCTCTCCATCCAAGCACAATAACTCTTCTATATTTCCCTTTCTCTCTGTTATGATTCTCTTTTTGTTCTTCTTTACTTCCTTCACCTTTTCTAGTTTTGTACTTGTGTAAATACTAGAGATACTCACTGACCCCCATGTTTTGGTTTTGGTTTTGGTTTTGGATCTGGATTACCGTCATGTTTTGGTTTTGGTTTTGCCAAACCGCCCTTGTGTGTTTTGGTTTTGGTTTTTTATTTGGTTTAAAAATCAATGTTTTTGGGCATAAAATAACCAAATTTAGTGCTCCACCTGTTTCTTGGATAAGTAAGGTAATTCTAAAGCTAATAAATTAGGAACAAAACAGTTTAATCCCTGGTAGGCTTTCCTTAATTCTGTACACAAACCTGATTGTCTTCCTCTTCATCTTGACCTATTGGCAATGCAGCCATCGTCTTTGGGTGTATATTACACCCTACACTTACAGTTAAATATATAAAGAAATGGACAAAGGCAGTTTGGTTTCTTTCTCTCTAGGCTCCCCTCCACTTGTAGAAAATACTAAAAAATTCAGCCGTTATAGACTGTACAATATAAATTGAAATAGACAAAGGCAGCTTGGTTTCTGTCTCTATAGCCCCCCCCCCCCTCCACTTGTAGTTAAATAGAAAAAAAGCAGCCTGCATAGACTGAACAATATAAAAAAAAAATGGACCAAGGTAGTTTGGTGACAGTCTATGACCCCCCTCCCCCCGCCCTCCACTTGTAGTTGAATAGAAAAATAGCAGCCTGCATAGACTGTAGAATTAGAATATAAAAAGAAATGGACCAAGGTAGTTTGGTGGCTGTCTATGCCTTCCCCCACACTCCACTTGTAGTTGAATAGAAAAAAGCAGCCTGCATAGACTGTAGAACTAGAATATAAAAAGAAATGGACCAAGGTAGTTTAGTGGCTGTCTATGCCACCCCCCCACCCTCCACTCGTAGTTGAATAGAAAAAAAGCAGCCTGCATAGACTGTAGAATGCTCACGATTGACATACTACTGGTGGATGGACTCGCCACAGGGATTGATGTCTGACTGTTCTCTTGCAGCTTGGCTTTGAAGCGTAACAGTAGTTGTGCACCACTTTTAGACTCCAAATTACTTGGTCTTGCTTGGTCACGAGTGACCATACAAGAAGAAGGCTTGGTAACATTTTTGAATCTGCCACTAATAGAGGAAGGGGAAGGCCTCATTCTTTCTTTGCCACTGCGTGTGTAGAATGGCATGTTGGCATTTTTTTTTTTTTATCGGCACTTAACTTTTCCTCAGTTACACTTCTTTTTCGTTTCAACATGGTACATTTTTTTTTGGTGTATGTGTTTTTTTGCCTGATTTTAAAAGACTATGTACTTTGACATCGCCTTTCCCAGATGACGTACTGGGAATACTATCATCAGGACTGGTGACTGAACCGGGTTGCTGATTCTGCTCATATGTGGACTGCTTTGAATCCATTTTAATGAGGCCAAAACACTTGTAGTGCCAAAATTGTATTAGATAGATACTGCTGACAAATATGACTTTTGACAGCCAGAAAAATTACAGTAAAACACTGGGGAATATGGGACACCCCAAAAGCACTTGTAGTGCTAAAAATTAATTTAGATACTGCTGACAAATATGACTTTTGACAGCCAGAAAAATTAGTGTAAAACACTGGGGAATATGGGACACCCCAAAAGCACTTGGAGTGCTAAAAATTGTTTTAGATACTGCTGACAAATATGACTTTTGACAGCCAGAAAAATTACTGCAAAAGAATGGGGAATAAAGGACACCCCAAAAGCACTTGGAGTGTCAGAAGTTGAAAAAAAAACCCTCCTCTATCTTCCTCTTACTGCTGTAACAATTGGTATTAAGATTAGAATTGTATAGAATAGAAACAATAATGTGTCCAATTATTGCTCTGTGTCTGCGCTGATATAGCCTGTGACCTAACCCTGCTCTCTCCCTCTGTCAAATGGCGATGGATTGCTGTGAAGGCTGGTATTTATGCTTTTCAAATCTCGCGAGAACCGAGCTCAGAAATAGAATACGTCACTATGACGTTTTGCCTCGATTTCAATTACAAATGGGTCAGAGAGTACCGAGCCTGCTCGGCTTGGTACTCGGATAGGCTAAATTCGGATGGATTCGGATCCCGGGGAACCGAGCCCACCCATCTCTAGTAAAAACTCTGTTTATCAAAGAATATCTTAATAAACTTTCACTTAAACAGAGATAGATAGACTGCTTGTATTTACCAATAAATAACTTTTGAACAGTGCATGAGACATAAAACTACCTTATTTATTCAGCAATGTAAATGCCAATATGTGCCGTATTTTGCATAAAATCACTGCGCATGCACAGAAATGAACCATAAGCCAGAGAATGCTGCAACTTCCAATTCATCTTTGAGTGCAAAGGACATCTACTACAGCCTACAATTTTAGTGTTGGAATGGAGAGGGGACTGGGCTTATGCACGTAATCGATGTACAGCAAGTACATGCCATGCTCAAGTACAAGCAGCGTCTGATTCAAGCTTTCGGCATCTCAATGGTACGTGTTTTTCTGTCGAATCACTTGCACCAGCTAAACGTCTGTTGTAAGTGCTGATTACTAGTGATAATGGAACATGTGTATGCAATCAGGATCAACTGTAAAAATGCATTTCATGTACAGTATACAGTAATAACATCCTAATAAATGTATTTTAGGGGAAAAAATATTATTTTTTAAAAATGTTTGGTCATTAATCACTATATTATTAACATGGGACATTAAATGAATAGGTTTTTTTTCCCTGTGTGTTCTTTTGGAACTTTATACAAAGTATTGGACATATCCTGCAGTGTCTTTTAGCGGACCTAGACCTGTATTCATCAACAGATGTACCTTTACATTTTTAAACACACACATATAATTATGGTACTCCTGGCTGTGAAATTGTTAACTAACTTTTTTTTATTTACATTAGACCTTAAAGTAATTTTAGATAATGACAATAGAATGATAATAGATAGATAGATAGATAGATAGATAGATAGATAGATAGATAATATACCATGTAGATAATTGCTGTATATTTTGTTGAATGAAACTACATTATTATAATGAAGGCTTAAATGGTCTAATTTTTTGCGTGATCTGAATCACGGACAAGTTAAAATTTCTCACAGAGGACAATGGAGTCATTTTCAGAGGTTCTAATATCTATAATGTGGAAATAAATTACTCAATTTCACCAAGGTTAAAATAGTTTAGTTTAATATTTGCATAAGATTTATTAACATATCCTTAAATGAATGTTTCATATAATGAAGGTCTATTTGTTAATTTCATGTGATGCAAAACCAATAGACCTGATAGTTTCCAATTTTCTAGATTTCATTAATAATAATAATAATAATAATAATAATAATAGCTGTCATTTTGAAAAGAAGGGTTTTACAATACTATTAAGACTGTAGGCTTTAGCCATACAACGTCACTCATCACACCTAATTATACTAAACTAATCAACAATCCCCCTTCTATGGTCCTCTAGCTAGTCTATATTTAAACTTATTTTGGAGGTACTGATATAGGGGAGATCCCTGAATAGTGCAGTTGTTTATAAAAAAAAATAGGAATTTACAAATACACAAAACCTCCCTCAATAATAATATTTTTCTTAAATCACTTTACTATCAATAATAAATTTGGTAATATTTTTTGGAAGCTCTCAAAGTCAAATTTCATATTCAACAGTTTTTCCTTAATTTCTAAAGTCATCTTTGTTTTATCATGAAAAAGGTAAAGAAAATGAATATAGGAAAATGTTTTTTTGCTGTTATGAGATGGCATTCCTCTGTCTTACAGTTTAGTAAGAGGATGTTCATGTTCACAAAAACTTAGCATATATTCAAAAAATAAACACTGTAAAAAAGCTAGTTATCCTCTTCAGAAGAAAAACAATAACCATGGAGCAACACATTTTTGATTTAAGCAGAAAAAAGGATAAGTTTCAGTTAGAGGGCAGAACATTAGAACATTACCATGAGTGAGGGAGGAAGAAGAAGGCATTGGAAGGAGATTAAATAACAGCTGCTGTTACTATTTGGTAACACGCTATTTATTTAGCTATTGTGTAGTTTTAAGTGCGTTAGTTGCAAGTGTATTAAGATTTACATAATTTGAAGTTATACCGGAGTTAAACAGGAAGAAAAAGGAGAAAGACATTCTACCCGAAAACCACACCTACACCAGGATAACTTTCAGAATTAAACTGAAACTCCATATTTTACACCCGATGTTTACATCTCTCCCTGGCTACAAGCTTCACACCTCAAGAAGTCTGTTTTGAACTCATATTTTTTTTTTTTAAAGTTCTATTTTGCCAAAGTCAAACAACAAAGTACAACCGACAATGAGAGCGCGAAAATTTCGACATGGTCATCACAGTATTATGACCAGCGCAGTCATAAGAACACTCAATGCAGAGGTGACATCAACATTTAAGAGAAAAGGTTGACCAAGGATTTAAAATTAAGGAACAGAAAGATAGAGAAGAAAGGAGAAAAAAGGATAGGCAGGGAGAGAAAAGAAAAAAGAGAGAAGAAGAGTAGCTAATGTCCGTGGTAGCGAACAGGGTAAATGGGAGGGTGAGGCAGGAATAGGGAGAGTGCAGAATCAGGTGAAGTCACAGAAAGGAGATTGGGCTTGGAAAAAAGAGAACCATTGGTCCCAGACCTTGGTGAAGGTTCTCAAAGAATTTCAAATAAAACTGGTCATATATTCCATGTGTTGTGTTTGCCATACTCTATTAACAATGGCCTGGAGGGCTGGGGGTGCCTGTTGGGGCCAGTTAACAGCTATTTGGCAGCTAGCTGCCAAGATGATATGCCAAGCTAACTTGTTTTGATAACGGGTTGCCAAGGGTGCTTCCTAGGTTAGAAGAAAAAATTTGGGCTCCACAGGGATATCAATCTAAGGGATCGATTGATTCAATTGCTTAACCTCCATCCAAAAGCGAGTAAGCTTTGGGCACCTCCACCAGATATGGTGCCCTCCTGGGAACAACCCCGCCAACACTGGTTAGAAGAGTCCGTGAGGATCCTATGGAGAAGTGAGGACACATATTACTACCGGTACATCACGTTGTAAACATTTTCTTTTATTTTGATACAAATTTCAGACCATTTTTCATATAGTAAAGTTTCACCAAGGTCTCCTTCCCAAGCAAGTTTGTGAGATTCCCTGATGTCTGAAGTGGACGGGGCAAGTTTGTGGTATATTGTAGAAATTAGACCTTGTTTAGAATTACGCCATAAGCAAAGGCTCTCAAAGGTGGTGTGAGAGTGGGAGGAAAGGCATGTTTCACATTATAATGGTAGTGGCGTATATGCATATATTGATAGAAATATTTTGAGGGGATGTGGAGGCAAGCGTGAATATCAGAAAATTGAGGAAATGTCATAGTGGAGGTGAGGTAATTGAGATATCTGACACCGTGAGAGTTGGATGGTTGAATTATCTTAGAAATGAGTCTAGGAGAAAAGTCAGGGGAGTTAAATAACAGCAGCAATGCGGTTGCGTGGGGGGGAGATCAAATTTTTGGGATGAGGATTCCCAATTTGACAGGGAATGCAAGTTGACTAGATGAAGGAGCGTTTTGATCGCCGAGCCCTTAGGAGCCAGAAGAGAGAAGAGGGTGGAAGCATTCCCAGACTCTCAGTCTTAATACGAGTCGAAACTCTGGTATCATCAGAACTACACCATAGGACACACTGAGCGAGCTGGGCAGAGAGGTAATAGCGGCGGAAATCAGTGATACCCAAACCCCTTCCCCGTGCTGACTTCCGGAGAACCTGGAAACAGACTTGAGGACGCTTTCCTGATCAGATGAAGTGAGAGACCTGAAAATATAAAAACTAAAAGACATAAGGGGGAACATGTATAGGCAGGGTCTGGAAGGGGTAAAAGAGCCAGGAGAGGACATTCATCTTAACAGCGTTTATACAGTCAATCCAGGAAATATATAAGTGTTACCATGTGTCGAGGTCCTGCTTTATCTGAGCAAGAATGCGTGGAAAATTTGTCTGGAAAAGGTGGTAGTATTGTTTAGTAATCAAAACGCCAGAGGAATGGAAAAGAGTGCTCTAGTATAGGGCTGGGCAAAAGGAGGACGTTCCTAAATGGAGCTGGGCTGCAGCGGAGGGTTCCAGAGAGTGACAGAGGCACCCTAGGTTCAACCTGGGCTGGTGGACAGTGGCAGGAGCCACAAAAAGTGAAGGGATCCACAGAGCTCGTGAACAGCGAGTCTGACCGTTATGGCTGCCAGACCAAGCCCCACACTCTGATCAGATTTCATTCTCACCTCAAGAAAGTTTGATTTTATCTGTAAGTTTATTTCCCTGCAACATCCCCTCTGTTTACTTAGTCTGCAGTACTACTTACTCAGCCACTCCCTCCACTTGCAACAGCTGTTTCAGTTCACTGTCTAATCAGTGTATTTTCAGGGTTAGTCAAGGCTTTGCCTGACATCACAAGTATGAAGTGTTGAAACTGAGTGTGAACTGGATTTGGACTGGACTTTGGCCCACTCTCTTATTTCATAACTGCAAAAACTCAATTACTACATCCCTTATACCTGTATTACTCTATATTCATCACTTTCTTTTACCCTATTTTTACTCCTTGAGCACCCCCTCCAACCCAAAGTTGCTCGCATGCAGCATCCCATCAATGGTATTGACCCCATCATCTTTGCATTTTCCCTTGAACCCCTCCTCGCACCCATTTCTTCCTTTTCATACTCCTCTTGCCAAACAAACCTATTTCACATCCCTTATTCTCAAATAAACTACAATACCACTTTACTGCCATTAATTCTCTACTGTGACCTCCCCCTCCTCCCCATCTATCATTTCTCTCAACTTTGCCACCTAATTCAAAGATGAAATTGACTCTATCCACAATGATATCTGTTCTCACCAGGCTCGTTTCCACCCACCTGTCCTTTTTATCACTCACTCTGTCACCCTTGGCTTACACCCTACAGTAACTGTGCTTGAAACCTTCAAAATCTTCACTCTTGTTTCTGCCTCTTCTTCTACACCCTGTCCTCTTGAGCCTGTTCCCTCCAAGTTCCTCCGCTCTCTCTCTCTCACAATGTGTGTGGTCACCTTGCTCAACTCTTAACCTATTTCTTCACTGGTATCTTCACCTTGGTCTTCAAGCATGCTCTCATCTCCCCTATTCTCAAGAAATCCTCCCTTGAACATCCTCTCTCTCCAACTATCTCACCATATCTCTGCTTCCCTTTGCTTCTAAAATTATTGAACGACTCGTCATTTAACCCACTTTTTCTCTTTTCTCTCTCTTCTTGACCCTCTCCAATCTGGCTTCCGGCCCCTTCGCTCAACTGAAACTGCCCTTGTAATGAAATGTGAGGGTGAAAATTATATTTTCTTTATTGATAAGTGAATTATAAAAAGTTGTTATAACTTTAAATAATAAAGACCAGATATATTTCTGCTTGCTGGAATCTGAAGCCAACGCCTAGATCAGTCATCTGCTAAGCAAGATAAGGAAACCCACCTTCATTATCATACAATCTGAAGACTGCAAGGAGACAATGCCTAGATCAATCATCTGCTAAGCTAGATAAGGAAAACTCACCTTTATTACCACATATGGACTTTAGCTAAGCTATGCTTTACATTTACTTAACAACAGCCTAATTCTGTGTATATATAAACAAGCAGGGCTGCAACCAAAATTCTGGTCCATTCACTCATCATTTCTCATATTGCCCAACCTGTCTCACACTTCTTTGGTCTTCAATCCATACAAAGTGCTGCAGCCAGGCTCATCTTCCTCTCCCATCGCTCCACCTCAGTTACCCCTCTGTGTAAATCCCTTTTTTCATCCTATCCATTTCAGCACTCAATTTAAGCTCCTTACCCTCACTTTTAAAACCTTTATCAACACTTCTCCCCCTTGTCTCGAGGTACATACCTACCTGGCCATTCCGCTCTGTCTCTGACCTCCGCCTCAAATCATCTCTCATTACATAGTCCCATGTTCACCTCAAAGACTTCTGCCATGCTGCCGCAATCTTTGGGACTCCCTACCCCACCTCTCTCGACTCTCCCCCAATCTTCAGTCTTTCAAATACTCACTCAAAACTCACCTTTTCAAGCTCACCTATCCTACCACCTCCTGACCATTTTATCTATCACCTCCTCTTTTCGCCTGCCATATCCATTTTCTCCCAGTTGCTCCAACTGTCTCTCACCACCCTTCACTCTAGAATGTAAGCTCTAGGAGGCAGGGTCCTCTCTACCTAATGCCCCATGTCTGTTTACTGTCTGACTCCCTCATACGTCCTGCCATGTCTTTTGTGGCACTCTGTGCGAGTCCCTATAGCATTACTCACACTCATCTGTGCTACTTATGTGTATTACCTCATCTATTTGTTACTTTCCTCTGTATCCACTACTACAGATTATGAAGTCCAACCAGCGGAAGGCTCCAATGTTCCCAGTCAGTGAAGTTTTCATCCAAATCCATCCAGTGGAAGGCTCAGAACAGGCAACCCGGGTCAAAATTCTGCCAAGCATACACCAATGGAAGGTCCAACTGGTACCCTAAACCCCCTAAAACCTGGCCAGGATCCAACTGGACCACCTCACATTGGTTTCATCCCAATCGGTGTAGGGGTGTCTAAACTGCACAGGCAAACAAACAGACTAATGAATTTTATACATAACCTTTACTCTTTATTTCTTATATGTAAGGATGAGCGGGCTCAGATTCCGCTAATCCGAGCCCACCTGAACAGTGCAGATCCGACGGGATCCGAGCACTGTTCGGGTACTTCCGCCCGGCAAAAAGTTCCGAAACGAGGCTATGACATCCAAGTCTCGCGTCGGATCTCGCGAGACTTGGATGTCATAAATTCTCAGCTTGCGGCCGCCATCTTCATTTCGCCTGACATCAGGGAAGAGGGAGGTTGTAGGGTAGTGGTGCTCCTGCGTGATCACTCCAGTGGTGCTTTATGCTTGTGTCCAGTGCTTTGTCCTTGCTGAGTCCAGTGATGCTTTATGCTTGTGTCCAGTGCTCTGTCCTTGCTGAGTCCAGTGGTGCTTTTGTCCTGTGCTCTGTCCTGCTGAGTCCAGTGGTGCTTTGGCCAGTGTCTGTTCTGCTGAGTCCAGTGGTGCTTTAGTCCTGTGCTTTGTTGTGCTAAGTCCATAGTAATTTTATAATTATTAAAGCTCCTAAAAAAATGTAAAAAAATAAATAAAAAAAAATTATACAAAAATTTTTAAAAAATTTTTTTTTTTTTTTAAAAAGTATAAAAAAATTCTAGAGCAATATATTATTGCAGTCCTGAAATATTAGTAATGCAATACCTACGTTCACTGTTCTTGCAGTCCAGAATTATTAGTACTGCTAAATTTACCTACGTTCACTGTTCTTGCAGTACTGCAATCTATATTACTACGTTAACTGTTTCAGCAGTCCCAAAAAATAGGAACTGCAATCTATATTACTACGTTCACTGTTTCTGCAGTCCCAAAAAATAGGAACTGCAATCTATATTACTACGTTCACTGTTCCTGCAGTGCAGAAATATTAGTATCAGATATTAAACTACGTTCACTGTTCCTGCTACATCAAAAAAGCATGAACCTGCCCTGCCATCAACTAAAACAAGAGGTAGTGACGTGCTTGAACTCCACCCTCTATATGCTGCAGAGGATGGAGGAGCAGCAAAAAAGCCATTCAAGCCTACACAGCCACCTACGATGGGCCACGTGTTTGTGCCGCCCACTTGTGTCGCTTTGCTTAGACATCCAGCTACCTCGGTGCAACCTTTTGGACTAAAAACAATATTGTGAGGTGTGAGGTGTTCACAATAGACTGGAAAATAGTGGAAATGAATGTTATTGAGGTTAATAATAGTGTAGGAGTGAAAAAAACCCTGAAATATGGATTTTAGCACTTTTTATGCTTTCTTAAAAAAAAATCAGAACTCAAAACCCAAAATCAGAACCAAAACCTTTCGTGGGGTGTTTTGGCAAAACAAATCAGAACCCAAAACCTCAAGCTAATCAGAACCCAAAACTCAAAACCCAAAACACCAAAAGTGGCCGGTGCACACCCTTACTTATATGCATGTGTTTTTTATGTATATGTAATAGATGTACTCATTACACAATTGCCTAACCTGTGACATTTTTAGAAATTCTCATTTAACAGATATTCAATCTGGTTTTTTTTATGTTGTAATAGGATTTGTACGATATAGGATTGTCATTTACTTTAAATATCTATAATTGTTAAAATTGTCACTGACAAATATCAATACAAATTTTGATGAAAAAAATGAGCTCATACCCCACCAAATGGCATATAATCTAAATTAGATAGCAATATAATGCAATACCCAGCCTAGGAAATCTCTCCTGTGGAAAAAAAGCTTGATTTTAATCAAGTAATTTTATAAATAAAAACTGTAGTGTACAGATGATCTCATAAAGAAAGACAGTCTGTAAATATAGTAATACTTTTTAATTAAATTTAACAAAGAGCTTAATGGAGCTCCCCAGAATGCAGATTATCTGGATTTCAATTTATATGATATGTTAAGCAGAGTTCAAATAATAACGGACATTTTAATTATTATTACCGAAGAGTTGTGATGACTGGAGCAGTGGTGTAGAAAGGCAGAGGAGATATAGGATGCATGATGAGCAAGTCAATTTGGACTCGTCATAAGATAAATGGCAGAAAGCTGGCTATTGTAAAACCCAAAAAAGACTATGGGCCTGATGCTAACTTGGACGTAATTTACCCTAAAAAAACTGCCCATAAAAATAGTGTATTTACACCCATATGCTGAGTCAGGGACATCTCAAGATGCGTCCAGCTGTGCACCAATAGTAGATGTCAGGGTTATATCACGCTTACGTCAAGCATATAAATACCCAGGTCACAAGTATAAAATAGTTTCTTAACATCTGTTTTTATAGATAAAACCATAGTGTTAAATCAAGCTGCTATTAGGCAACACAATATTCTTATAATACATGTGCAATCAAGAAATCACCTATCAGCTTCATAGACAAATTTGTAATCAACCAATCCGAAGCAGCTAGCTAGTTGTCATTAGGGATGTGCACCGGCGACTTTTGAGGTCTCGTGTTTTGTGTTTTGTGTTTTGGATCCGGATTTTCGTTATTTTTGGGGTTCGGATTTGTCTCGCAAAACACTTGACGAAAGGTCTCGGTTCGGATTTAAGGTTTTGGATTCGGATTTTTTTGGAAAAAAACATAAAAAGTTTAAAAATCAAGTTTTTGGGCTTATTTTCACTCCTAGGCTATTATTAACCTCAATAACATTCAATAACAAGCATTTCCACTAATTTACAGTGTATTCTGAACACCTCACAATATAGTTATTAGTCCAAAACGTTGCAACAAGGTATCTTTCTGGACTGCGTAGAGGAGTGGGTCACCACAATATATATTAAAAACCCTGAACTTTTATGATTCGCACCAATAAATGTACCTGGACTGCGTAGAGGAGTGGGTCACCACAAGATATATTAAAAACCCTGAACTTTTATAATTCGCACCAATAAATGTACCTGGACTGCATAGAGGAGTGGGTCACCACAATATCTATTAAAAACCCTGAACTTTTATGAATCGCACCAATAAATGTACCTGGACTGCGTATAGGAGTGGGTCACCACAAGATATATTAAAAACCCTGAACTTTTATGATTCGCACCAATAAATGTACCTGGACTGCGTAGAGGAGTGGGTCACCACAATATCTATTAAAAACCCTGAACTTTTATGAATCGCACCAATAAATGTACCTGGACTGCGTATAGGAGTGGGTCACCACAAGATATATTAAAAACCCTGAACTTTTATGATTCGCACCAATAAATATACCTGGACTGCCTAGAGGAGTGGGCACTGGGCACCACAATAAAATATATAAAAAACCTTCAACAGGTCTGCATTACACTACACATACGGCTGCTCCTCCATCCTCTCCATCATATACATGTTGGAGTTTTAGCGTGTGACAACCTCTTGTTTTTGATAATGTCAGTGCATTTTGAATATTTTTCAATTTGCCCCACACCACTGAATGAACTTTATCTATGATACGCATCTATCTATCTTGACTGCGTAGTGTGGTGGCCCCGGTACACAATTTGGTACCGAGGCCACAATATAATTAAAAAATTGGGCATCAACAGTCAACGTTGTTTAATATCTGATACACCTCTATCTGGACTGCATAGTGGAGTGGCCCCGGTACCCAATTTGGTACCGGGGCCACAATACCTCCTCCAAACATGGTACAGACAATTCGTCATTGAGATCCCATCAAGTATGTTAAAGACAGACAGGGTCGAAGTGTTATTCGTTGACTTTGTAAACCCAAAAAACTGTCCCTGTTGCACATAGTCGTGCAATGAAGACTGACTTTTTCATTTAAAGGCACGATCTTTCAAGTGTAGTGTTTGTAAGTCTAAGTCATATTATACTTTTGGTAAAATTGGTTTATTTTGTTCCTCTTTATGGTAATTAGTCATAGAATTAAAGTATGAAATAGAATTAAAGTATGAAATAGAATTAAAGTATGAAATAGAATTAAAGTATGAAATAGAGTGGTATAGAGTTGTAGTGTGGTATAGATAGAGTGGTCCACACAATATAATAATAAAACCCTCAACTGGTCTGAATTCCACCAAACAAGTATCTGGACTGCGTAGTGTGGTGGCCCCGGTACACAATTTGGTACCGAGGCCACAATATAATTAAAAAATTGGGCATCAACTGTCACCGTTGTTTAATATCTGATACACCTAAATATGGACTGCACAGTGGAGTGGCCCCGGTAGTAAATTTGGTGCCGGGGCCACAATACCTCCTCCAACTTCCAAGTGTAGTGTTTATAAAGACAGACAGCGTCGAAGTGTTATTAGTTGACTTTCTTAACCCTAAAATTGTCCCTGTTGCAAATATTCGTGCAATGGACAGTTACTTTTTTATTGAAAGACTCAAGCTTTCAAGTGTAGTGTTTATAAAATATAAACAACAATACAGTAGTTTTAGAGCACGTCAATACCTCTTGTTTTAAATTATGACACGGCATTTTACTTTTGGTTTAATTTCTTGTATTTTTTTAAATTTGGTTTTACTTTTTGAACATGGCAAACGACTGTTGATTGGTCATATAATGCAAAAAAAAAAGGTCCAAGATGGAATTGTCCTTGGGCCCTCACACCCACCCTTATGTTGTTTAAATAGGACATGCACACTTTAACAAACCAATCATTTCAGCGACAGGGCCTACCAAACAACTTTGGCTGAAATGATTGGTTTGTTTGGGCCCCCACACCAAAAAAGCTATTCATCTCTCCCTGTACAGACTAAACAGGCTCTACTGAGGCAAGATGTCGTCCTCATCCTCAACCTCTGATTCCTCTCCCCCTACAGTGTGTACTTCCTCCTCATCACACATTATCAATTCATCCCCGCTGGACTCCACAACCACAGGTCCCTCTGTAGTATCTGGAGGGCAGTGCTGTACTTCATTGAGGAATTGATTATTCATTTTTATAAACATCATTTTTTCAACGTTGTGAGGAAGCAACCTCCTTCGCCGCTCACTGACCAGGTTCCCCGCTGCACTAAAAACTCTTTCCGAGTACACACTGGAGGGGGGACAACTCAGGTAAAATAGAGCCAGTTTGTACAGGGGCTTCCAAACTGCCTTTTTTTCCTGCCAGTAACAATATGGACTGTCTGACATGTCTACTTGGATGGTGTCAGCAAAGTAATCATCCACAATTTTTTCTATTGTGACAGCATCCAATGCAGCGAGAGTAGACATGTCTGCAATGGTTGGCAGGTCCTTCAGTCCGGACCAGATGTTATCAGCATCCCCGCCAGTGCCTCTTTTGGGAAAACTGAGCTTTTTCCTCGCAGCCATAGATGTGGAAGAAAATGAGGGTGGAGCTGTTGGCATGTCACGGTCCTCTTCAGAGGACAATCTCCTGACCAGCAGGTCTTTGCACCGCTGTAGACTTGTGTCCCCTGGAAACAGAGACACAACATACGCTTTAAACCGAGGATCGAGCACGGTGGCCAGAATGTATTCCTCTGACTTTAAAAGAGTGACCACCCTCGGATCCTGGCAAAGCGTACGAAGGGCTACATCCACAAGAGCTACATGCTTGGTGTAATCGCAATGGCTTACCAGCTCCTCCCTCACTTTCTCCAGCTGCTTCTGCAACAGCCTGATCAGGGGAATGACCTGACTCAAGCTGGCAGTGTCGGAACTGACTTCTCGTGTGGCAAGTTCAAATGGCTGCAGAACCTTGCACAACACGGAAATCAGTCTCCACTGCGCTTGACTGAGGCGCATCCCCACTCCTTTGCCTATGTCGTAGGTGGCTGTGTAGGCCTGAATGGCCTTTTGCTGCTCCTCCATCCTCTGCAGCATATAGAGGGTGGAGTTCCAGCGCGTCACAACCTCTTGTTTGAGGTGATGGCAGGGCAGGTTCATGCTTTTTTGATGTGCCTCTAGTCTGCGGTAGGCACTGGCTGAATGCCGAAAGTGTCCAGCAATTTTGCCCACCACCGCAAGCATCTCCTGCACACCCCTGTCACTCTTGAGGTAATGCTGCACCACCAAATTAATGGTGTGGGCAAAACATGGGACGTGCTGGAAATTGCCCATATTTAATGCCCGCACAATGTTACTGGCATTGTCTGACACCACAAATCCCCATGAGAGTCTAAGTGGGGTAAGCCACTGGGAGATAATTTCCCTCATTTTCTCTAATATGTTGTCAGCGTTGTGCCTCTTATTAAAGCCTGTAATACACAATGTTGCCTGCCTTTGCATGAGCAGCCATTTTGTAGATGCTGCTACTGATGCAGCTGTTGCTGTTGCTGCGGAAGGGGATGCATCTACCCAGTGGGCTGTCACAGTCATATAGTCCTTCGTTTGCCCAGAACCACTTGTCCACATGTCTGTGGTTAAGTGGACAGTGGGTACAACCGCATTTTTAAGAGCACTGAGGACACTTGATCGTACTTCTCTGTACATTTTTGGTATCGCCTGCCTAGTGAAGTGGAATCTCGAGGGGATTTGGTACCGGGGACACAATACCTCCATCAACCCTCTAAATCCCACTCCACTGATGGCGGACACCGGGCGCACGTCTAACACCAACATTGCAGTTACAGCCGCAGTTATACGCTTTGCAATAGGGTGACTACTATCGTATTTTGTGGTCATGGCAAACGACTGTTGGACGGTCAATTGTTTTGTGAAAGACTTAGCGGTCTTACGACTTCCCCTCTGGGAAGATGACCGACTAACAGCAGCAACAGCAGCAGTGGCAGTAGTAGGCGTACCGCTGCAGGATTCCTCGGATGAATCCCGTATTGAGGAGGACTCAGTCTGGCTGCTGACTTGGGCTGCAGGACTGAATCTGATGGAGATTGTGGAGGAAGTTGACGAGGAGGGTGTTGCTGGTGTGTATCCAACTGGACCACGGGATTTAGGTGTCCCTGTACCGATGAGGGTCCTAGCCCCAGTTCCTGAACTAACCACTGAACTATGAAGGTTATTCAGGTGACGTATAAGGGAGGATGTTCCTAGGTGGGCAAGATCCTTACCCCTGCTTATTTGAGCTTTACATAAGCTACATATGGCCATACATTGGTTGTCTGGATTTGGATAAAAATAACTCCAGACCGAAGAGGTGCATTTTTTGGTCTTCTGACCAGGCATGACGATGGGCTTTTTCATCCCATGGACATCAGCTGTTTCCCCCCCTGGTGCCTCATTTACAATAACCACATCACCATCCTCATCATCAAGTTCCTCCACAGCGCCAGCTACATCATCAATAGCCTCCTCCCGAGCCACCTCTTCCCGTACAGTGATGGGAAGGTCAGGCTTGACAACCACCAACATCCTTGGACTCGCCTTGTGGATTTGTGATAATTTCTCTTTAGAAGGCAGAGTTGTTTGCTGTTTTGTTGCTGACAGCATAACTCTCTTCAATTTTTTGTAGGGGGGGGGGGAGGAGGAGGAGGGCTAAGATCCGTGGGTGAAGCTGAACCACTAGTCATGAACACGGGCCAGGGCCTAAGCCGTTTCTTGCCACTCCGTGTCGTAAATGGCATATTGGCAACTTTACGTTTCTCCTCAGATGATTTTAAGTTTCTCTTTTTGCTACTTTTTCTTAACTTGGGCTTTTTGGATTTTACATGCCCGGTACTACGAGATTGGGCATCGGGCTTGGAAGACGACGTTGATGGCATTTCATCGTCTATGTCATGACTAGTGGCAGCAGCTTCAGCATTAGGAGGAAGTGGATCTTGATCTTTCCCTACTTTATCCTCCAAATTTTTGGTCTCCATTATATGTAGCACAAGATACTGCAGAATGTGTGAACTTGGTAATATTGCAGTACCAATGGACTTATACTGCTGGATTGGTTTTGCAAATTTGGTTATAATTATTATATATATATTTTTTTAAAAAATTTTTATTTTTTTTTACTTTTTTTTTATTTTTAAAAAACTTGGGAATAGTGGGGAAATAACTATGCCCTTAGAAGCACAGAGCACAGGACACAGCACCACTGGACTGAACAGGACACGGCACAGGACCCAGCAGCACTACGGAACTCAGCAGGACAGAGCACAGGACACAGCACCACTGGACTGATACTGCAGAATGTGTGAACTTGGTAATATTGCAGTACCAATGGACTTATACTGCTGGATTGGTTTTGCAAATTTGGTTATAATTATTATATATATTTATTTTTTTTTAAATTTTTTATTTTTTTTTACTTTTTTTTTATTTTTTAAAAACTTGGGAATAATGGGGAAATAACTATGCCCTTAGAAGCACAGAGCACAGGACACAGCACCACTGGACTGAACAGGACACGGCACAGGACCCAGCAGCACTACGGAACTCAGCAGGACAGAGCACAGGACACAGCACCACTGGACTGATACTGCAGAATGTGTAAACTTTGTAATATTGCAGTACCACTGGACTTTTACTGCTTAATGTGTGAACTTGGTAATATTGCAGTACCAATGGGCTTATACTGCAGGATTGGTTGTGCAAATTTTGTGGTAATTAAAAAAAATTAAAGTAGTTTTTGGTATTTTTTAAAAAAACTTTTTTTTATTTTTTTAAACACAGGGGAATATTGGGGAAATAACTATGCCCTTAGAAGCACAGAGCACAGGACACAGCACCACTGGACTGAACAGGACACAGCACAGGACCCAGCAGCACCACTGACCTCAGAAGGACAGAGCACAGCACACAGCACCACTGGACTGATACTGCAGAACACAGCACAGCACAGCACAGCACAGCACAGCACAGCACAGAACTAAACAGCACAGAGGACCACCTAACACACCCTCCCTCTACCCTGATCAATGCCCGAGTGAAGATGGCGGCGACTAGCGGGGAATTTATAGGATCCGAGTATCGCGAGATCCGACAACGGGATTATGAGTCAGAGCCTCAGTTTCACATTTGAATTTGGCGCCAATACCCGGATCTGTCTCGGATCCGACTCGGATCCGCAACGTTCGGGTGGGCTCGGATTTCATAAATCCGAGTGCGCTCATCCCTAGTTGTCATCATCATTAGTGTTTATTTGTACCTGCCCCATGGCAAAAGCAAAATATATGGCTCCTGATAGGTTTATTTGAATCACCATTCTGGTCTGTCTAGCCACATTTGTGTGTCTTTACTGTATATTAGACTATATGTTAGACAGCCTCCCCCTCCCGTACTATCCAGTTGTAAGAAGATTCAAATGTAGATATGTGCAATTCTACATATGCGTGTAGCTTCTTTTCTGGGCATGCACAGTTCAAATCTACTGATTTTATGCTATGCAAACAGGCATAAGTCAGACTCAGAATCAGCCAGTATATATCATGAATTTCCAAGTTATCTGACAAGGAATAATCTAATAATTATGCTTCTGCCAACAAAATACAATTCATAGTGTGTTGGTTAAATCAGAGGCCAGTATAAAATTTGACAAAGAGTTTACTTTGACGTCCAACAATCTCACTGTAGAAATATATTTATATTTAGTTAGAATTTCATTCTGAAATACTATAGACTATTTGTGAGTCTGCCGAGGATGAAAAGTTACGTATTTGCAATAAGTCTTATTGGTGATATAAAAAAAAATCTCCAAGTGTCAACAACATTAAATTTAAGTAGGGTATAAGAATTTAGAAGCTACCATAATACAACCTAGTGTAGAAAAGGAGATTTTTTTTCATCTTTGAAAACCATATAGAAAATATGTGAATATACTAATTCAATTTTCCTTTTAGCTGGCACATAAAAGTGAGTAAGCATTTTAATAGCTTCAGAGATCTAGAAAGCAAGTGGAATTTGTAGAATAAAATAAAGGTAATTACCTTCTAGAGTAAATATTTCAGCATCAGTTTGAGAGAAAAGGGTAAGAGTATTTCAACACACAAGCAGGCCTGAATAATGTGGAAAAGCCCATGCCCAGGACTAGCTTGGCAGAGCTGCAGGGCCTGTACTCTGGTCATGTTGTATGTCATTATTGAATGTTAATTAATACTTTGATTACCAATAATGTATAATTCACTTATTATCAACATATCACAATGGACTCAATTACAACAAAAACATTTCTAAGTATTGTTTTTTTTTATACATATGGGATGAACTTGAATCTGGATCAATTCATGTTATGGCTGTGTGTGTGTGTGTGTGTGGGGGGGGTGAATGGGAAAGCAAAGATAAAGGGGTCTGAGGGTGCATATTGCAAATTGTGAATTCAGATCTGCACATAAGCACAATCCTTTCATGCAACATTTCTATATTCATAAACCTCAAGAGGCTGGAATAAGAGCATCTGGCTTCAAACAAAGACAAACTTAAGAAAATTCTGTTTTCTTGTGAATTTACAAGGGTGGATGTTAACAGTAGGCACTCCAAAAAAAGTTGCCCACAACAATATTGACCCAAAAATTACAAAAACTAATAAATGCTATAAAACCAACAGATACTGAAAATATCTTGTATTTTCATGTGAAGTCTACTACAGGTTAAATATAGAAATCTCTGGTAATACTACTGCATACAATGTGAAGATCAATCTTAGCTTTTTAAAAGAAATCACTAAGCCCATACATAAAATATAAAGACTGTAAGTTTAGGTAATTTCATAGATAGATAGGAATCATCTCACAGATGTCCATCGTAATAGAGTCCAGATGAATTTCGATTATGGATCTGCTTATGTCCAAACTGACTGTAAATCATCATCCTCCTCTGAGGAAACGGGCTATCCTTTGCTGCCACTTGGTATTTGGCTATCCTGAGAACTTAGTATATATCACCACTTTAGTTATCATGAATTTGGCATGATGCAACATTTGTAATCAGTTTTATATGTTTGCAGAGTCAAGAGCTACAGTTACTAGAGCTGTAAACATATTGATGAGGGTGTTAACAATTTCTACGGATACGTGGCCCTTGGCTTCATTCAGAATAACTTTCTTGTAAGCATAATAATAATAAAAGGAAGGGTCATGTCCATTAATGTTTACATCATGATCAGGTGGTTGAGTGAGCATAATCCATCAAAAATATTCCTGTAATTCTGTCTAAAGCGACTTAAAGAGGCACGGCAAACATCTTTTCTGATAAACATACAAGCACCTTGACACAGTACATGTACTCTTAAGTTACATTTTATTGAAAATGTGTACTGTTCTATTATAAGCAGTTATATTTTTCTAAATGTAATGAACAAGGGGATAGAACCCTATTTCCATTACATAGAGTGCCTAATCATTGTTTTAGGCAGAATAATATGGCAGAAAAAGGAGGCATTATTGAAAACAGTTATACTAAATTACTGCTCTTCTACACTGTAACATATTTGGAGCCCATTGCAACAGAAGTAGTATATTTCCATTTACTTTTTTGTGACTAATGTGTACCTAATGAACTGAACAGTGGAGACAGCCACTTTAAGTGCTGTACCAATCCACAGGAAAATGCAGACTGTTAATTGCCTATATCCCAAGGACCAATGTTCACAAAATACAATGTATGTAGTAATTAAATGCATATATATAGAGAGTGATTATTTTGGAAAAAACAATGTTTTTCTACGAAGCCTCTATGTGTTGCAAGAGAGGACTTTGAGTGATCCGATAGGCCAGTTTCTAATGGGGAGGAGTTTGTATCACATTTCTAGATAAGATTAGGCCACAAGTCTTCAGTTGATAATTTCAGCTAGCAATCAGCACATGTGTCTCCTCAAAAGCCATTCACCAGGTTGGGCTAGATATTGAATGTCTTGCATCCTAGTAGGCCACCTTTCAAATTACTTGTGGAGCAGATTACATAGCAAAGGTGTCATGTGCCGTCCCCGCACATTCAGGAAGTGCCGGGGACGGGCGCCTTCCTAGACTGAGCAATTGCGTTCCGTTGCCTAACCTGGATCACTGCCCGACAGGCGCTGGCGCATGTGCACTCCTCGCGTCTCCATTGCTAGGCAATAAGATGCTTGTTTCGGCTTGCTATCGGCGGTCAGCTGACTCTGACAGCCGATTTCCCTGCCACCAATGAGAGAGCCTCAGTATCTATTTAAAGGTGACTCTGGCGCCATTCTGGTGCCAGAGTATAAAGGTCTACCTTTGCTCCAGCTTCTTTGTTCTGTATCCTGCATCCTGACTTCCTTTTGCCTTTTGACCCGGATTGTCTGACTCTTCTCCTGGTATCCCCTTTTGTTTTAATTGGATCTCCTGGCTTGACTCCTGCATTCCTGACTCCGCATTTTCCTGCCCCTTTGGTTTCTATCTCCTGCTCGGTTCTGACCCAGATTGCCTGACCTTTCTGCATCTACCTCTCTGGTGGCTACCAAGGAGGGCCGCGACCTGCGTTTCTCTGCCGCGAAGCCCAAACCTCTTTGTGGGTGTCCCTGGCGAAGACCTGGGGCACATTAGACTCCATGCATCCTAGCTTAGCTGTGCCAATACCAGTAGGTGGGTCTGATTCTCACTGCTATCGTGACAGTATACTCTGGCCATGTCTACAGAGGGAACCGGTGAACCTTCTGCTCGTGAATTGCTCATACATTTGGCTCACAGAGTTGAGAAACATGAGACCAAACAGGCTTAGCTGCTTCAATGCATACAAGGAGTCGACGATAGACTGGAATCGCTTCAAACCGCAGTAGCAACATCGGAAGCGGTGGCTATTACTACTTCTGAGGTTACTCTGCCATCCTCGGCTCCTACATCAGCCTCTACTTTGTCTTTACATCTACCATCTCCTGAAAAGTTTGACCGGGATCCCAAGAAATGCTGGTGCTTTTTGAACCAATGTCTCATCCATTTTGAATGTAACTCTGGATTGTTTCCGCCTGAACGTGTCAAGGTGGCATTTATTATCTCTCTCCTCTCTGGACAGACCTTGGCATGGGCCTAGCCCCTTTGGGAGAGCAAAGATCCTCTTTTGCAGATTGTTCCCTCCTTTATCAAGGCTTTTTGCAAGGTATTCGATGAACCAGGATGGGTCACCTCTGCTGCCTCAAGCCTTATGCATTTACGCCAATGTTCGCAGACCATGGGACAATATGTGGTGGGGTTTCTTACTTTATCCTCTGAGTTGAAGTGGAATAACAAAGAATTAGCTGCTACCTTCTGGCAAGGCTTGATTGACTGGGTTAAGGATGAGTTGGCATCCCGCGAGCTTCCAGCAGATCTGGATTCTCTCAAATCTCTGTGTAATAGAATTGATCTGCGTTTTCAGGAAAGCTCTCACGAACGGTCTTCGGACACACATTTTTCTCCTCGTCTTGCTCCCCGCTTCCTTAATCCTGGTCCCACTGAGGAACCTATGCAAATAGGACGATTCCATCTCTCCCCGAAGAAAGAGAGAGACGCTTCAAGCAAAACTTGTGTCTCTACTGTGGTCGAATCCGGACATTTGTTATCCACTTGTACTAAGAGACCGGGAAAAGCTTCCTCCTAATCAGTGATAGGGAGGCCAGTTTCGGAGTTAATCTTACTACTCCCTATATCTCTTCCAATCCAGACTTCTTAATGACCATTTCATTGGAAACTCCTGCTGACCGTCATGTAACATCCGCCTTTGTGGACTTCGGCTCTGCCGGTAATTTTATCTCCGAAACTCTGGCTTCACAACTCCATATCTCCACTCAAGATCTGCCTCAGCCATTCTTCCTCACTGCCGTGGATGGGAATCGAGTTTCTAATGGCTCAGTATCTCAAATTACTTCTCTGGTTCAGCTGGTGGTAGGGGTGCTTCATACTGAGACTATTAAATTTTTGGTGCTTCCCCAGTCCATTAATTCCATCATTCTGGGTCTACCATGGCTTAGAGTTTATGCACCTCAATTCAAAGGGAGATTGGCTCAAGTTACCTCATGGGGGCCTTTATGTTTCAGAAGTGTCTTTCTAAAGTCCAATCTAGTGACACTTCTGTTTCCTGTTGTATTGTTTCTTCCCAGTCTGTGCTTCCGGTTCCTTTCACCCTGCTCCAGGATGTGTTTTGCAAAATTGCCTCAGAGATTCGCCCTCCTCATCATGCTTGGGATTGCCCACTTGATTTGTTACCTGACAAAACCTATCCCTAAAGGAAGGATTTGCCATGTTTCGCTACCCGAGAATCAGGCCATGTTCCAGTAGATCGCTGAAAACCTCAAGCGTGGGTTTGCCAGGAAATCTTCATCTCCGGCCGGAGTCGGTTTCTTTTTTGTCAAAAAGAAAGATGGGACTTTGCGTCCTTCAGGCAATTGAATGCTATTACGATTAAAAACCAGTACCCCCTTCCACTCATCACAGAACTGTTCGATCGGATTAGTGGTTTCAAGGTCTTCTCCAAACTGGATCTCAGAGAAGCCTATAATTTCATTTGCATTCGAGAAGGTGACAAATTGAAGACTGCCTTCAGAACTCGCGAGGGGCATTATCTTGTTTTGCCCTTTGGGCTGTGTAATGCCCCAGCTGTTTTTCAGTCTTTCATTAACAAGGTTTTTCAAGACCTTCTCTACAGCTCTGTGGTAGTATGATTGGATGACATCTTGATTTTTTCCCCTGATCTTTTCTCTCACCAGGTACATGTCAAGGAGATCCTCACTCGTCTGCGAACAAACTGTTTGTTCTGCAAACTCGAAAAGTGTGTGTTAGAAGTTTCTCAGATTCCTTTCCTGGGTTATGTTGTCTCAGGCTCTGGCTTGCAAATGGATCCAGAAAAGCTGTCTGACTCTTAGGATTGAAAGCAGTACAGCGCTTCATCGGTTTTGCTAACTACTACAGACAATTAATTAAGCAATTCTCTACCATAATTGCCCCTTTCATAGCTCTCATCCAAAAATCGACTAATCCTAAGAACTGGCCTCCTGAGGCTATTTCTGTCTTTGACTTCCTCAAGAAGGCTTTTTCCGTGGCTCCTGTCCTCATTCAGCCCAGTCAAAGGAGGCCTCTTTTTCTTGAAGTAGACACGTCATCTATTGGCGTGGGAGTCCGTGCTATCACAGGAATTCCCCACCTTTATCTTTCGTCCTTGTGGATTCTTTTCCAGGAAGTTTTCCCCGTCTGGTATGGTATTAGGGATAAAGAGTTTCTCATGATTAAATCCGCCTTAGAAGTGTGGCACCTTGTTTTGGAGTGAGCTATTCACTGTATTTATCGACCACAAATACCTTATTTACCTGCACTACGCCCGCTGTCTAAATCTCCTTCAGGCCTGGTGGTCTTCCTTCTTTAGTCGCTTCAATCTGAAACTTACCTACCGCTCTGGGGCTCTGAATTGTCGTGCGGATGCCTTGTCCCGGTCTTTTGATGAATCTGATCTGCTTCCTGTGGCTGAACCTCGACTACTACTTCAACCCTCTAGCATTATTGCCATTACTAGACCATCTCCTAGGACCTCTACTGCAGACTGTTCTTACCTTGATCCAAAACTTTGTCTGAAGGCACTTCATTGGGCTCATTCCTCCAAATTTTCTGGCCATGTTTGGTTCAAGAAGACCTTTGCCCTATTATTACGGCCAACTTTACGTTCCGACACCTGTGAATTTGTCGCTGCTTGTGTAGTTTGTGCACAAAGTAAGTCTCCCAGACATGCCCCTGCTGGCTTGCTTTCTCCTCTACCTGTTCCTGAACGATCATGGGTTAGCCTCTCCATGGATTTAATCTCTGACCTTCCTCTCAGCAATGGCTTCAACACAATTTCAGTAGTCGTGGATAGGTTCTCTTGTCCAATTAAATGGGTCGCCTTCCGCTTCCAAATTAGCAGAAGTGTCTATTAAAGAGATTTTTTGCCTCCACGGATGCCCACAAAAAATAATATCTGACCGCAGAGTCCAATTTGTGTGCTGCTTCTGTAAAACTTTCTGCAAGGATTTGGGAGTTGAGTTGAATTTTTCTTCTGGCTATCATCCTCAGACCAACGGTCAAACCGAACGGATAAATCAAGACCTTGAGGGATTCCTTCGTTGTTTCTCTTCTAAAAATCAATCGGAATAGAGCAACCTACTCCTTTGGGCTGAGAATGCCCTTAATTATCATGTTCACAGTTCCTCTGGTTATTCTTCTTTTTTATACAGTGTTTAGATCTCATCCTATATTGCCAAATTTTCCTTCCCCTCAGACCTCCTCAGTTTCTGCTGCCCGGTTCTTTGTTCGGGATCTTGCTCATATCTGGACTTCTGCCAGGGAAAATCTGCTGAAGTCTTCTCAGCAGTTTAAATGTTCTGCGGATCTCCATCGAAAATTGGTACCTGTACTCTGTCCTGGTAACAAAGTATGGCTCTCTACCCGGAACCTCAGACTGCGAGTACCATCTATGAAGGGGCGATCTATGGCCCCTTTCCTGTAAACCAAGTCATTAATGCAGTTACTTATAAACTCCTCCTCCCCTCCTCTCTTAAGGTTCACAATACATTCCACATTTCTCTGTTGAAACCTCTTGTACTTAGCAAATTTACCCACATTCCCTCTGAACCATCCGCCATTCCATTTACGGATGATGATGAGTACTAGATTAGCCACATCTTGGATGTCTGGCACCTTCACAGGCACCCCCAGTATCTGGTCCACTGTAAAGGGTTTGGACCCGAAGAGAGATATTGGGTAAATGATATTTTTAAATATCTTTATTGTATTTCTGATTGTATATTATTTAGGTTAAGGATGGTCTTGTATTTATCTATATGCAAATATAGTTTATAGTATTGGCTGGCACTTCATTTGCATATTATTTGGTCCGATCATGTGATCGGAAGTTACTATATAAAAACGCACTTGGAGTCCTGAACACATCGCCTTGATAAAGATCCCTCGATTAAGGATCGAAACGCGTTGGTGGCTTCTGTTGCGTGATTCCAACAAGGACCCTACTTACCTTTTATGAGGATGTCTGCGATTGTTAACCCTTGTGGTGTATGTGACACGCTGACTACCTTTTATATTCTGGTAGGAGTACCCTTGCTTTTATGCATATTCAAAAATAAATGTTTTTAGTTACTACCTTAGGGAAGTCTTTCTTTATTTTCTCCCTATGATTATTGGTTGAGATGATCAAGAGATAAAGAACGCTTTTCTGAGGTGCCAAAATCAAAGAATACCGGCTGTAAGTAGAATCCCCTGTGGGAGGTCTCCCACAACACATGAAGATAAAGGATTACACCTGGTGAAAAGCTGTTTCACATACTATTGAAATCTATTTTTGATGGAGGCTTACCTTGGGATTATGAGTGACCATCCTATTCATAGTATTCCTTCCAGACTGTAATTTATGTTATACAGAATTAGGCTATTGTCTTCCTTCCTTTTTTATGCTTTTCACCATTTGGAAGGAAAATGTGAAGACAATTGATTACGACTACGCGATTGAATATAAGTATTCATTTTATTTTATCTATTTTGTTTTTAAAAGTTATTATGGAGCCACAGCGTAAAAAGATTATTCACCATTTGTTTAAATGAAGAGGATATTCATGCTCCTCGCCTTTTATCTGCATTCTTGAAAAGGTTTTCCTCCAAGGATTTCCCTTCAGGCGCTGTCCTCACACATTCAGGGAGTGCCAGGAAAGGACGCCTTCCTATACTGAGCAATCGCTTCTCTGTTGCTAGGCAATGGGACGCTTGTTTCGGCTTCCTGTCGGCGGTCAGATGACTCTGACCACCAATCTCCCTGCCACCAATGAGAAACCCTCAGTATCTATTTAAAGGTGACTCTGGCGCCATTCTGGTGCCAGAGTATCAAGGTCTACCTTTGCTCCAGCTTCTTTGTTCTGTATCCTGCATCCTGACTTCCTTTTGGCTTTTGACCCAGATAGACTGACTCTTCTCCTGGTATCCCCTTTCACTTGAATTGGATCTCCTGGCTTGTTCCTTCATCCTGACTCCGCATTTGCTGCTCCTTTGGTTTCTATCTCCTGTTCGGTTCTGACCCGGACTGACTGACCTTGCTTCATCTACCTCTCTGGTGGCAACCTAGAAAGGCCGCAACCTGCGTGTCTCCGCCGCAAAGCCCAAACCTCTTTGCGGGGGTCTCTGGTTAAAACCTGGGGCACATTAGACTCTGTGCCTCCTAGATTAGCTGCACCTATACCAGTAGGTGGGTCTGATTTTCACGGCTAGTGCGACAAAAGGATCCATTGAACTTCATGTCTTTACTTCTGAACTGGAGAGTTCATAAAATTGTCTGAAAGGGTCTCAAGATATCTTAGAAACGAATAGTGGGACACTTTATATTCACCAGTTTGCTGTTGGAGAGGACTGTTTGTGCAGTGCAGGACGCAGATAAGCCCAAGCAGCCTCTTCAACACAGTGGCCTATATTTAAACAGTAATTAGCTCAATAACCTTTGTAAGTTTCTCCAAGCAGGAAGCAATGATGTGACTTAATAAGGAGATGCAGAAATCCATAATTTATTAAGCAATGCTTTGAATTGACAGGATCTCTACTAAGATATGTCTTGTCCTGATGGTTGATAAGCAATGTTGTCAGCTATTTAAAACTATAACATACAAGAAATGTTTGAAAGACAAAAAGAGCTTAGAAATGTTATGCCTGCATTGTAAAACTATTAAATTCTATTAACTTACATTTTCCATACCGCACTTTTAAATTTGCATAACACCCCTTCTAAATTTTTACTTCAACTACTGGACCTGATATGATCATCAACAGAGTTAAAACATCTAATATTCCAAGATCTGGCACCTTCAACTCTGGTCAAACGGAGATACAAGAAGGAGATTGCAAAAATAATGAGGGTTAATAAGATAAAACAGATGGGGATATCCATTCACTCTACACAGAAGGGAAATTATTGTTGGTTAGATCGCCTAAGTTTTGCTACCGCACTGTAAATTGAACTTTTCAGGACAGACTAGATGGTGGCAACAAGGATCATAATCTGCGGAGATTCCCAAATGGTCACTGGCACAGAATTATATCCAAGCCCAGATTCCCCTCAGCCAGTCCCATTCTATTTTATTTGGTCTCATTTACCAAGCCCTACTGGGCATTCCCCTGAATTTGGTTCACTATAAGTAAATAACACCATGGGCTAGATTTATTAAACTGCGGGCTTGAAAAAGTGGAAATGATGTCTATAGCTGTCATTTATTTAGTACATTCTACAAAATGACAGCTAGAATATGATTGGTTGCTATAGGCAACATCTCCACTTTCTCAAATCCGCAGTTTAGCAAATAGACCCCTATGTCTCCTGTTGGTTTGTTTAAGTTCTATGCTTTCTGAATTTGTTTCAGTTCTATGTTTACTGTTCAATATACAAAGAAGATTTTTGATCCTTCTGTATATAATGTTCCCATTCACAGGACACTCAAATACAAATTTGGTCCTATCACATTTCAGATTAAAAGGCTAGAAATCTATATTAAGGTGTTTGCTAGATTATTTCTTGTGACATTATTGTTACAAGTATTATGTATATTTTAATCTGATTCAATCTGCCTCATTGTCTTTTATCTTCAGCAATTTATTGCCCTAAACAAATAAATCCAAGCTTCAGAAGAGCTTGAATGTGAGGAGGCAGTCCGCTCACAGGTAACAAAGTATCTAGTTTTCTAGTTTTTCTTCTACAGTTCAAATTCTTGTTCTATTTAAATTTTCATTGTCTTTGCTTTTCACACAATGATGCTACTGGACACTACAAATTAAAGCACAGATGGCACTTCATAGATAATTTCAACTTCATTTATGTAAATGTTACTGATTCTGGCTACCATAATTACTTCATATTGTCATTGTATATTCAACACACACGTTCCCCCACACAGGATCCCACCTTATCTCTAGTTCACAAGCATCTCACACTTTTAAGTATACAATTACCACCACACAAATAGATGGTCTTCATGCACATTGGACATCCTAGGCTTACATTGTTGGTCCTGCATTGAGGCCTAAGTCAAGACATTCCACTCTGGTCTCTAGGACCAGCTTCAGACACACTAGGCACTTTGTCCTTCCTTACCATGGGCCTGAATATTAGGGAAGGTCATTGTTAGGTTTCTTGCCCTTAATCCTAACCTTATCCCCAGTTACTGACCCTTCTCCCCACCTGGGCTTATGATGCTACCTCTAAAATGTCAACAGTATTTTCTGGGTCTGGATTTCCTGCATATCAGTTGCCAGACTAAATTCTATATTGTACATTTAAAGACCTGAATTGTCCCCAGAAAAGACATTAGTCCAAACTGAAACAACCAAGAGGTGATATAATATATATCCAGTAGACTCACTTTGCCGGTTCTCATCTGAACTTTGATGGTATGCATGGACCCCTTAAAAGGGTGTTTCCATCTTGATAGCTAAACATCTAATATTAACACAAACTAACATTATTCAGTATTCATTAGAGAGATACACTATCCTGGTATTTGAACTAAGTAATATTCCATATGCACTAGTAAATGTATAACACATGAACCGCTTGGACAGGTCCAAACCCCTGCCAAAATCTCTACAACAGTAAACCAGTAAAAAATCTTAATTCTTATTTCACTTCTTAGCCAACATTTTCAATTTGATGCAAGAAGGGCAAGGGAACTATCGGCAAGGGATTACACTCTACCTTATGCAACGTTTATACCAGGTGGACATGATCTTTCTAAATGCTGAACTAGCTGTAAATATTATTGACACCACTTTTTTTTTCCATGGTCAGATCATGGTCCAGTAGAGTAGATATAAATAGTTATGATAGGTCCTAAATCAGTTATGTGATCAAATTCTTGGCACCTGCATGATAGTGTCTTCTATAATCTCTACATGATAATGCAACTAGATACTGAAATAAGACAATGTTTTGCTACCAACACTGGGCCAGACATTTCCCACACACGAAAAGTGCATAAGGTGGTGATTTGGGCAGCTTCACTGGGGCTGTAAAGAAAATCTTTGATCCTTCCGAACAGATTAAGCAACTAGATAAATATCACAAAAACTTTGGATCTAAGGAAAGCTATATTAAATTTCTACCAACAAAGGGGCAATTGAATCTTTTACCAGTGAACACCAGAGTGTCCTCCAAATAAGATAACTCTCTATAGGTTAACCAAACCTTTTAAGAAAACGGGGACAAGGCAGAAAGGTTGCTGGCATTCAAACTGAGAATTAAATTATCACAGAATAATATTTTAGCTATAAATTCCCACTCAGGTAAAGCAATTCAGGGCCCCAAACAAACCACCAAAGTGTTTCTAACTTTCTTTAAGAAACTTTATAATGCAGCACAAAATATTGATTCCACCCCTCCCAAAAATGAAATGTCCCAAAATATCCTGTCACAATGCAACCTTCCTAGGTTGTCCTCAAATTAGAGGAGTTAAGCACAGAAGCTACTGAAAAAGAAGTATCAATTACACCATTACAAACATGAAATCTAACAAGACCTCAGGCCCTAATGGCTTTATAGCCTGTCTCTCACCTGTCTTGTTTAACAGTATCTTGAAAGGTAACCCCTTTTAAAAACAGGAGCTAGAAGCAAAGGTTGTTCTAATTCCTAGAACAAGGGAATGACACCATGAATTGCACCCATTACAAATACTTGCGCAGAACATGAGCGCAGCTTTGCCCCAGTTAAATGATCAGGTGTGTTTCATTCCTGGGAGACAGTCACACAACAACAACAGACAGGTACTTAGCATAAGGCTGAGTACACACTACTGTGTTTTCAGCTGATTATTGGGCCAATCAGAAGATAAATGACTGGTTGGCCGAATATCACAGTAGTGTGTACCCTGGAACGATTAACGATTATCATTCCAAAGTACATTGTATCTGTTACGACAACCAGTGTGGCATAAACTTATAGAACAGGTATAGGAGGTCTTCACCTATAGCAGCCACCTTTCCCATAGAGACTGGTTACGCACACAGGTAATCAGATGCCCCCAGGTCTTAAACTCAAAGTAGTATAAGTTTATACTCACACAGCAGCGCACGGGTACAGATGATGGCACACGGAACAGCGGCGGAACAGCGATCTGCAGACTGGACGGAGCACCTAAGGAGGTGTCAGGAAACAGCACAGTCAGGGTCACAGGCAATGGTTCGGAATCCAGGGACAGGCAATGGATCAGGATCACAGACAAAGGTTAAGAATCGGTACACAGGCAGAGGTCAAGGGTCACAGGCAAAGGCTCAAATTCCAAGAACAGGCAAGGGGTCATACACAGGTAGTCAATATCCAAGGTTCTTCACCAAACAGTACAGGAGCAAGCTACAGACTGGCAGACAGAACTATAACCGGCAGGGAGGCTAAGCCCTCCCTGCCTTATAAACAGGTAGTTTAATGGAAGCCAGACTGTAATCAGCCCTAGAGGCTGTCATGACAAGGTTCAGGTGTGAGGCTGTAGGTTAGCGCGCGCACCCGGCTGCTGCTAATGCCAGGACGCGGCGCAATGAGATTTCAGCGTCCCGATCTTTGCCTAGGCAACAGTCGGGACGACCCCCGGAAGTGACGTCCCGGTCGTCATAGCGACGGCCGGGACGCAGGTGAGATTAACAGTATCGTTGGACGATATTTTTAAAACTAAAAATCTTGTTCAACGATGAAGGGGTGTTATTTCAATTCTGCACTGAATGCACTCCGCAGAATTGGAACGACAATTTAGCCAAATGGTGCCAAATGTAGCCTCTCAGTTCTCCGTGCGGCGTACCCATAGAGGTCTGATCGCAGATAGCTGCAATAATCCATAGCAATAAATCCGATAAAGCAGGAAAGGAGGAGTCTGGGGCTGTAGCTGGAGAGTCACATGATGACTAAAAATTAACCCTTTGCAGGCCTTTTACTTGTACTACTTGTATATTCGGGATATGTACTATTAGGTAGGGGATGTGACATAAGGACATTTCATGTTCTACAGGGAGATGACTGAAATGTAGAATGTCTGATTAGTGCTGTACATCTGTCCTAAAATTTGCAGAGTCCCGATCGCACATTTTTACTTATAGGGACAAATTAACATGTATATGTACATTCTCATCCCTCTAACATTACCTAACCCAATTGTAATGCACACTTCACATCCAGACACACCTCCAAATACACATTAATGTGCTGCATGATACACCTCCTCCCTTTCACCATGGCCCGCATACTGCCCCTATCACTTCAAGCAGCACTTAATCCCCTTCCTGTTCAGACACTAGAACAGGGTAAGTTAAGCTCATGCTACAGAGTGTATAAGTTGGATCAGTCTCTGTTCTCGCACCATTGGTGTCTTTAGAGTTTAAAGTCTATTTCCTGTCACTACCTCAATCTAAGGAACAGCGAGGTCAACAGACACCTCCCTCCACTTTCAATACCACACCGCACATTTTCCCATATCCCTCCCATGTACTGCCACACTCCTACAATTATACAAACACACAGGGGTGCAGACAATTTTTACATTGCTATTTGTATGCCAACGTTGCTAGTTGGCAAATAAACCAGAATGGTGAATACAGCATTGTCACATAACCCCACATACAGGAACAGGAACACTTCCTGCATAATATGTAATTAAGGATAGAGCTGAATTAGGAGATATAACTCATAATTACATTGCACATAGCCACATGGGTATTTAGAAAATTTCAGGCAATAGAATGATGATAAGAAGTGAGATCAGGAGGAGTAGTGTATACAGGAAATTGACTGCTAGAGCGGTTACTATGGAGATACTTCCTGAATCCTCAGCATACGGTTATGACAGATAAAGAGAAGATATTTGAAAGTAATTGGATATAGTGTGTACACATGAATTGGCATGCTGACCGGGACTGTTTTTTGCTGTCGTTGGTAAATTTGCTAAAAATATTGCATAGTTAGAATTTTGTTGTAGTGTGTAGCCAGCCTAATACACACGATCAATACTCAGAAGTGCCCATCCCTAGTGCTTTTAGTTGAGGTAGTGAAAACATTTGATAGAGTAATCTGCCGCTTATGTTGGAGACTCTCCACCAATACAGGTTTGGAGGGGGATTGAAGGCCTATAGCTTTTGAGGATTTCAAGATATCCTTATTTGCTGACAGTATTCTTCTTACATCAACTTCTCCCTATACATTACAGTCAAATCTGTGCAAATCTTGGGCTAAAGATGAACTACTCCAAAACAGGAGCCCTTCCTCTCCACATTCAACTCTCTCTCCTCAAAATATTAAAGGAAAATGTAAAAAGATAAAATAAATACATAGAAGTGTATATCACACATTGATATAATTCTCTCTATAAGGAGAACGTCTCCCATGTCCTGAGTACCATAAAAGTGAATTTAGGTGGCAGAGACTGATCAAATCTTGGTCAGAAAGAATTTTGTTACTTTAAATGAACTTGCTGTAAAGAGTTCTCTATGTTTTTCAAACCTTGCAATCAATTTGCCTGGGTCTATACTAATTCAGCTACACTGACTATTCATCTGAAAGAACAAGAGTCCAAGCACGAACTTACTTTGGAACCTTAAGGCTCATTACTTCCAATAATTTATTACCTGGCCTCACATCTAAACAAAGCAATATTAACAAAGCAGCCAACAACACTGGAACTCAAGCTTAATCGGTATGCATACCTGGACAAGCCATGAGAGAAGGATTTCTGGTGCACTATTAGAGAAAGGGTTTCAAAGTCTTGTATTTCTACCCTAGTTACAGAGAACTCACAAAATATAATATCAGTGGTACCTGAGCCTCACTTGGTTATATAGGATTTATGATTCTGCTTCCTCACAATATTGGAGAGGCTTTGGGCAATCAGGATCTTTTAGCCATATATAGTGGTCCTGACTTAAAGTATCTGCATTCTGGAACAACAACACCAATCTCCTGAGCAACATAACTCAAATCCTTGGTATTTTCTTCTCGGTCTACCCATAGAGGGGGTTAGATAAAAATGCTGACAAATTAGCTGTGAAAAACTTTAATGTGGTCATATGCTAGCTACTGGAAATGTCCAGATAGCCCTTCACCACAGCTAGTCTATAATTAGATCTGGCATTTAGCAACAATGGGAACAAGTATATATTATTTATGTAGCAATAAGATCATAGGATCATACAAATATGGTAATTTTGGCACCTTCAGAACAGGTCATACTCTCAGATTGACTCCTCAGGTGGACATTCTTATGTAAATATAGAGTCTGATCTCATGCAGGTCAGTAGCACTGCTATAATTCCATAGTAGACCAGGGACCCTAGTTTCAGCCTCAGCTTCAGGCCTTATATTTCCCAACACAACCATATCCTCCTTCTCAAACTTATTTAGCAAATGCACAAGCTAAAAACATTTTTAAATATTTGCTACAAGCATGATAGTCAACACTGACAATCATTGTTATGTGTTAACTCTGATATATTATTACCATCATCATCATCATCACCATTTATTTATATAGCGCCACTGATTCCGCAGCGCGGTACAAAGAACTCATTCACATCAGTCCCTGCCCCATTGGAGCTTACAGTCTAAATTCTCTAACATACACATAGACAGACAGAGAGACTAGGATCAATTTTGATAGCAGCCAATTAGCCTACTAAAGCTTAAAGTCTTCAAAATATTGGAGAGAAATTTTATCAAACTGGTATAATTATTATTGCCAGAATTGTTTCACTGGTAAAGTGTACCCCCTTAAACCAGCAGTTGATGAACATACCTCTTAATGAAATGGAAAATGGTTTGGAAGAATATTGTAAGACAGGTAGAGGAAAAATAAAAAAAAATTTAAGAAAAACTGAGGACAGTAACATATACTAAACAATTTTTAGGACATAGACTTTTTTTGTTTAGGGCACTCACAATGGGTGAAACATTTCTAATAAACTGGTGACAGTAGCTTGCAAATGCCAGAAATTTCTGATTGACTTTGAAACTTCCATGCTGTGTCCAGTACAGAATCTTAGAGAATTTACTTGGATTAATTTCAAATATTCATTAAAAGTGATATATCCCCAAAAAAGATCATTTGGCTGTTCAAAAAACACTCAAGAAATAAAAAAATCAAATCAAAGGAAGAACAGGTTTTAGTTTAAGTCGATGAGAAGAAGACATAACAGGTCTGTGGAATAGATCAAAATGTCAAGATAGACAATGGTATACTTGCACAGGAGATTTTTAAAAATCTAATTGATAAATATTTAAGAACTGTTTAGGCTTTGCAGAGTCCAAAATTAATCACTAGGTACTCAAAGTGGTCATGCCTGGTATTATGTTTTCCACTCATCTCCTTCATAAAGGAAGTATGGGGATGTGATACGGTCTAATTTAGTCACGTAATCCTGTAAAATAATTCAGTTAAAAGTGGCAAAGAATTTTTCATGTTGAAAAGTTATTATTGTATTGAAGGCATGAAAAACAATGCAAAGTTTGAGGGAGCTTTCCTTCCCTTTAAAAAATGTATAAACCTACAGCAACAGATGATGTAGACTTTAGAATGATTTTATTACTTTTTTTTATTATTATTAATATTTATTTATACTTTTGTAGTTAATATGCAATTAGTTTATGAACGTCTTACTGCATTCATATAAGACATTAATTTTAGCTTACATCTTATCAAACCTTGGAAAACTAGGCAATGAATGACACATTTTTCAGAAGTCTGCAAATTGCTTTATTGACATTTCAGATATCTCTTTATTTAAAGTAATTTGATCTTTTATTTTTTTTCCTCTGAGAATATGTATGTCATTCAGTTAAATTAGCATTATTACAGAATAAAAAAAGAAGAAAAGCTGTCATGCTGAAATCACATCAGTGTTCCTTTCCAAAATTTTCATCTTCATGAATGATGATGCTCTAACCGCATTTTAATGGCACCCTATGTTTTTATGCTTCTTAAGTGTTTTGTGCTGGATGGCTCATAGGAATTTATTAAGATTCCCCACAGATAATGCATTTTGAAATTTCAATGAGTGCAAAGGATTGCTTTAAATCTAATGTATTAAATCAAAGCAATGCTGTGGGACTGTACTGTTAGATATTATTGCATTATTATGATTACATTTCCATACACAACTTTGCTCCAGAAGTCACACCACATCTACTAGCACCAGAGCTGGATGGGGCCCTCCTTCCCTTTGATCCATCCCTGATTCATATATACTGTATACATCAGGGGCGGATCCAGACTATTACTATACCCTGGACGATTTTAGGGGGCGATTTAGGCCCCGCCCCTTTCTAATTTCTAAGGCTGCTGGCGGCTGCACAGTATGTGCAGGTCCACTCGGCAGTGACAGTGTGCTGCACCGCTGCTCTGATTGTGTTTAAAACACAATCAGAGCAGCCGGGCAGCACACTGTCACTGCTGAACGGACCTGCACAGTGTGCAGCCGCCGGCAGTAAGCCCCTGCTAGGGGGGGCGATCGCCCCCCCCCCCCTGGATCCGCCACCGGTATACATACATACACAGTATTCGAAGGGAGCTGGTATACAAATTTAATAAACAGAGTAAACACTGAACTCACATATGGTTCACCGGATACAGCTGTTTATTAATGAGGCTCAACGCGTTTCGTCTTGATGATCACAAGACTTACTCTGTTTATTAAATTTGTATTGCTTTTTACATTGTATCCTCTTCAATTTATTATACCGCCGTTGGAAGGGTGTCCATGTACTAGATACAGCTGCCTACAAGGAAACATCTTCTGGCTATTATGCTCATATTTCTGGTACGCATATGAATTATTGCTCACACATAAAGTGGTGTGTGGTTTTTCTGGGCTACGTCTTTTTTTATATATATACCCTGGTGAATTTTGAACTCTACACCCTTTGAATATCCTGTGGTGTTTCACGTGATGCATTATCTTTTGCATTACAATATTATGCTATGTTTGCCTTTTTCCACATTCCTGGATTGTTCCCGAGTTGAGATCCAGTGTTACAGTTCTCAAAGAGGATCCACTCGAGTCTAGATCATACATCTTTACCTGACGGTACGCATATTCATATATACATATTTTGTCCTTTGTTGTCTTGGTATTACACTATGAGGCGTCCTGCCTGTGCTTTGTTCTAGTGACTATTTTCTTCTGGATTGACCATCTGGATACAGGCTTATACGTGGCTGCCACTCACACATGAGTAAAGTGAATGTGGACTATCGATTATTATATCTGATACTATACAATGTTGTGAATTTTTATATATAATTAATACTTACCGATGTGGTAGATGGCGCCAGAGTATATCAATTGTTGTGGTTATATATATATATATATATATATATATATATATATATATATATATGTATATATATATATATATATATATATATATATATATATATATATAAAAATATATCAACAAACGCACACAATATACAAAAATGTCTGTTCTGATGATTCATAGGTGCAGGATGATTATGTTGAGATTAGTCATTCTAGCTCTTTATTTGACTTTCTTACTAACCAGTGCCGTTAGTTTTTTCACAACAAAAAACTGATTTAATATTGTCATTATCATGAATTACCCAGATTAAAGTGTAAAGTCCCTACAATTAATTTTTCCTTCTTGTATTATTTTCTATGGCAATATTTTCTAAATTTCTAATTGGACGAAACTTAATCAGAAACCAAGTAAAAACTATGTCACAAACTCTTCTTGGAGAACCTCTTCATTTGTATCTTCCCCTGCATACACCGGGGGTCTTTTAACTTTGTACATTATTAAATTTATTTTTCTCCCTTAGACTATACAAGATCAAGATCGAGGCAAGTTTGCTTTTTATTTTTTCTCTCAACTGCTACTAATGTAGAGAAAGGAAGAAAAAAGTAACTCTGCATAAAGAAAACATAAGTGAGCAAATGTTAGTTTATTTTAATAAAACTGTCATGATTTTCCTCCGGCTGCACTGCAACATCCCTTCCATCTTCCATGAGGACACTGTTTGCCTCCTGCAGCACTTGTCGGCTAAGAACTATGCTTGGACTTTGCCTTTATGTGAATCTGGGCTGCAGTACCTCCCTATTACCAGAGGTTCTGCTGTCCTACCATTGTACTTTGCACTTCACACACATTGTACATTTATCCTCATCATCATCATCATCATCACCATTTATTTATATAGCGCCACTGATTCCGCAGCGCTGTACAGTCTAAATTCCCTAACATACACACATACAGACACAGACAGAGAGAGACAGACTTGGGTCAATTTTTGATAGTAGCTAATTAACCTACTATTACGTTTTTGGAGTGTGGGAGGAAACCGGAGCACCCGGAGGAAACCCACGCAAACACGAGGAGAACATACAAACTCCACACAGATAAGGCCATGGTCGGGAATTGAACTCATGACCACATCACTGTGAGGCAGAAGTGCTAACCACTTAGCCACCGTGCTGCCCACCATCCTCCCTCTTTAATCAGCACCCACAACTGTTTCACTACCTTTATAAGACTGCCTCTCCCAGTAATCTATGGCAGTTCATTGTTGTCTTGCCTGCTGTTATTATTATTATTATTGTAGATTTTTTAGGCTCCGCAGCACTGCACAGTAGGGAAAACAGTACATACATAAAATAGGGTGATACAAGGTAGACAAACTAAATCCAGACATGAAAACAAAGGGTTTGAAGGACCCTGCTCATTAGAGACCTTACATTCTAAGTGGAAGAGAGCACAGCTTAAACAAGAGGAGCAATTGTGTTTCAGTGTGAAGATTGGGATAGTTGTGAGGGTGCATTAGTGTGAATAGTGTTATCGAGGATAAGGTCACCTCTACAAAATAAGATGGGCTTTCAAAGAGCATCTAAAGATTTGAAGGCAGTTGGAAAGTTTGATTGAGCGTGGTAAGGAATTCCATAAGTGGGAGCAGTACGGGAGGAGTCTTGTAGGTGGGAGTGAGAGGTGGTTGCCAGAGCTGAGACACACAGGCAGGTCATAGGTTTGAGATGTATGCAGGGGTAGTGTTGTTGAGGGCTTTGTAGGTAAGGATGAGTAATTTGAATTTAATTCTGGAAGACACAGGGAGCCAGTGTAGGGATTTGCAAAGTGGTGCAGCAGATGTGGAGCTGTGACAGAGGAAGATCAGTCTTGCAGCAGCATTTAGGATGGATGAAGTGAGGATATAAGGGTGCCAGGAACGCCAGATAGCAAGACTCAAGACGGAAGATGATAAAAAGATGGATAAGAGTTTTGGTAGCATGTTGAGTAAGAAAAGGGCATATTCTGGCAATATATTTAAGGTGGAGTCGACAGGACTGGGAGACAGTCTGGATGTGAGGAATAAAGCAGAGGGGGAATTCAAGTGTGACACCAAGGCAGTGGGCTTGGGAGACTGAAGATATTGTGGTGATATTGACAGTGGGGGAGATTTGGAGGCAGGTGGTGGCAGGTAGGAAGATAATCTCTGTTTTGGATCTGTTGAGCTTTAGGTAGCGTTGGGACATCCATGTGGAGATAGCTGAAAGACAGTTGGTTATATAAGATAGTACAGAAGGATAGAGGTCAAGGGAAGAGATATAGATTTGGGTGTCATCAGCGTAGAGGTGGTATTGAAGTCCAAATGAGCAAATTAGTCCTCCAAGAGAAGAGATATACAATGAAAAAAAATAAAGGGCCATGAACAAAGCCTTGTGGAACCTCAACAGATAGTGGAATTGGAGGGGTGGTTGTGCCAGAAGTAGAAACACTAAAGGAGCAGTTCAATAGGTAGGAAGTGAACCAGGAATAACTGTGTCATGAAGGCCAATGGAGTGAAGGGTGTGTAGGAGAAGAGGGTGATAAACTGTATCAAAAGCAGCAGATATCCAAGAGAATGAGCATGGAGAAATTACCATTAGATTTTGCAGTAAGTAGAACATTGGTCACTTTTATGAGAGAAGTTTCAGTAGAATGTTGGGGGCGGGAGCCTGATTGTAGAGAGTTGAGAATGGAATGAGAGGAGAGAAAGTGAAACAGGCTTTTATACAATAAACGCTCAAGTAGTTTGGAGGCAAAGGGGAGGAGAGAAATAGGGCAGTAGTTGGAGAGAGAGGCTGGATCGAGAGATGGTTTCTTTAGAATAAGTGAGATGAGTGCATGTTTAAAGGAGGATGGAAATGTGCCAGTGGAGAGAGACAGGTTGAAGAGGTCAGTTAGAGGTGGGCATGCAGTGGAGAAGAGGGAGTGGAGTAGCTGGGAGGGAATAGGGTCTTCAGTTACTGCAGAGAATGAATTAAACTTGGATTGCGGAGTGTAGGTAAAGGTGGGTAGAGTGAGTGGAGTGAGTGGAATTTGGTATGAGGAAATATCTGCTTCAATGGTGTCAATTTTGTCTTTGAAATTGGTGACAAAATCATGGGCAGTGTGGGAGGAAGGAGGATGAGGTGCAGGTGGGTTTCAGTCCAGTAGAGGTTTTAGCACTGTGCAAGCGTGAAACACAAAATCCAGCATCAGCAAATATTACAAACAACAAAGACAGATATACATGTCCTGTGAAACTGGACATAACTGTTACAAATCATAGATGCATTTCTTGCATGTTCTTGAAACTTGCTAATAAAACTAAAGTCTATTGTCACTTGCAAAACTGTAGTCCTGAACCCTGAGCAATATTTTTCTGAACAAACCTAGTTAACTCTTTCAAGTTCAATAGTGGTGGGCATCATAGAGGTGAGATTTTTACGCCATTTGATGCAAGTGATACATGCCTTAAAATAATTGTTGCATACATATGTAGCCATAAGCGATAGTGGCATGAGCTCAAGGTAAATTACTATAGACTCTCATGAGGTGCGATAGAACATACATTTGGGCTCCTGAGTCTTCTTGGTGTGTTTGGGCCTGAGCTATCAGGGGTATTACCAATACTGGTTTCCTCAGAATTAGAAGGTGTGAGTATGCGTGAAATAAGGAAGTGTTGCATTTGGGCACTCATGACGATTACATTTGTATTAATATCTCTAATGGTGTCATTAAAATCCTTTAAAATGGCATGCATCTGGACATTATTCACATTGCAAAATTCTTAAGTATTGGCTATACAATTTAACAAACTGTTACAAATATTCTGCTTTCTAATATCATGCTTCAGCTGTTGTACAGTATTATTTGGCCCATTTAATGGGATTGACTGCCCATGTACTTCTTTTGTCTCAATTGAAAGGCACCTGTAGAATGTGCTGGGTTTGGCTGGGGCTGATCAACAATGCTGTGATGGCTGCTGTGGTGTGGGTGTTTGTTCTTGCACAGATATTTGATAAGTGACATCATACAAGTTCAAAGTAATTAATGACTTTTCCTCTCTTTCATCAGATTTCTCCACTTCGGATCCCAGCTCTGCAGGGGCAGCTTGCATTCATGTTTCTATAGGACAAAATAAGGGTAAGTATGATCTCATACAAGCATGACTATATATTAGTTAAAAAAAGTAAAATAATTCCTTCTTTTCTAGACAATCTCACCAACATTCTCAGGAGTGAACACTGGTGTTCTGAATGCTGCATTTTTTAATTGCGTATTTTGACGGACCTGTGGATACAAAAATAAAACAAGAACACACACATATATATATATATATATATATATATATATATATATATACCGCATATACTCGTGTATAAGCCGAGTTTTTCAGCACATTTTTTTATGCTGAAAAAGCCCCCCTCGGCTTATACACGGGTGAACTTACCTGGTCTCCGGTCCCTCAGCTCTTCAGTTCCGCAGTGGAACGCATGTGCGTTCCACTGACAGGAAGTTCGGCACAAATGCTGAACTTCCTGTCATTGGAACGCACATGCGTTCCACTGCGGAACTGAAGAGCTGAGGGAACGGAGACCAGGTAAGTTCGTTCTCTCTCCCTCACTCGCTCCCTCCCTCCCTCTCTCCCCCTCCAATATTAACATAACGTGATTTCCCTATTCTTTGGGGGTGAATTTCAGATATGGCATTTGCTGGGTCTCATAATACATTATTATTCAGGATACCGTACATTATGATGTCTCACAAAGTAGTTGATGGTTCTAATTTATACGATTCATTTATAAAACAGTTTTTTCAAATTAAATCAATAAAGTAGAGTACCATGCTTACAAATCAGGGGGTGTGGAAATATTAATGCACACATATATAAAGATATTTATTTCCAGTGTCCCCATGCACCCCATTTTGAAATGTGTCAGGGCTTCACTAAAATGGCAAGCTTATATCAGGACCATAAAGCCATATTTATGGAGCAGTTGTGAAAAAATGGCAAACAAACTGTGTATTTTTTTTTTAAATTGATGCTGGGTGTCACACCTACAAGACCACGTTCAAAATCAGTCCTGCTTTTTCTAGATATGCACCCGAAGCTGATTGTTTTCATGCCTGCTTTCTGCAAGATAGGGGACAGATAGCATGCCAAAAAGATTTAGCTTAGTATCAACTCTGTGTTTCAGGAATAATAGTTCAATAATTTCTTCTGTGTACCAAGAAATATTCTCTGATTCATTTTTAAAGAAAGGTGCATATGTCCAAAGAACCAGTCAGATTAAAAATACATTAATCATTCAGTAGCTAATCAATCAAAAACACACATGATATAAAAATGTGTAAAATAAAAATGCATATACAGATGTAAATAAAAAACATAATAATAAATAAATCTACAAAAATTACCAGAAGCTGCTGCATTTCCCACCCTAGGCTTATACTCGAGTCAATACGTTTTCCCAGTTTTTTGAGGTAAAATTAGGTGCCTCGGCTTATATTCGGGTCGACTTATACTCGAGTATATACGGTATATATATATATATATATATATATATATATGTGTGTGTGTGTGTGTGTGTTTTATATGTAGTAACTTATTACGTTGTACTATGTGTACTGCATTTTTTTCATTTACAAGTAAAGCACAAGTAAATTAAAAACCCATTTTATTAACATATTTTTCATTATTGAAAACTAGTTTATTTATATGTGTTACTCACCCTCTTCTTCTTGGGATAGTGGTTGATCAGTGTCATTGACTTTTATCCCTTGAATCAGCTCTTGAGGAAGGATCTGGCAGAGCTCATCTTCATATTCTGTCAATTTCATTCTGAGTCGGGTGTCTGTCCTTGCTGCTACCTTCCTCTAATCAGCTATCTTATCTTTTAAACATCTTTTTGTGTCTGAGAACCTCTTCCTATAGTGGGACTCGGACCATTTTAAGGAGCATTAAAATTTTCACACACAGAGGCCAATAGTTGATTCTTCCACCTCACAGGGGTGTTCACAGTTTGGCTGTCTACAATTTGGTCATAGCGGGACACAATTGCTGATACTAATACACAGTTTTCCGCATGGGAAAACCGAATGTCGCTCCCTGCATTTATCTTCTAGACCTGGCTCCCCTCCCCTGCCTCCTCTAATCCCTCTTTTGTCTCCTCAGCCTCTTCCTGCTCTACCAATATTCCCTGAATAGCCTAATCCTCTCCATCACAAAAAACACCACCCTAAAACACTAACATAAACAACACAGACAACAACAACATTAAAAGAATACAAAAAGAAGACACCCTAATAAGAAACAAAACAAAAGAAATAAAAACATTTTCAGAAATCAATTTAGAACAACACCAATAACCCAGAAATAAATTATCCGAGCACTCACCTATTCTCTCTTTTATCCACTAGCTCCTCACAACCCTAAAAAGTAATGGAGAGAGAGTCCAACCTTTTATAATGCTAGCTATGTCAAACTCGCATGTGAATTGAACTGACCAGATTTTAGAAACAGAAGCTGTTTATCCAAAAAATATGGCTCATCTTTTCTAATCTGACAAGCATCGCGGGCGGTTTCACGTTGGATCCTTAAATCACTGATGACACATGCAGAGTTTTGAGGCACCAAACCACTGGGAATTGATGGAGATGTGCAGCAAATTATAACCACCTCACAAAGCACTATTTGATACAATTACCCCAATATATTTAGCAAAAGTTGCAGAAAGGCATGAGCAAGCCAGAAAATTAAGGTCACCTAATGGTGGACTACCCCATTAACAAGAGGAAAAAAGAGCAAACTTAACAGGGACACAGAAATAATAGTACACCAATTTCTCTTAACATAACTGTTTATACATAGTAACATAGTTGATGAGGTTGAAAAAAGACACCAGTCCATCAAGTTCAACCTATTTTGGATCTCCTGCGATCCTGCACTTATATTTGAAATTAATCCAGAGTAGGCAACCGCCCATCTGTTTCAATTTTGAAAATCCCCCCAGACTCAATATTTCAATCCAATTTTTACCCTATATCCAATACTATCCTTTATTTTAAATTAATGGTCGTATCCCTGTATACACCTTTCCGCTAAAAATTTGTCTAACCCTTTCTTAAACATATCTATTGAATCTGCCATCACAACCTTCCCTGGCAATGAATTCCATATCTTAACTGCCCTTACTGTAAAGAACCCCTTCCTTTGCTGGTTGTGAAATTTCCTCTCCTCTAACCTTAGGGGATGACCACGTGTCCTGTGTATGGTCCTTGGGGTAAAAAGTTCCCATGAAAGCTCTCCGTATTGACCCCTAATGTATTTGTACATAGTAATCATATCTCCCCTTAGACGCCTCTTTTCTAAAGTAAACATGCCTAAACTGGCTAACCTTTCCTCATAACTTAATGACTCCATACCCTTTATCAATTTTGTTGCCCTTCTCTGAACTCTTTCTAGTTCCAAATTATCTTTTTTATAGAGTGGTGCCTAGAACTGTACTGCATATTCAAGATGAGGTCTTACCAACGATTTATACAGTGGCAAAATTACACTGTCTTGCCTTGCATCTATGCCCCTTTTTATGCATGCCAATACTTTGTTTGCCCTTGCAGCTGCTGCTTGACATTGAGCACTATTGCTAAGTCTACTGTCTACAAGCACTCCCAAATCCTTTTCCATTATAGATTCTCCCAAATTAATTCCATTTAATTTATAGATTGCGTTCTTGTTTTTGATCCCTGAATGCATAACCTTACATTTATCTGTGTTAAACCTCATATTCCATTTAGCCGCCCAATCCTCCAGTTTATTTAAGTCCCTCTGTAGAGAAGCTACATCTTGCTCTGATTTTATTACCTTACAGAGTTTAGTGTCATCTGCAAAAATAGAAACGTTACTCTCTAAACCATCACCAAGGTCATTAATAAATATATTAAAAAGGAGTGGTCCCAGCACGGAACCTTGAGGTACTCCACTTAAGACTTTTGACCAATTAGAAAATGTTCCATTTATCACAACTCTCTGTTCCCTATTCTCTAACCAGTTTTCGATCCAAGTACAAATTTTGATTTCTAGACCCAGTTCCCTTATTTTGTAAACCAACCTCTTGTGTGGCACAGTATCAAAGGCCTTTGCAAAATCTAAGTAGACCACATCTAATGTCCTGCCCTGGTCTAAGTTCCCACTAACTTCCTCGTAGAAACTAATTAGATTAGTTTGACATGACCTATCCCTCACAAATCCATGTTGATTCCCACTAATAATTTTATTGCGTACCAAGTAATCCTGAATACTGTCCCTTAAAATACCTTCCAGTAGTTTCCCCACTATTGATGTCAGGCTTACAGGTCTATAATTCTCAGGTTGTGATCTCGTCCCCTTTTTAAACAACAGCACCACATCTGCTATTCGCCAATCCCTTGGTACTGAGCCTGATGAGATTGAATCTCTGAAAATTAGGAATAGCGGTCTAGCTATTTCCAAGTTTAACTCCATAAGGACCCTTGGGTGTATGCCATCTGGACCTGGAGCTTTATTTATCTTAATATTCTTCAGTCGCCTTTGGACTTCTTCCTCTGACAACCAAGTATTAATTAATGGCATGGTTTCATTTACATTTTTATGTATTACTCCTGCCATTTGTTCCTCTCTGGTAAATACTGAAGAAAAGAACGTGTTTAATATCTCTGCTTTTTCCTTAGTATCATTTATCAATTCACCCATCTCACTTCTTAGGGGTCCTATATTATCTTTTTTAATCCTTTTGCCATTTATATACTTAAAAAACTTTTTGGGGTTTGTCTTACTTTCTTTTGCAACGTGCCTTTCATTTTCTAATTTAGCCAATCTAATTTCCTTTTTGCATGTTTTATTACATTCCTTGTACCTATGGAAGGACTCCTCTGACCCTTCAGACTTAAACAATTTAAATGCACGCTTCTTCCTTTGCATTTCTTCCCTTACCTTTTTATTTAGCCACATTGGTTTAGACTTAATTCTTTTACATTTATTTCCCATAGGAATGAACTTATACGTGTATGTTTCCAACAACATTTTAAAGACAGCCCACATTTCTTCCGTATTTTTTCCTTCAAAGGCTTTGTCCCAGTCTATGCTCTTTATAGACTCCTTTAGCATATTAAAATTTGCCTTTTTAAAGTTTAAAGTCCTAGTTGATCCCTTATACTGTTGTTTCTGGAAACTAATTTCAAATGAGACCATATTATGATCACTGTTTCCCAAGTGCTCCTTTACTTGAATATTTGATATTACGTCTACATTGTTTGTTATTACAAGGTCCAGTATAGTCCGGTTCCTAGTTGGTTCCTCAACTAATTGGGACATGTAATGGTCTTTTAGCGTGCTCAGAAACCTATTTCCCCTAGCTGTACCGCAGGTCTCAGTACTCCAATCAATGTCCGGATAATTAAAATCCCCCATAATTAAAATTTGACCTAGTTGTGTAGCCTTTTCAATTTGCTGTAGAAGTTGGGCTTCCTCAATCGTACTAATATCTGGCGGTTTATAGCATATCCCTACCAGAAACTTCTCTGAACTTTTTCCTCCGCTGGATATTTCCACCCACAATGCCTCTATATTATCACCAATATTCTCGTATATAACTTCCTGAATACTTGGTTTTAATTCTGGCTTAATATAAAGACATACTCCTCCTCCCCTTTTATTTTCCCTATCCCTCCTGAAGAGAGAATAGCCTTCCAAGTTGACTGCCCAGTCATGTGTATCATCCCACCAGGTCTCAGTAATACCTATAATATCATACTGCTCATTCATTGCTACTAGTTCTAACTCCCCCATTTTACCTGTCAGGCTTCTTGCATTTGCAAGCATACACTTAAGTCTATTGCCTCCCTTAGGTATTTCTTTTTGCTTTAAAAAGGGCCGCTCCTGGGGGGGCGTGGCTTGGACGCCATCGCGGGAAGACGTATGGTGTGTGAGCTCCCGCAAACCGGTGGCCAAATCTATATTTTCCGGGCTTCCCCCTGCCCTAATCACCCCCTTGGTAGCTTCTACCTGGTCCTTATACCCCCGGGACACTTCTGAACCATTTCCGGCCCCAGATGTCCGTGAGCAGCTAGCGGTGGAATTACTGGCCAGCATCAGCGTGCCGCAGTTCCCGGGGTCACTGCATCCCTCCGGAATAACACTCACCCTGATAGCCTCCTCCGGTGCCCGCCTGCCTTGCCGCCGATTCTCCCGCTGATCTTTGAGAGCGAGGGAGCTCTGCCGGGAGCCGCGCTGTGTACCCCTGCAAGCCTGGCACCAATTGGCTATGTACAAGGGTGGGAGCCCAGCTGATCCACTCCTGAAAGATCCCTGGTGGGTGCTCTCTCATAGGCGGCCCCCCCTCGAGTCCTCCATCAGCAGTGGCGGACCGGATGTTGGGGCCACCATTATCACCTTCTCTTCTGACTAGTTGGGAGCAGAGCCTTCTGGGAGGTGAAGGGAAGGAGGAGCACGTGTATGGCGCCCATGTTCAGGTCAGAATACCACAATCCATTTTATTAAGATGTTTCCTCTCCCCCTAGTCAGTTCTGATTCCCTGAACACACTCTGTCTGCCCCGTTTACAAAAGTTATCAGACCAGGGTTCCTACAGCCTCTGTATCGCTGACATCATTGTTCCCCTTATAGTGAATCTTTGGAGCCATCTTGTGGTGAAAATTTCAAACTACAAGTGTTATTATTATACAGCAAATCCTTGAGAATCTACTTGTAGATAAACCAGCATTACTGAATGCAACCCGGTCACCCATTATCTCAAGCAGAATACCCTGCTGGAATCCCTTAGACCTTTCCTACAACTGTACCTCCTGACATCCCATCACATAGAGTTCAGACAGGAACTTATCTATCTCTACAAGCTTCCACATGCCAATGTAGCCCTGATTATGGCCGGCTAGCGATCGCCCCCCTGGGGAGGGGACTCGGGGGTCTCCTGATCAGTACCACCCATATGGGTTTCCACTTGTACTCGGGGATGTCGATGTGCATGTAATCATTGTATAAATGGGGAGAGACAAAAAAACTCCTGCTCAAAAAGCACCGAAGAAATCTAGAGATTCTACACCTCGTGGTGCTTTTCAACAATTCTTCGCTTCCAACGCCTCTACAACACCCCCACAAACAGCATCTCAAACACCTTCACGGGATCCTGCAGATTCACCTCAATCTACTTCGTCGGCATCTTCTATCATCGTGTCAGAGAAAGGAGACTTAGGGGAGATTTTAGCCCATCTGAAATCTCTTCCAACTAAAACGGACTTTCAAGCCCTAGAGTCTCGGATACAAGAGGCCTTGCAATCACAAATTGCTTCAATCAAGTCGGATCTTTCTCAGATGTCTGAAAAGATTGCTTCCATAGAGGACCACTCAGAAACGGTTGATACACGAATTGACAACCTCCAGAGTATGGTCACTCAACAATTCGGTGAATTTCGTAGAAGATTAGACGACCTCGACAATAGAGGCCGTCGCAACAATCTGAGAATAAGAGGTGTCCCAGAAGATATCCCCCCTCTTGGGATTACGGATGCTCTCACCAAAATATTCAATGAGCTTTTGGTAGCAGACCCAGATAATCAAATTATCTTTGACAGGGCTCACAGAGCGTTACGCCCTAAGAGTTCTCAGCCTGACAACCCACGTGATATCATCTGCAGGTTGCATTACTTTTCAGTCAAAGAAGCAATCCTCAGGAAGGCAAGAGGAGTGTCTGGTATAGACTTCATCGGTCACGAAATTAAAATATTTCAGGACTTGTCCTGGTATACATTGCAACAAAGACGGGCTTTAAAACCCCTTACTGATGAACTCAAACAGCGCTCCATCCGGTTCCGATGGGGATTCCAATTGAGTATCCAGGTTAACCACGAAGGGAAAACGGTGACCCTCCATAGCCACTCGGATGTTGGATCTTTCTGTGAAAATCTGAATCTGCCTAAAATTCAGATTCCTGATTGGGACAATCTAGTGATGGCGCAAATCCCCCTCCCTGCCTCCAATGGAGGAGGTTGGCAGAAGGTCTCAAGGAACAACAGAAGATCTCGCCCAATGGTTCCAGTTGGTTCTCAGAGTGGGACCTGACATCGAAGTTTTGTTTGTTTTGTTACCTTGTCTACTTACCACTGCTACTTGTCTCAGTTTTGGATCATTGATCCTGATTAGGATTGTATAGTTACATACCTCCCACATATGTTGTCAGTTGCTTCTCTATTATTAGCAATGTTCAATAATAGATTTATGTTAAACTTTTCTCTCCCCATTGATCTTACTTACAATTATTTACACTAGTAACAATAATACTATTGATATCTGAATGGTTCGAACTGGGGTTATCCCAGGCGAGCCATTCCATATACATCCCCCTTGAGTTTATTTTGATATTTTGATATTAATTTATAATTACAAGTATAGTCTCATTTCTCATTTCTGGTCGGAAGATTCCCGACGTCCCCTGCTAACCCTTGATTTTTCTGTCCTGTTAGATTTGTCCAGGGGTCTCGTTGCCCCCTGGTCTGTGTGACGGTTGTTTACAATGTCATTTTCCATGTTTCGATTATTAATGATATGTTTTTTGTATGTATTCTGTTTTCTTTCTCTCTTGTTCTTCTCCCCCTCCCTTTTGTGCTTTCCCTTCCTTCCCCCCTCCGGGAGCTTCTCTAGTGTCTACAAGTTGGTTGGAGTGAATCCTTCCTCATGGTTTATACCCGGATTTTCCAGATGTCATAGTCGGGATCTTGGCCGCCGATCTCCTCTTCAATGGATAAGTTGAAATTTATTTCTACTAATGTTAGAGGTCTATATATCCCCCAGAAATGTTCACGCCTTTTGCATACATTACATATAGATAAAGTAGATGTCGCATTTGTCCAGGAAACCCACTTTAAAAAAAGCCATGCCCCCACACTCGCCAACCACTACTACCCCACAGTTTTTTTTAGCAATTACTCGTTATCCAAATCTAGGGGTGTCGCAATTCTTTTCGCAAAACACCTACGCCTTTCCGATATATCCACTACGGAGATAGTAGAAGGTAGAATCCTGCTTATTAAAGTTAAGATTTTTGACCAACAATTTTCTCTAGTAAATATATACGCTCCCAATACTTCTCAGGTTGCGTTCTTTACCAAAATTCTGACAAAGATTGAAGACCATTTAGAAGGTGTGGTTGTCCTAGGCGGTGATCTGAATTGGTCCTTTCTCCCCCAAATTGACTCCTCGACTGGTGCTCCTAGGACCTCTCTTCGAGATGCCCGTAAGGTTAGGAGGGAGTTTCACGATCACCAGCTGGCCGACGCGTGGAGAATATTTCATCCTGCAGATAGAGATTACACCTTTTTCTCATACCCTCACTCCTCTTACTCTCGCATAGACTATCTATTTATAGACCACAGAAGTCTGGACCTGGTAGAAGACTCCTGGATAGGACAAATAACGGACTCTGACCATGCCCCGATATATTTGTCTATCAAATTGGTTTCCCCTCCCCCCAGACAGTGGTCTTGGAGACTCAACGAATTGCTGATGCAGGACCCATACTGTAAATCACAATTGAATGATGCTATTGGAGAGTATTTGGATATTAACGATAATGGAGAGACGGCCAAGTTGTCAGTTTGGGAAGCTCACAAATGTGTTTTGAGGGGGAAGTGTATTCAATTAGGCTCATTTCTTAAGAAGCAGAAGGATGAGGTTCGCAAAGCACTCTTATCAGATATCAAGAATTTAGAAACTAAACACAAAAATACTTTGTCCCCTGAGACCTTGGTGGAACTCCATAATAAGCGGTCAACTTTAAATTCTCTACTAAACGATCGCATGAAAAAGTCCTGGCGGTGCTGTAGAAACAAATTTTATCAATGGGGGATAAGCCGAGCCGCTTTCTTGCTAGAGCCCTTCGTTCCCAACGTAACCGCTCCTACATACATAGCATACAAGACTCTGGAGGCACCACTAGGCACACAGATAAGTCCATCGCTGAAGCTTTCCGTTCCTACTATGCAAAGCTATATCACATTCGATCCCAGGTATCTGATAACGATAATGCCCGGGCTGAGGAAGCTATAGGAGACTATCTACGGGGTATTGATTTTCCAAAAATCTCCCAAGAGGCAAAAGATCTTTTAGATTCTCCCTTTTCTCTTTCAGAACTAAGGGGAGCTATAAAATCTTCCCCCCTTGGAAAAAGTCCTGGCCCTGATGGGTTCTCCATATCATATTACAAAACATTTTTGGATAAGCTATGTCCCATTCTGCTAGATGCTTTCAATGAAGTGTCAGACACAAAGGGTTTTTCACCATAGTCGCTGGAAGCGCATATTACAGTTATCCCTAAAGAGGGTAAGGATCCAGCTCTATGCCCTAGTTACCGTCCAATCTCCCTTCTAAACGTAGACATTAAACTTTATGCGAAGATCCTTTCAAACAGGTTAAAGAATCTCCTCCCGGAATTAATTACAAACGACCAAGTAGGATTTGTACCAGGCAGAGAAGCAAAGGAGAATACTACTAAAATTATTAATCTAATACATTACGCCTCTTCTGTTAACCTGCCACAATTCTCTTGTCAACCGACGCAGAGAAGGCATTCGATAGAGTGGACTGGGGCTTCATGAAGGGGGTACTTCTCCATATGGGACTTGGCCCCTCTTGTTTACAAAAATTTTTGGCCCTGTATAGATTCCCTTCCGCTAAAGTTAGAGCAAATGGCATTTTATCCGACTCCTTTACCATCTATAACGGCACTCGTCAAGGTTGCCCATTATCTCCTCTGATATTTGTACTCTGTATGGAAGCCTTGGCCAGGGCGATTCGATCTAACCCAAACATCACGGGCTTGCAGATTGGTAAAGAAAACTACCGATTGGCCCTATTTGCAGATGACTTGCTTGCGATCATCACAAACCCCATTACATCATTACCTAACCTGGTGTTAGAATTCTCTAAATTTGGTACTCTCTCCAACTTCAAAATAAATTTCTCTAAGTCGAATGCTCTTAACATTTCAGCCCCAGAACAATCAATAAGGGGCCTCAAATCAGCATTTCCATTTAAATGGCAGTCTTCACATTTTTGTTATCTTGGGGTTTCTATCGCAAGGTCCAATGACCAGCTATTCCAATTGAATTTCCCCCCTCTTATAAATAAAATTAAAAAAGACTTGGCAACCTGGTCGTCCTCCAAATTCTCATGGTTTGGCAAAATGAACATCATAAAAATGAATGTTCTTCCCAAAGTACTCTACCTGATGCAAGCACTTCCGATTATAATCCCTCAGAGATTCCTTGACAGTCTCCAGCGCTTGATACGCGACTTTGTCTGGGGAGGTAGGAGACCCCGATTTAAGCATGCTCTTCTTTATAGGCGGAAGCATCAAGGAGGGGCGCAATTGCCAATGCTCCAGGGTTATCTTCAGGCAGTTTTCCTTAGCAGGATAGTGGATTGGATCAGAGGGGGTGACCTCAAACAATGGGTGGTTATTGAAAATGAATTTAACACAACTCCGCTAAATGTGGTACCTTGGTTATCTAAGATACCCAGAATCCTCCACCCAACCATCGGTCCAACCTTAAAGGTTTGGAAGAGAATCCGTTTTGGAAAAAGCATCTCAACCTTTCCTTCACCTATCACCCCCTTCGTGTTCAATCCAGACTTCCCACCGGGCCAATCGGGTTCTGACTTCAGAAGGTGGTCTCGGGCGGGAATCAAGGGCCTCGGCCAGCTGGTGACGAGTGGTAGACCTCTCTCTTTTGCGGACCTACAGTCAGCTTTTTCGCTTCCCTCCTCTGAACATTGGAAATATGTTCAAATCTTTCATTACATTAGTTCTATTGGAGGAACCAGAACTCTTAACAGACCTCCAACTCCATTCGAAAACCTATGCTTGTCCAAATCTGCTCCAGTCCATATTATATCTGAAATTTACAAAATTTTGATGGAGGACCAGTTCAGTTCTCTGCCTCCTTTTGTTAGATTATGGGAACGGGACCTAGCTCCACATATAACCCCAGCATCCTGGCAAAATTTTTTCACAAATACACACTCCTGTTCACTAAGCATCTCAGTAATAGAAACTCACTATAAGCTCTTGACCAGGTGGTACAGATGCCCTATTCTGTTACATAAATTTAATCCCCAGTTATCTTCTTCCTGCTGGAGATGCTCCCGTTCCCTGGGTTCTTTAATCCACATTTGGTGGGAATGTCCACTTATTACCCCATTCTGGAACGAGGTCATTAGATTATCCAGTATTATTGTGGGACATGAGGTTCCCAGGGATCCTGGCTTCTGGCTACTTTCATACTCCTCTACTCAATCCTCAAAATACAAACAATCTCTACTAAAACATCTCAACAATGCGGCCAGGGCAGTTGTACGGACGCGCTGGAAATCCCGAACACCCCCTCTGATTATGGACTGGTTCAATAGAATTGACTATTATATGTCCATGGAAGACATCATCCTCTCAGCTAATGACAAATCCACAGAATTCTTGGCCACATGGTTTTCCTGGATTGAGTTTAAAAATTCAGAGGATTTCAAGATAGTTTGTTCTTTACCTGTCTGCGCTTGTTAGCTCCCCTCCCCTCTCTTCACCTTCCTTATGTGTCCTCTATCCCCCCCTATCTCCCCTTTCCTTTCTTGTTGTCCGTCTTTGTCTCCCCTTCCCTTGGGGAGTGTTTATTCTTTCTGAGTCTATGCCTTATTACAAATTTAAAATTTTTGCGTAGTGAGTTATGTCAATGCTCCGGGCTATTGATGGTCCATTTGTTACAAGTGTTTTGTACTGACAGTATTTTTTCCTAATGGATCATTCTTTTGGTCAAGTTTGTAATAACTCTTGCTCACTCGCAATGAAAATAAAGAATTTAAAAAAAAAAAAGGGCCGCTCCTTATCGGCTATGCTTCCCTTTCCCCTCTCTCCACCCCCTTTACTCTTTTTAAAATCCTCCTTACTACTCTCAATGTCTATCCCATAAATACTTGCTTGCCCCTCCCCCCCGGAGCTAGTTTAAAATCTCCTCCAACCTTCTAACCATCCTCTCCCCTAGCACTGCAGCCCCCTCCTCATTCAGGTGCAATCCATCACGACAATAAAGATGGCAACTGACCGAGAAATCAGCCCAGTGCTCTAAGAATCCAAAACCCTCCTTCTTACACCAATCTTTTAGCCATGCATTAACCTCCCTAATCTCCCGCTGCCTCCCTGGACTAGCGCGTGGCACAGGTAGTATTTCCGAAAATACTACCTTGGATGTCCCTGCCTTAAGTTTGCGACCTATGTCCCTGAAATCATTCTTTAGGACACCCCTTCTTCCTCTAACTCGGTCATTGGTGCCAACATGCACCAAAACCGCTGGGTCATTCCCAGCCCCTCCCAACAATCTGTCCACCCGATCCGCAATATGCCGAGCCCGAGCACCCGGGAGACAACACACTGTTCGGCATGCACGGTCCCGGTAACAGATTGCCCTATCTACCGTCCTAATAATTGAATCCCCTACCACCACAATCTGCCTGGGTCCCTGAGTAACTTTGGTCCCCACTGTGCTGGAGAGACCATTCCCCTGGTTGCTAGAGGAAGCAGTGTCATCCAACTCTACCAATTCTGAACTGCCTTCCACAGTATCTTCATCCAATCTGGCAAATCTGCTGGGATTGCCTAGCTCAGAACTGGCCTGCCTCTTCCTCCCTCTGCTACCCCTAGTAACTGTTACCCAGCTGCCTACCTGTGCATCCTCCTCTGTCTCTGCTCCACCCTGCTCAGCTAACACATCAACGGTGAGCTGTAAACTCTGCTCCAGGTTGGCAATGTCTCTCAATGTTGCAATGGTCTGCTTTAGATCAGTTACCTGGGCTTACAAAGAGACCAATTGCTCACATTTTTCACAGAGGTATAAACCTTGGAACACTTGCTCCAAGTGTGCATACATATGACAAGATATGCATTGAGTGAGATCATCAAGCCTGCTACTACTCATCTTATTATGGCTAACTTAACTTCTTATAGCCTACAGTGAACTTTAGTACTAGCCTTTCCTAGCCACTTACCAGATTAAACCCCTTCCTGAATTCAACTCCTTACTGGAACCAACTCCACACTTTAAACAAAAACAGCACTTGAAATCAAAAAAGCAGTGAAATCACATGATATAAGTATTTACAATTCAATATATCAATGTTGTTAAATATTTTCTCCAGCAATCTCATTTACCTTATTAGTTAATTAGTTCCCGATATATGGGAGGAGTGGCCTGTTTCTATTTCTCAATAGTAAAGCATATCTTTTTCTATAAGAATTAATAAAGGGCTCAGTTACCACTTGATGTATTGTTAATTGCAGCTGTTGGCTTGCTAAATTTAGAATACTAAGCTTTTAAGATATGCCTAAAAAGTGAATGTGGCAAAGTGACAATCATAAATTTGCAACTAAGGTGACTAAATAGCCTTTCAGTATCTAACGTTAAAATGATTCCCTTGTCCTTATAGCAACAACAACAGAAATACGATCATTAATACACTATGTATTACCCTCAACAGCCTAAATTCAATGAACCTTAGCTGCTTTTTGTGAATCAGATGGGGAGAACACAACTATTAAATCTCTGCACCGCTTAGAGATATTTCTCACCAGTGTGCTGAGCACCTTTGGGCTCATCACATGTTCATTTAATGCCTGCTGAGCAAAAATAATTAGCAGGCAATAAATAAACAAGGGTACCAAGAGTCAAATTTCTTCTTTCAAACAAAGAGGGAAGTGGCAGAATATCCACAAATAGGACTAACACATACTATACAATAATTACTTCACATGTCTGATTGTAGCTAAATTGTAAAATAAAAATGAGAGCTACAAGCACTGTAGAACAAAATCTGGGACTGGGGTTTTCCCATTAAAGAGAGTCTTAAGAAACCTCTCCAGGTTGGTCAAGTGTATTGAACTATTTAGGGTTTTAGAGTTTAATTTATCCTCTGTAAATTTAGGCAAGTAACACTTACTTGAAAATAAAATTGCTTTGCTAAAACATATTCATTGTCTTTGTTGTAAACTTATTGTATAAAGATGAACCTTTGTTGAAGCCACATCAATGATTTCCCTACTGGTAACATAGCAAAAAAATAATGGCGATTCAAACAATTCTTAATTTTAAGTATTCATTTTAATGATCACAATGAGAGCAAGTGTCTAACTAAACAGACTTTGTTAATATCTGTTTCCCTCTTCTTATTTGGATTTACATGGGAACTTATAGCTTTAAGTTCTTATATAATAAAGGATTTATACGTGTTCGATAATGTAATAGGACAGCGATGTTAAAGTAAACTGAACATCTAGGGCCTGCTTCATTTAGGAAAGGAAAGCAAAAAAATGAGTTACTTTTTACCTTGGCAAAACCATGTTGCATTGGAAGGGGAGGTAAATTTAAAATGTGGAGACAGATTTATTGTTGAGGTAGGGCACGTTCTAGAATAGTGTTTCTCAACTCCAGTCCTCAGGACCCCTAACAGTGCATGCTTTTCAGGTGACAAGGGAAATCCTTATACCACCTGTGGATCTGTTAGAATGCGTAAGTCAGTAATGAATACACCTGTGCTTAAGCAAGGAGATATGGAAAACATACACTGTTAGGGGTCCTGAGGACTGGAGTTGAGAAACACTGTTCTAGATCAACTTTAAATTTCAATGTTTAAAAAAGTTATCAAGTATCTGTGTGCTACATGAAACAAACCAGCCATTATTTAACATATGTGCAAAATAATAAACTAATTTGCCCTTGCTAAAAACCCCTTGCATTGTAACATGACTTTGGGCAATATATAATTTGGTGTTGTGTTGCAAGGACTCTTTGCTCTGTCTATTCACAAGGCTTCCTCATTTAAGAAGGTACAAACATCACAAATATGTCCATCATATAGGAGCATAAGTCTGCTAAGTGTATTTCAACTAGTATCTCCCCCTTCAATGATTGGGATAACAGAGGACTGTAAATAGACCAAAGTAACATTAACGCTGAGGGTGCATGTAAGAGAAAAGTATTGGGCATAGCAAGAGTTAATTTTGCTGGGTGGAATGGGACGAGAGTCAGCCAATCAGGGTAAACAAAGGGGGAAGGATTATATCTGGGAAGGATTATAAGGTATAGGATGAGCAGTTAACTTCCTCTTGCCGCCTGGAGAGTTTCTGGCGAGTATATCCTGCTCTGTTGCTCTGGTGAGTATAGATTGTGCAAGTGTTTTTCCATTGTTTGTATTGTACATTTCTTTTATTCTCCTTCCCCAGTGTTTCTGTTCCTGTGTTGTTAATTCTTTTACATTCCCCCACCCCGTTTTTGTCCTTCTTTTTCACCCCTTTCTTTCTTTCATATCCCCATTCCTTTTTATTCCCTTTTTCCTCCTATACCCCCCTTACCCGACCCTCCCCTGCATACCAAACCTCCACCACCCCTTTTTCTATCATGCTCCGAGCCAAGAGGGTCTTGCCCCCCCCACTGCCTCTTAGAGGCTACTCATGTCCCCCCAGCCAGTGCTAAGCGGCGAGACAAGTACAGGACTCGCCGATGAAAGGGTCCTCCGCCACCCTCGCTTGCCGGGTATCAAGTGTGGGGGATCTGCCGCATCATCCGCTAAAATTGTTTCTGCGCATGCGCTGTCAGACTCATGGGCTGCGGTGGCCATTTTAGGTGCGGACGCTCCTGGAGTGCCCACGATTGCATCTGCTGCCACCAATGATTGGGGGCTTCTTTTCTTTCCCACTGTTAGGGGCACAGGGCATTCTTATAGGTAACCCCCTATTTCTGTTTCCCATGTGTCATGCAGTTCTTCAATCTCCCACCTCTCCTCCAGTATTCCAAGCTGTTCCCAGGCATTCTATACCTCCTCCCCCTTCAGCAACATTTTTCTTCCTCCCTCCCCTGCACTACAGGTTCATCTTTTGTCCCCCCTCTCTTTTTCCACTTTATCCTCCGGCCCCTCCCTGTTATACAAACCCCATTTCCTCCTCTTTTTCTCTGCCCTCCTTCCCCCAAATTTTCCGCAAATTTTCCTCCTGGTCACCAAGTCACATCCTGCCCCCCTTTTGCTGGTCACATTCCTCCTTGATCTGCGGGCCAGGGTCCTAGTCACATGCCCTACCCATTCTTCTCTCATCCCTCCTTCCCCTGGCAGAGCATTAATTCCGGCTGGGCCACACATAGCCAAAGCCTGCCTCCTTTTCCGTACATAATTTTGTGCCCACCCTCCGGGCTTCCTACTTGCTACACCCCCCCTCTGCTTATGGTCCATACTTTTTTGTCCCTACCTGTCCCAGTAATCACGGTTTAACCACAAGTATTTATGCTTTCACAGGTTTGGTTGGTTGTGTCAGGGTCTCAATGCATGCAGACATCTGCGTTAACCCTTTCAGTGCTATTGGGTACTCGCAACATGCAGATGGTGGCTGGTGGTCCAGGTTCAGGGCAGAGTCATGCGCTCTCCCTAGCAGTTTCTCGAATCACTCCCTGCACGGTTGCCTCAAATTCAGCTAAATCGGGTCAGCGGTTGCAGAACCTAGTTTGTTAGAACATAATTCAGCAATGTCATTGGTTGCAGGAACCACAGCTCCTGGTCCAGGGAGCTCTCTTTCTGTTTCCTCCTCTGCAGGTTCAGCCAGGTGTATGGCATCAGGTTGCACGTCCAGGTGCGCTCTTATGTGGAAGCCGCTTCTACGGCTGCTGTAGAGTCATCATCACGAGTGGATGGTGGTGGACGTGAATCAGTCGGTGAGCATGCCAGTAGGGTGTCTGGTGTAAGCTCTGACTCAGGCTCTTCTTCCTCTGGGAGTGAGGTTCCAGCTAGGTCCAGAAGTTTGGACATAAGGTTATTAAGGCTGCTGGTGAGGAAGTTGAGTGGTACCGGCCGTCAAATGAAAGTGACAGCTCCAGGGGCAGGATAAGGGGTGATGATGTGATGCCCTGTTCCAATACAGCCGTCCTGCGGGACATTAGAGGCAAGGCATGTGGAAAGATATGCACAGGACGATTTGTGGATATGTTTGGATGAGCACAAGAACGTTGTCAAGTACATATACTTGATCCAGAGGATATATACCTGCTCCAGAGGCAACATGTGAAGGTGATTCGAGGCATTTCACAGAAAGCAGGATGGTTTGTTGGTGATGGATCTGGGTTGTAAGGACGTGGAGTTGTGGCTAGAGGTTACTTAACCTAGATCAGGAGTGAGTGATGTCAGTGTGATGATGCAGAGACAATTCCTGAATAGATATGGTCAGCCCTATTGAGGTAAATGTTTTGCCTACAACGGAGGTCATTGTGACAGAGATGCGGCCTGTAGGTTTAAGCATGCCTATGCCGCGTGTGGAGGGCAATGCAGAAGAGAATTCCTTAGGAGGAGCCGTCCAGCTACCATTGACAGACCCACCATAGATGCTTCTGTGCGTTAAGGTTTTTTCTCCTATTGTGTTGTCGGAGCTAGGTAAATGGCTGGGTTGGTACCCCAATATATTGGCCTCAGAGTTTCTATGGGATGGTTTTATGTATGGGTTTAAATTTCCTGTAAGTAGAACAATGTATGCTGGTTCTCCCAGGAATTTAGCTACTCACTCACCCCCAGTTCTTTACTCTCCTTAGTGTCAAACTCTTCCAAGCCTCCTCACAACCACAGGAATTTCAACTCTATTGATCTTCAACAGTTTTCCACATCTCTTAAACACCTTCTCTCCCCAATTTCTACGTTCTCCTCCCCTGATCAGGCAGTACCCCATTTTCATCAAACCCTAGCAACTGCCCTGGATCAAGTGGCTCTGTAGCAACACTACATACTTCGCGTAGAATCCGTTGCCAACTGTGGCACACTACAGTAACACGAACTCTACAAAAACTTTCTCGTAAAGCAGAACGTTACTGGCGTAAATCTTGTACCTCTAATGATTTCATCACATATACTGATATCTACCACTCCTATAGAAATGCTCTGGACACTGCTAAACAAACCTACTTCCAATCTCTCATCTATGCTCAGGCTTCTAACCCCAAACGCCTATTTAACACATTTAAATCTCTTCTGAATCCTTCTGCTCCAAATCCTCCAGCTACCATCAGTGCACAGGATCTTGCTACCTATTTCAAGGACAAAATTGATAAGATCAGACTTGAAACTATATCATCTCCCTTGACAAGCAATCAGCTCAATTCCTTTGTAGCACCCACTGACACTCTCTCTTCATTTGATCCCACAAATGAAGAGGAAGTTTCTACTCTCTTCTCATCTTCCTACTCTAGCTCCTGTCCTCTTGATCCCATTCCCTCACAAATTGGTATGTCCCTGTCTCCTGTGCTCATTCTCCCTCTAACTAAAATCTGTAATCTATCTCTTTCTACTGGTATTTTTCCATCACTATTCAAGCATGCAGTGATTACTCCCATTTTAAAAAAACAAAATTCTGACCCTAACTCTCTCGTAAATTACCGCCTTATCTCCCAGCTCCCATGCCCCTCCAAGCTTCTCGAAGAATTGCCTACACTCGCCTCACACACTTTCTTACAGCAAACAACCTATTAGGTCCTATTCAGTCAGGCTTTCGCTCTCAACACTCCACAGAGACAGCGCTGACCAAGGTTGTCAATGACTTGATCACAGCAAAAAATAATAATCATTACTCTCTTCTAATTCTCCTGGATCTCTCTGCTGCATTTGACATTGTTGACCACTCTCTCCTCATACAAACGTTACAATCCCTAGGTCTTGAAGGCACTGTCCTATCCTGGTTCTCATCCTACCTATCTAATCGCTCTTTCAGTGTTAATTTCTCTGGATCCACCTCTGCTCCGCTTCCTTTATCCGTTGGAGTACCGCAAGGCTCAGTCCTACATCCTCTGCTATTCCCTATCTACACTACTTCTCTTGGAAAACTAATAAGCTCCTTTGGATTTCAGTATCATCTCTATGCGGATGATACACAAATCTATCTATCTTCTCCTGATCTTTCACCATCTGTGTTGCCTCGCATTACTGACTGTCTCTCTGCCATTTCACCTTGGATGTCTTCTCGCCAACTCAAACTCAATCTTTCAAAAAATGAATTAATAATATTCCCACCCAAAAACAGAAGTTTCCTGCCTGACATTTCTATTTCTGTTGATAACATGACCATAAATCCCACCCCGCAAGCTTGTTGCCTAGGTGTAATCCTTGACTCACAACTGTCGTTTATTCCCCACATGAACTCTATATCTAAATCATGTTACATACACTTAAAGAACATTTCCAGAATACGCACATATATGACACAAGACACCGCAAAAACATTAATTCATGCACTCATCATCTCCCGCATCGACTATTACAATTCCCTCCTTACTGGTCTTCCCAAAGTCAGACTTGAACAACTACAATCTATTTTGCACGCAGCGGCTACATTGATTTTCCTTGCAAACCATTATTCCTCTGCTTAGCCACTCTGTCAGTCTCTACATTGGCTGCCTGTACGAATCCAATATATAATTCTTCTAACATATAAGGCCATCAACAAAATTGCACCGACATACATTTCCTCACTTGTCTCAAAATATCTCCCTACTCGACACCTCCGTTTTGCACAAGATCTACGTCTCTCTTCCACTCTCATCACATCCTCCCATTCTCGGTTACAGGATTTTTTCCGGGCTGCACCCACTTTGTGGAATTCCCTCCCTCGCACAGTAAGACTTTCCTCTAGTCTTCAAACCTTCAAGTGTTCACTGAAAACCCACCTCTTCAGACTAGGCTATGATATTCCTCAACCACCATCTTAATTCCTTAGATTACCCTATTACCATCCTCTACACAGCTAACGCAAGTCAACAACCCTCTAACCAACATTTCCACACAGACAGCCCACTCAATACTTTTAACTTTGCATTCTAGCTCTTCCATTGTGCAATATGATGTAGCACATGCCCTTGTGTTTCAAACTCCCATTGTCCTATAGATTGTAAGCTGGCAAGCAGGGTTCTCTTACCTCTCTGTCTATATGTATTAGCCAGTATTGTCTTATTAATGTTTGTTCCCAATTGTAAAGCGCTACGGAATTTGCTTCCGCTATATAAATAAATGTTGATGATGATGAATTTGAAATCAGCTGTGGAGTTGCCGTTGATTGTGCAAGAGAAAGTGAGTAAGGAGGTGTTGTTGGATAGAATGTGTGGGCCCTTAGCTGTGCCTCCGATTCAGGGTTTGGCTATTTCCTCAGTGGGTGTGGTACCAAAGAAGGAAGTGGGTAAATTTAGGCTGATACAGCATCTGTCTCACCTGCATGGTATGTCCATGTATGATGCGATTGTGGAATCTGAGTGCTCGGTGGTGTTTCAATACTTTGAAGACGCTTTGTTGAGTTTCCAGTTTTACCTCCGCATGGATCACCCTGCATTATGCGCGACTGTAGTGGTGTTCTTCCTTATTTACTATGTGTTCTGTCATGACTCTTGTTTTATGTGCATGTCACTCCATGTTGTAGGTTCACTGCAGGATGGCAAGAATATTTGGCTGGTTAGCCATTCATTTGTTTTTTGGGCTGATAACAGTGGCCCTGCTAATTTCTTTAGCAAATTTCCCCAGGCAAATTCATTTAGGTGGTTAGGTTTGTGGCTAGGTTTTAGGGGTTTGCAATGGGCATTGCTATTGAAGATTTTGAGGGATAGCGAGGTAATATTTGGGCGCCTGTGCTTATAATTCACCTCGGGGGAAATTATTTGGGTAAGTGGAAAGATTTGGTACTCATTGATAGTATCAAATCGGATGTTGGAGCAATTAAATTACATTGGCCAGCCGTTCACCTCATTTGGTCAGACATCATCCCTAGAATTAATTGGAGGGGAGCGGATAGACTGGAAAATTTTCTTGAAAGTAGGGGGTGAGTTTATCAGCTATCCGTCATTCAAAGCCCTTTTTGCACAGTTTTATAGATCAGATGGGATACACTTGTCGGAGACTGGGATGTCTTATTTTGTGGAGCAGATTTTTAGTTCCCTTGTTTGGCTATGACAGGTCAGTTGGTTTTGGGGTTAGGTTCCTAGTTTCGGGAAAGTAGCTGTGGTGGTAATCAGCCCAATCAGTAGCCAATTTGGTCACATTCGAGGCGTTGTAGACACTCTCCCCTACAGGGATTGGGCAATTAGTGAGAGTGAGCCTTCGGGTTTATGGGGCTTCGCTTAGGCGGGCAGGAATCAGCAAATGAGCCAAATGGGGTAGATTCGCATTTTACGCCTAGATGTGTCCAATTAATTGGAAGAGATTAAAATTTACGGGTGTGGCCTGGGGGCTGATTGGTCTGCTTATATTTGCCATCTCTTCTCAATATATTTATCTTTCAATAAATTTCTGACCTTTAATTTCGCCAAAACAAGTCTCTGTGTCTTTACTTTTTGATGGCAAGTTAACTCTTGTAGGTGTAACACTGTAAAGGTAAAAGATGTGTTATGTTCATCTATTCGCTATTCAATGAAAATTGTCCACTTCGAATAGTGTGGTTCCAACTTACAATGCGATTTAATAGCAAAAAACAATTCAATAAGAATAAGTACAGCCGATTACATGTGCAGGTGCCCTGGATCCAGCATCCAGCATACACTTATTCAATCCTGAAGTCTGTGGTCAAGAAGACTGTCTGTTGGTCCCAGAGCTCCTGCTTATATGCAGTTGGTGTTACATTGAAAATAATAGAGATGATTTGGCATGTTTCAGGCTTCAGGACAGTCCAGTGAAATGCAGGTCATTGGTCAGTTCAAACGATGCCCTTCAAGGGTGGGGGTCAGCTCTCCAACAGATGCATACTAATCTTCCCGCCAAAAAGCTGGTTCAAACTGGTCTATTTGCATTACACACACCATTCCATTCTGATCATTTATTCTCTGTAATCCATAACTCTCATACGCAAGGTATGATCTCATAGCTGGTAGAAACGGACGTCTGAGAATAAATAGGGGATTAGAATGATACTAGACATAATATGTTTCCTGTATCCTGAAACTTAGTTCTCACTAAAGTGTATTTAACATTATTATATTTAACTATTAACTCTATTACATTTGATTATAAATGACTATGTGTTGGAGCTATTTTAAGATGAACTAATTAGAAGTGAATGTGTAAGTGTAAATGTGTGGAGAAGTATTCGTATGTGTTGTGGTTAAATACGCCCTTTCACGCCGTAGCGTGCTATTTGCATATTTTCAGACAAAGACAATCAGATTGATGGATATTAATTTGAAACAACTTCATCCAATTATTTGACCTCGACACTGAGCTTGTCGGCGGAGGAGTTCTCATACCCTCCTGTGTCCGTGAACCTTGCTGTATGGTCTGGCGTACTTCTGGCCCCCCTCTTTGGAAGTCAGGTGTTGGTGTGGGTTCTCCCAATGGCTCCTCTGCCAGCATTCCCGCGGTTTTGATAAATCAGGAGGCTGGGTGGGAAGCGGCCATTTTGGATTGCATCATCCCCGGGAGGCTGGAGGACAGCGGGAGTGTGCCAAACACCAAGGTGGCAGAGCTGACAACCTGTTCTTCAACCTGACAGGTTGCCTCCAGTTTGTGAGTAATGAATCTATTCTGCAGCTCCCACCCCTTCTAAGTGCTCACTTGTGACTGCGCTATTGCCCGTGTCCCTCACAGATGCTGTGCAGCTCATACCATACAGCACGCTGGAGTTGAGGGGGGACTCCCTGTTTCCATGCTGGCTCCCTTGTCCTCCCTGGAAATACTAAACTACGAAACGGCTGGGCCAGAAACTGGTTGTTTTTCCTATGGGAGTGAGTGGAATTAAGGCCCTTATGGGTAACAATTTACAGAATCTGGCATATACATTTCTGTGGTGTGAGAGACATTATGCAGAGAAGTGGCCAAGCTGCCGGTGCTGTACAAGACAAGTGCTGAGGAGTGCTGCTGCCAACAGGTAGTGCTTCACAGCTAATTTTCTGACACCTTGGGGTAAATGTATTAACCTCCGGTTTCTTCAACTCCCACGATTTCTGCGTCTTCGGCGCCTAAATTTAAAGCGACGCTGCCTTGTAAAGGGAAACCTCCCTTTACAAGGCAGCGCCGCTTTAAATTTAAGCGCCGAAGACGCCGAACTCGCAGGAGTTGAAGAAACCGAAGGTTAATTCATTTACCCCCTTATTGTTATTTGATTTCTGAACTCCCCCCCCATGAGTGGTTAATCTCTGAGATTGAGTTCCTCTGTACTATACTCACTTACACACATACCGGGCCTGGCTGGCTCCTATCTCCGTGCATATCTATAGAACCGCTTCACCTGAATTATCTATGTTCTTTCTAAACATGGGCAAGACTAATGCTGGCACTACAGCTGCAAAACTGGAGAAATATTCCCGGGCCTCTTTGGCGGCTCATTCTGCAGAGGCATCTGGCACTACAAAGACATCCATACCTGCAGGGATTGCCCTCAACCTATACTCACAAAGGACTCCAATTCCATCCAGAAAGTTCTTCTCGTTATAACCTTTTCTGAAAAGCGGGTCACGGATCATATTGGTGAGGTACAGTCGGATCTCTCTCTCATTCGACAAGATCTACAAAAAAATGAGGGAGCAAGTTGTAGAAGCAGAGCACCGTATATACTCACTGGAAGATGTTACTGCTCCCATGAGGGGAAAAATCACAGACTTTGCTACTCAAGTTAACACGTGAAAACAAAAATGTATGATGTGGAGGGCCGAGCTTGCTGAAGGATAAACTCCTGAAACATTCCTGGAGACCTTTCTTGTCCGCGAGTTTGGCAGAGAGGCCTTCACCTCTCAAATACGAAAACCATGTAGGATCAGTCTTCCCAGACTTTGCTATTGAGGTTCAAAAGAGCAGAGCCCAATTTGCTCCAGGATTTACAACTACCCTAGGCAATGCTCTTCCATGCAAGGCTCCAAGTGGTGGCGGATCGTCGATCCAACTTCTTCTCCACGCCTAAGGAGGCCATGGACTGGTTGGATGGTCTCCCCCGTGCAGGGCCTCAGGCGAGATAAACTTTTTCTTGGTTCAGGTTTTGGCTAATAAATTGTTTGTTCATTTGCTAATTATACTTGAGCTGAAGGGGTGATACAATGTGTTCTATTTCTTTTTCTTTAACTGGTATTAAAGTAATTCTATCGTTTTCAAATAAGCATTGCCCAAGCGATTGTATTGTGTTTCTAAAGCACAAAGTGTATTATTTTAGCAGATGTAAATAGTTTAACAGTTCAATACATTATTATATTAAGATACAGTGCAGTACAGCCAATACCAAAAGATACATACATACCGCTGCGCTTTGCATGAGCTTCGCTGTGCTTCCACGGGTCCCAGTGCACAGTATATCTGCTTAAAATACTGTGGTCAGAACATGACTGAGGCTGGTGGGGGTGCAGCTATGATTATATATACACATTCAGTGTTACAGAGAACAATGCAAATGACGTGGCTTGCTTCCATAGGTCCAGACTTCGGGCGAGTCCAGGGTAATCAGGTCATAGGCTAGTTTAGACTAAGGAATCCAAAGGTGGGGGTCGTCTCTCCAGGGGATGTGCTCCAGTTATAATGAGTTCATTACCATTTCACATTTTGATATCAATCTGGCTATTTATTCCCTAACATCAATAACTAGAGTATGCAATATGTGATTTCTTCGGCGATGGAACCGGACAGCTGCTGATGAATAGGGGATTAGTATGATATATCAGACATGTCACATTTCCTATAACCTGAACCTTAAATAACACTAAATCATAATCATAATATATAAACTAATAATAAACCAAATACTGTCTGCTCATAAATCACTTTGGAATGTAATCTATAAATATATATGTGAAACTAAATATTATAGTGCGTGTGTGCGCATTTTACCGTGCGATTGCGATCCGTACGCCACGTAACGCGTGGCATGGTGCGATCGCACGGCAAAACAATATTAACCAATATACTTTCGTTCATCCAATTATACGACTTCGACACCAGGTAAAGCGCAGAGGATATACCAAGGGAGAGTCCCCTTGTCACAAGCTAGAACTAGACAGCTCTCAAGTAGGTCAATAGTTGGGATTGTTTGAGTTTGTTAATTTAGTCTATGGATGTTTAGGGGATTAAGTATACCAAGTTTTTTGTCTAGATATGCGGGGTGGGGGGGTTGGGATAGTGGATAGGATGTTTGACGCATCATCATCATCATCACCATCAGTCCCACTCATTCACATCAGTCCCATTGGAGCTTACAGTCTAACATACACACACACAGACAGATAGAGAGAGAGAGACTAGGGTAAATTTTGATAGCAGCAAATTAACCTATTAGTATGTTTTGGAGTGTGGGAGGAAACCCACGCAAACATACAAACTCCACATAGATAAGGCCATGGTCGAGAATTGAACTCATGACCCCAGCGCTGTGAGGCAGAAGTGCTAACCACTTAGCCACCGTGGTGCCCAGTTCCACCGTGGACGCAGTTCCACTTGTATTCTTTGTCAAAGCATTACAATACAATTCACACTTGACAAGATTGATTTTAAAATGCAATGTACTTCTACAATACTACATGGTATATATGTTAAGTAAAAAACCTGATTGTACAGAGGTTCTCCTGAAAAGCGAAGACAGACAATCCACAGTAATCCAGATGAATATATAAACGTATATATTTATTATGCTTAGCAGTAAATTAGCATTCAAGGCGTGACACTTAAAAATACACATAAAGACAATAAAATGTGTTTAAACGGTGAAATAAAATAATTATTTACCTTTGGTGGGAGTGAGCTATCCACTGTGGGTCTGCAGCAGCTAAGGAGTCTGTGTATTAGTAGTTTTCTTCCCACTTCCCTTCTTTTTCCTTTAACTATTTTATTAATTGTTATCCCCTGCTGGTCTCCAGTGTGTGCCATTAACCCCCGGTGGGGTCTTTTTGTCTACAATACTACATGTTTCTTTATTCTGGCTATTCGCAATGTAATTCCTTGAAATACGCTGTGTTCAACTATAAGATGTATTGGGGAAAGACTCTCATGTACGTAAAGATAGATGATGGGGTCACCTATGGTGGGGACTGGGGGACTTCGGTTCCTCTCGTGGAACGTACGGGAACTTAATGATCACTTCAAAAGATCCCTGGTTCTCACACAGACCAAAAAGCGCTTATGTGGCATGTCTCGTAGACACCCATCTGGTAGTGGGTTGTGTACTGACTCTGAAGAAGTCCTGGGTAGGATGGGAGTACCACTCGGTCCACTCCTCGCACTCACGGGGGTTATCGATACTGATTAAAAATAATTTAAGATTTATGTTGAAAGAGTTACAGCTTGATGCTTATGGTCGGTGTGTGTTTCTCCGAGCCCTGATAGATAATTCACCTCTTATACTCCTGGCCGTGTACATCCCTCCACTTTTCAATTCGGAGGTACTCAAGAAGGCCTCTAAGTTAATTGTTCCTCGAGGGCGGACTACTCCGCATCCCAGCTGTATGACTACCTGTCCCGGGTGTGTCTCCACAGGCTCTCTAGGGAGGCTGTGAATTTCCTCAAGGCCCCCATTGCTGTAGAGGAAATTGAGGTGGCCATAGCATCCTCTTCATGTACCAAGGCTGCGAGTGTGGATGGACTGCCCATGGTGCTGTACAAAATATTTGACACTTTCATTATCCCTAAGCTACTAGAGCAATATTATGAATTCTATGAGGCGGGCGCTCTACCGCCATCCATGTCTGAAGCAATAGTTGTGGTCATCCCTAAGCCAGGTAAGGATCCACTGCTGCCCAAGTCCTACCGGCCCATTACCCTGTTAACAACGGACATAAAAATTTTAGCTAAAGTACTTGCCATGAGACTAAATACGGTTATTGCTCAGTTGATCCACCCAGACCAGACAGGGTTTATGCCAGGAAAATCTACAGCCATCAATTTACGGCATCTTTATACCTATTTACAGATGCCTGGTGGTCATGGAGATGGGGCAGTGATTGTGTCCCTAAACGCAGCCAAGGCATTTGACTCTGTGAAATGGGAATTTTTGTGGGCAGTCATGTGTAAATTCGGTATTGGTCCTAGGTTTGTGTCCTGGGTGAGATTATTGTATTTGGCCCCAGCTGACAGAATTAGCATAAATGGTCATGTCTCCTCTCCATCCTCACTGGGCGGGGCCACGAGGCAAGGCTGCACCCTCAGCCCAGCCCTGTCTGCCATTGCTATAGAGTCACTGGCGGGTTTGATCCGTGCACATTCTGAAATCTGTGGCCCCAGGGCTGGGGACGGGGTAGACAAGGTCGCATTTTATGCCGACAATATGCTCTTTTTCCTGAAGGACTCTGAGGCATCCCTAACCACACTGCTACACTGGTAGATGAATTCGGTGGATGCTCTGGCCTGAGGATAAACTGGTCCAAGTCTAGCATTTTCCCCATTGGTGGGGGATTCCCGGATAGAGTTACTGGGTCTCCCCCGTTGCAGTGGACGTAAAAATTTCAAATATTTAGGAATATGGATCACAAATTCGCCTACTTACAATATATCCCTAAATATCGATCCTGTGACCAGTTATCTTCGTGCCAAAATCTCTACCTGGACGAGGTTGCCCCTGTCGGTGACGGGCAGGATCAATTTAATTAAAATGGTTCTGCAAACAAAATTCTTCATTAACATACCCACTGCATCATTCCCCAGTTTATCTCCCAAGGCAGCTCTTCTCTCAAATTAATAAATATATTAATGGTCTTGGGGGAGAAAAGAGCATGAATTGGATTGACCTCCTTATCCCGGACCCAGACAGTGAGAGGCCCAGCCCTCCATTACTTTGCTACGCAGTTTGGGGATGGATTGGAGACTCTCCAACATTTGTCCTGACGAGTTTCCTTAGAGGGTGTACAGGATTTGACAGACCACCCATACAGGTCCTGCTGGGCACCAGAGACACGAGAACGATTCCGCCATTGCTTAAGCAGTCCCTAATGATCTGGAAAATTGTAAAGGGGATATTAGAACTGGTGGTATTTCACACGGACACTCCACTATGGGCCAATAGCACACTTCCTGAACTTTACAAATTATGACAGTTTTCAAGGTGGAGGGCTGGGGGAATTACGTTCCTTGTGCAAGTTTATTCCAATTAGCGACTCAAATCTTTTGCACAATTACAAGCAGATTTTCACTTAGCGAATAATCTCTTCTATACATACCTATAACTTTGACACGCCCTGACAACGCAATTGGGAAATGCTCATGTACAGACCCTCTTAGAGTGCTCATTAGACAAGTAGGTTCCACTAAAACCAACTCAATACTATATGCCAATGTATTCTCCCTACTTATTCGTGACAATCTGGGTCGATTGCGACGGGTTTGAGAACTAGACTTTGGACCCTTGACGGATGAGGGCTGGAACTATGTGCTCGACAGTGCTCATGAGGCCACCTCCTGCACCAGGTATATACAAGTCCAATTGTATATCTTACAGAGTATATTACTCTCTACACAGGCTGCTCCAGATGGGTGCCCGATCCAACTCTAGCTGTCCAAAATGAGGAGGTACCACCACCAATTTCTGCCATCTGCTCTGGGCTGCACTGTGGTTGAAGACTTTTGGTCGCAGGTGGTGACATGTGTACAAGACACGGGTATTGATATTCCACTGTTGTAACCCAAGACATGTATATTTGGTTTAGGAGTTGATTTGTTGTTGGGGAGGAGTGCACCCAGATAGGTCGTTAATCTCTTTGCTGTTAATCTGTTTTTTTAAGGAGGTACAATGTTCTTTGCAAAGCCTAATAGACTGTACAGGTGGCGCCTCCTTAACAAACCAGGTTAACAGCCGCAAATATAGTGTGGAAAGTGACTTCATCGCTACCTGCCAAGATCTTCATTTGTCAGCAGTGTTTCAGGTTAGTGTTTGAATGTTTCAGCATTACCTGTCTGTGGTGGAATACACCTTCGGTGTATTCCTGTCAGTGTATCTGTTGCCAGGGATCCAGTAATCATTTTAATGAGTACCACAGATGGAAACCATTATCATCAGCAGCAGCTATTTATATAGCTCACTTACCTTAGTCCATACCCCACTGGAGCTTACAGTCTAAATTTATTAACATACACACAGTCCAAGAGAGACTAATGTCAACTTAATAGCAGCCAATTAACCTACTAGTACAGTGGTTCCCAAACTTTCTCAGTTCGAGGCACCCTTAAGGTCATCATAATTTTTCCAAGGCACCCCTAAGCCAAAATAATTACCGGGTAGTCCCGTGTTTAAGTAGTTGGTTCAAAATGAGGTAAGATGTATTTAGGCCCCTTCACCATCCCATTGTGACCCTTCATCATATCACTGCGCTCCTTCACCATATTACTCTGTCCCCCCCTTCGCCATCTCACACTCTGTGTCCCCTTCTTCGCCATCTCTCTGTCCCCCTTCAGCGTCTCTCTCTGTCCCCCCCTTCAGCGTGTCTCTCTCTGTCTCCCTCCTTCAGCATGTCTCTCTCTCTGTCCCCCTCCTTCAGCGTGTCTCTCTCTGTCCCCCTCCTTCAGCGTGTCTCTCGCTGTCCCCCTCCTTCAGTGTAACTCTCTCTGTCCCCCTTCAGTGTGTCTCTCTCAATGTCCCCCTTCAGTATCTCTCTCTCCCCCTTCAGTGTCTCTCTCTACCCCTTCAGTGTCTCTCTGGGCTCCTTCAGTGTCTCTCTGTCCCTCTTCAGTGTCTCTCTGTGCCCCTTCAGTGTCTCTCTGTCCCCCTTCAGTGTCTCTCTGTCCCCCTTCGGTGTCTCTCTCTGTCCCCTTTCAACGTGTCTCTCTCTGTCCCCCTTCAGTGTCTCTCTGTCCCCCATCATTGTCTCTCTGTGCCCCTTCAGTTTATCTCTGTTCCCCTTCAGTGTCTCTCTCTGTCCCCCTTCAGTATCTCTCTCTGTCTCCCTTCCGTGTCTCTCTGTGTCCCTTCAGTCTCTCTCTGTCCCCCTTCAGTGTCTCTCTCTGTCCCCCTTCAGTGTCTCTTTGTCCCCTTCAGTGTCTCTCTCTGTCCCCCTTCAGTGTCTCTCTGTGCCCCTTCAGTGTCTCTCTGTCCCCCTTCAGTGTCTCTGTGCCCCTTCAGTGTCTCTCTGTCCCCCTTCAGTGTCTCTGTGCCCCATCAGTGTCTCTCTGTGCCCCCTTCACTCTTCTTTACTTACCTTCTTTCCTGATGTCCTCTCTGCTGCTGCTCCTCACTGAAGCTGACGGCCGTGATGACGTCACGCCCGGCAGTCAGTGAGGAGGAGGATCCGGCGCTGGATGATTGGTAAGTTTTTTTTTTGTTTGTTTGGGGGTTTTTTTCTCTTCTTTTTCTTGCCAGGGAGCGCGGCACCCCTGTGACAGTGCTGTGACACCCCAGGCGCACAGTTTGGGAACCGCTGTACTAGTATGTTTTTGGGAGGAAACCGGAGCACCCAGAGGACACCCACGCAAACATGGGGAGAACATACTAACTCCTCATCAGGAGTCACAAGTCACTTTCCCAGTTGCGCTTGTGACATCCTTGTGAGTTAAAATTAGTCTAAATCAGCCAGTTATAGACTGAGGATATCATCGCTTTAGAGAGCGTGGATGGTAGACACACCAGCTCCAAAAAATTAAGGGCCTGCACGGTGTCTTAGTATCATACAAAAATGACAGACCTGAAAAAAGTTGATGAAAAGAGGGTGGAAAGGATCGTATTTTTGGTGGAGATCTGACAGAGAAGCCCAAGCACCATTAACAATGAGGTCGAAGACCACCCCTATCCCAGCTTGGATCCATTGCTTAAAATGGGGGGGGGGAATTCCCAGGAAGAAAGTGAGGATTATTTCAAAGTGGTGTTAATGGCGAAATAGGAGTGGTCTGCTTATATCAGGACTAGTATTTGTCCCAGAGAGAATTTGAGAGATGGCAGGGAGCAAACCGTGGGAAGCTGTTCTGCACTGGAGAGGCCTCAAAAAGAAGTTAAGAAGTGGACACCTGTAAAGTGCGTCTCTAAGTCCACCCATGCTGTAGTCTGATAGGGAGCATAAGTAACTGACACCTGGCTCAGGTGAGACTCCAGATAATAAAACTTGATATCCGGGAAACCTCTACTTACATGGATCCTGGGTTTTTTTAAGAACTGTTACAGAAATTCTAGGTGGTTTGCCGCGGCAGATGAACTTGAAAAAAAAAGGATTGCAAATAATGGAACACAAATTCAGAGATTTTCATCCAGAGGATGAAACAGATACAGACGTTTGCAGATTAGGTACATCTTGATAGCGATGATCCTCCCCAGCCATGCAATAATATACCCCTGCAAAACCTTAAGGCCTTGTTTAATTCTAGTTAAAAGGCGAGGGAAATTTTCTTGATAAAACTGGTCATATAAAGAAGTGATATATACTGCAAGGCATATAATTTTATGTTTCTGCCATTGCAGGGTAAAATTTGCTTGTATACAGGTTCTTAAGTTTTCGGCCAGGAGTTGAACGCTAAAATCATCAGGGAGGCTAATACATGAAGGAGTCAATCAGAATGGGAGGCAGGACTGAGACCCAAGAGGCTGATAATTGTAAATTATAACACCAAGCACACACGCCTGTTGGGAGGCGGCGTTGAACAGCTGAGCATCCCGACTGTTGCCCTAGCAAGGGGCAGGACAAAAACCAGAAGTGACATCCTGGTCGTCATGGAGACGGCCAGGCGCAGTGGTCAGGCACAGCGAGTTGCGGCGGCTAGTGGCACCATCGCGGCTCATAACACAGACAAATGGGAGAGTATGGGAAGCATCGGACATTTCAGAAAGTTCGTTATGGCATCAGCTGGTGGGGCGCAACCAGGGTTCTGACTATTAGGGTTATGTTATCTGGAGTAAAACATTTGAAACTCATGTCCTATCATTTTAGGGCTATAGATAGGTGAGCCCAAGGCAGATTCCAGGACCAGAAAGTTTCCTAATCCTCCAGGAATCAATACGTCGGTGGTCTCCAAGAAGGGGGGTCCTAGATTTCTAGGACTCAGAGATGCTAGTGAACAAAGCAAACAAGGATGATCATTCAAAGGTCCTATTGACAGCAACATTAAATTCCCCTGCCATAATCACTTCTCTATGGCATACCTGAGAGTGCAGAGAATCTAAGGCAGCTTCAAAATGATACTGGTTATGGTTTGGGGCATAAAGGTTAACTAAGGTACACAGGCTGTTATTAAGTTTCTTGAACCATATCAAAAATCTATCTTCAGCATCAGAGTGGGAGTTGTCCATTTCCAAAGTAACATGGGATGTCAGGAGAAAAGTCGTACCACATTTTTTTTGTCTACAGTTGCAAGCATGGAAGGTGGATTGATATGATCTGAATTTGAATTTTGGGTAGAGATGGCATGTAAAATGTGTCTATTAGAGGAAGACTACATCAGCCCTATGGTGCTTCAATGTGAAGAAGAGTGTTGTGTGTTTTTGTGGACTATTCAAACCTTTCACATTCTGAGAGAAGATCCTAAGAGCCAATGGTAGGTTGAGAATGAGCCTCCACAGGTCCTCCATTGAGGGTCAGAAGAACTGCAAGAGAACATGAAGACATCAATAGTGTGCCATAGAGAACATAATAATACAGACAGTGCCTGAGGAAAAACAATGAAAAGGAAATTAAGAAAGTGGACAGGACAAGGGGATGACACAAACCCTGTTCTGTGGTGCCGGCCGGATGAGATGGGGGCAGTGCCAAAGGTAGGAAGAGACTACTGGCACCCCACAGCTACTCTGCCTCATGTGGATGAGTGTCCAAGGCAGCTTGTATTGCCGATATATGAAGAGAAACCCTCTGGGGAGATGGCCGCTGATGAAGATGGAGGCGTCACATGGTCCCGGGTAAGAGATGGAGAAAGCCGAATCGATCTCCAATAGCTGTAACGGGAGGTGCCGAGTGATCCAAGAAGAGAACTGTTGGGCTCAGCATGTGCGGATAAGCTCAGCTACCTGTCCGTGGAGTTCCAAAGTGGACGAGTGATGGCGGGGAGGCTGATAGTGGTGTCCAGTTAATAGCAGGAGGAAGGCCTCAACTGAGCGACCAAGCAGGAGTAAAGTCAACAAAATATGCTCGTTGCTGGCGGGGTTGAGCACTGAAACACTCTCTGATAGCTTCCGGAAAGAGTCAGCCACTGATAGTAACAGGTAAGAGGTATACAGGGCGTCAGATGAGCGAGGAAGTCCTTTTGGTGACATTCAGCTCCGGTCTTGTGTTTTCAGCCAGTATGGTCTCTTAGCCACACCCCCTGCAGTTTACATCTTTAATCAAATATTACACTGAAACCTTCACTTGGTCCCATATTTTAATATGTAGTGGGGCTTGCACTGGGTCACCTCAGAAATTGTTGTCTTTGCCAGTGTCTTTCTGGAACACCACCAATCGCTGTGATCCTAACAAGACCTGCCAATCCTGCTTCACAGTAGTATCGTGTTCTTTGGGTAATGGGCTATACCAGTGGTTCCCAAACTTTTGCAGTTCGCGGCACCCTTAGAGTCTCCATAAATTTTTCAAAGCAGCCCTCCAAAATAATTACAGAGCAGTCCTGTTTTATAAGTAGTCAAAAAAACGTAATAAGTATTTAGGTCAGGACAGAAATACTGTATTTAGTTGTATGCAAAAATAACACATAAATCCAAGGGAAAATAATATTTTTATATATTTTTTTTTCAATTATATTTCTGTCAAAGAATAATTTACAGCTAATACACACTGTGCCCCCTTGCATACACACACTCTGTGCCCCCTGCATCCACACACTCTGTGCCCCCTGCATCCAGATACTCTGTGCCCCATTCATCCACACACTCTGTGCCCCCTGCATCCACACACTCTGTGCCCGCTGCATCCACACTCTCTGTGCCCGCTGCATCCACACTCTCTGTGCCCTCTGCATCCACACACTCTGTTCCCCCTGCTTCCACACACTCTGTGCCCCCTGAATCCACACACTCTGTGCCCCCTGCATCCATAATCTATGCCCGCTGCATCCACACACTCTGTGCCCCCTCTGCATCCGCGCTGTGCCCTCTCGCTCTGCCCTCTCTGCATCTTCGCTCTGCCCCCTTTGCATCCGCATCTGCCCCCCTGTATCCCCCCGTGGACAGGAAGAAGAAGAAAAAAAAAAAAGAAAAACTTACCAATCCTGCAGCGCCCGGGACCCAGAATCCTCTCTCCTGCTGCTTCTTACTGAATATGTCGGGCGTGATGATGGCAGTGAGAGGCGAGGAGGGAGGAGGTTACTGGGTCCCGGGTGCTGCAGGATTGGTAAGTTTTTCTTCTTGATTGTTTTTCTTCTTCTTCCTGTCCAAAGCACCCCTGTGACAGCACCGCAGCACCCATGGGAGCCGCAGCGCACAGTTTGGTAACCTAGGGGCTATACTGTCTTTATGTCAAACATATCTTTTAGAATTAAGGGCAAAAAAAATCAACCTTGGTCTCATCAGACCATAATATATTTACCCCCATGGATTGGGGTGATTGTTTGCAAAATGTAGACAGACAGGTTTGGATGTTTTTTTTGTGAGAAATGGCATATATCTTTCCACCCTACCCCATAGCCTGGAAATGTATACAATACAGAAAGATTGCTGTCACGAGCTGGGAGTGATCAGTTCCTGCAAGAAATTAATGCAGTTCCTTTAATGTTGTCATAGGTGTCTTGATAGCCTCCCTGATAAGTTTAGTCTTTGTCCAAGGAGGATATTCTGTTGCCTCCCAGCAGCCATAAACGACTCAAGACACATCAAATTGTGACAGCCCAGGGACAAATAGACCCTACCCCCCAGCTCAGCATACCCTTTCTTTTAAGTTATATTTTGATTTTTGTTAAGCCTGCAATCCTGCAAAACATCTGCAGAAATCATCATCATCATCATCATCATTTATTTATATAGCGCCAACATATTCCGTAGCGCTTTACAATTGGGGACAAACATAGTAAACTAATAAACAAACTGGGTAAAACAGACAAAGAGGTGAGAAGGCCCTGCTCGCAAGCTTACAATCTATTGGACAATGGGAGTTTGACACATGAGGTTAAGTCTACATTTGCAGTCGGCCCAGCCAGACTGCAAGGGTAAAAGTGACTCATAAGCTAAATGATCCTGTCACACAACAATGTTGGTCATGGGGTAGTTGTATAACAGGTGGTAATAGGGTAGTGTAGTGAGGTTAAGAGGGTGGTTGAGGAATATTATAAGCTTGTCTGAAGAGGTGGGTTTTCAGAGAATGCTTGAAAGCTTGTAGACTAGAGGAAAGTCTTATTGTGCGAGGGAGAGAATTCCATAGAGTGGGTGCAGCCCAGAAAAAGTCCTGTAACCGGGAATGGGAGGATGTAATGAGTGTGGATGAGAGAAATGCACATATGCTTGTGAATGGTAAAACATATTAGTAGGTCATAAATTACCTTTTCTGTGTCTTAAAACAGGTTTTAAGATTTATACTACCTGACAGTCTAGCTTTCCAGATTGAAATTGTTTATTTGATCTTATATTAGTATAAGATATGTTATTTCTCTAATTTCTGTTTTGTGGTCTCTTGTACTGTGTAAAATTCAAAAATGTGTGGAATGAAAAAACAAACAAATAAAAAAAAGTCAAAATAACATTGTGTTAGTTTTGTAAAAATAAAAGTTTATAGCAATAACTTTATTACCTGTGTAAGTATAGCATTGAATAATGCGACTGTCTCGTGTCCTCTTTTGTTCCTCAAGTGCAACCTTTACTTAATAAAATATATGACTTATTTTTATGAAGCTACTTCTAAAACCAATAATGTAATATACTGGGATTTGCTAACTGGAACTGGTACACTGCTGGCAACACAGTATATATTGTTTTGAAGAACTTAGCTAACTCAATATTAAATTCCAATACAAAAAGCAAACATGTTTTGTTGACTCCAGCCACCTCTTGTTTACATTTTATTAGCTGAATTGTGTTGAACGGATTACTGAGCACTTTCGTTAATCCCTGGCATATTAGCTGAAACTCTTATTCTATTTGCTGTTCTCTTTAAATTGATTTACAATTATTGCTAGTTTATTATTACTAATCTTCCACAATTTAGACTTTATAAAAAGCAATTGTTTATTAAATAATATCTGTAAAATCGTGCTTATGAAATATTGTCTCTGCTATTGTTGTTCATTAATTATCTATCTATCGATCTATCTATCTATCTAAGTAATGGCATCAGAACGCTCCATGTATATAGATTTTATACATATATTAGATTCATCTGTGTACATAATTACTCACAACAATCACAATATGACTCCAGGAATAATGACTTGCAAAGAATGCACTGTTAAGAATTTTATCTCCTACTTTATACAAATAGGTATTGCATTTTTGCCATATTACCACCTAAGAGCTGACGATTGGTTAATAAATGTAATGTATAGATAGATATAAGTAAGAGTAAAAGATTTTATTGATTTAAAAATTGATGAATATTTGGTATCTGGGTTGCTGAAAACAGTTTGGATGGTTTTGGATGGTCTAAAATTAGATTACACGAATCAGAAAATTGTACACAGTATTGTGTTTTTGTTTACCTGTGGAAATTAATAGTGCCAGCAACATAACCAATGCAACAAGTTTGAGGCAAGAGATCACACACAGTGTGAGAAAACAGTTGGCAATGTGTATGATTGAAACCACTTTTGCATTAGTGTATGAGTTTTGTCAGTTTTGATAGTCATTTCCTTTCACAGACACTTACTACACAGCTTTGCATAAAAATTAAATACTAATGAGCACAGTACCCTATTTTCAACCAATATTTAAGAATGCAATGGTGAGAGCACAGCTGTGAGTCCTTTAGATTTTTTGATATTGCTTCTTTTGTGATCTTTTGATAAATTGTAATATACATTCACTGTCTCTGTGAGAAAGGTATGTCGACCTTTAGATTTAGTAAATGTTAGGATCTCCTTTTGCAACAATTATTTCAACTGAATGCTCCTTGTACCTGGTGAACAAGCCCACATATTTACTTGGAAGTATTTTGCCCTTTTGTTTTCAACACTGTTTTAACTCATCAAAACAATTGACCTATTATATTGCTTATTTCAAGTAATGTCACCACATTTTAGCTGAATAAAGTCAGGACTTTGAGACAGCTTTTCCAATATGCTATATTTATTTCTGCTTCAGCCATTCTGTTGTAGATTTACTTGTTTCTAGACACAAACGTCAATCAACCATTGTCATGTTGCATGACCTACATACCTGTAGGCATCAGCGTACTGATAGATACTGTGACATTCTTGTAGGATTTGCTGGTACAATCCAGAATTGGTTGCTTTTTTAATGGGCTATAAAGTACTGCTATACCAAAATACTATGACCATAGTTTTCCTTGAAATGAATGCAGTTTTCTGTTTTCTCTAAATACACTGTTTCTTATTTATGCCATGTATGTTTCTCCACCGACCCATTAACATATCTCCCAACTTGCAAGTCCCCTTCCTTGCCCCTCACATTCCTACCCCTGGGACAAACATGTTCCCGCGACAGAATCCTAAATTCAGGACCGTAAGGAAGTATGCAATATCAGTGATTAAAAACAAGGTATGGTGGTACTATATACTTTATTTTGAGTGCTCATTAGAATCAAAGGAAATAATATTAGTATATCACATAAATGTTTCCAACAGACATAATCCACTAATATTTCCGAAAATAATACTTGTGTAATCAGCACATTACAATAACAACACACCTGTTAGAAATCTTTTTTGGCCTCCTAGCACATCCCCTACTTTAGCTGTTTGATACAGATCATAGGACCAGATGGGAACTCCTTATTTTTCCAGGTAGCATAAAAATATATTGTAGCACCCAGAGCTATCAGATTATTTATCTAAACGCTCAGGGGATTGTAAATTGTTCACATACTATCTGGGTCACAACATAGTAAAAAAACACATTGTTGAAGAAATTACTGAAACAGCTGGAATATCATTGATTGAGGATAAAGCTGTAAGTCTGTGGTCATATTTGTATGCACCAGTATGTTACTGTAACGATACTTACCTCTCCTCCACTCCCCGGCCGCTCCATTGGACCCGGAAGCCGCACGCACATTCGCAAGACTTTGGCGTTGCTATCTCGCAACTACTGGTGGCCTTCCTTACAAGAGGATGTAAAGAGGTTCGTGTCTTCTTGTTCCTTATGTGCCCAACACAAGACTCCTAGGAGGAGACCTTATGGCCATTTGCTTCCACTGCCAGTTCCCGAATACCCGTGGTCACAAATCTCCATGGATTTCATTACGGATCTACCTTCCTCCAAGTCTTGTACAGTAATCCTAGTGGTCACAGATCGTTTTTCCAAAACTGCTCATTTCATTCCACTGAAAGGTCTTCTTTCTTCCTTCTTTTTGGCCGATATTTTTATTAAGGAGATATTCCGCCTTCATGGTTGTCCTCATCACATTGTCTCTGACCGTGGTTCTCAGTTTATATCCAAGTTTTGGAGATCCTTTTGTTACAAGTCTGGAATCAAACTCAATTTTTCCTCCGCATATTATCCCCAGTCTAACGGCCTCACAGAAAGAACTAACCAGGAGCTGGAGAAATTCCTAAGAATATTCATCTCTGCCAATCAACACAATTGGGTGGATCGCCTTCCATGGGCTGAGTTCGCCCATAATAACCATTTAACCATTTCCACGAGGCTATCTCCAACTCTCCTTTTTTTGTTCTCTATGGCTGTCATCCCAGATTACCCACCTTTACCCAGATTTCTTCTACCGAGGTTCCAGCAGTGGACATATTATTTCGCAAGTTTTCCCACATCTGGGAACAAACCAAATTAAGCCTTAGAAAGGCCATCACTCGCTCTAAACAGGCCTACGATAAAAGGAGAAGAGCTGGTCCTAATTTCTCCATCGGGGACAAAGTATGGCTGTCTACACAGAACATTTAAAGGTTCCCAGCAAGAAGTTTGCTCCCAGGTTCATTGGTCCTTTTTCCATTTCCGAGATCATCAATCCAGTAGCCTTCAGACTAAAATTACCACGTTCTCTTTGTATCCCAGATGTTTTTCATGTTTCCTTGCTGAAACCAGTGGTTAATAACGAATTTTCCACTCCTTCCAGAGTTCCTCCTCCTGTTATTATTCAGAATCAGGGTGAATATGAGGTGAAACAAATCCTAGACTCTCGTAAAGTCAGAGGTTCCGTACAGTTCTTGGTAGACTGGAAAGGATATGGCCCTGAAGAACGCTCCTGGGTAAGAGCGGCTGACCTTCATGCCCCCCGTCTACTCAAACTTTTTCATAAGAAATTTCCCTGTAAACCCGTGTAGGTGTCCGGAGTCCACCTTTAAGGTAGGGGGTACTGTAACGATACTTACCTCTCCTCCGCTCCCCCGACGCTCCGTCGGACCCGGAAGCCGCACTTCCATGTTCGGCGGTCACATGACCGCCAGACCTGGGCGGGGAATTCAAATCTGGACTTCCTAATTAAACAGCGCTCTGACACTCTAGAAGTGTCAGAGCAACTTACCTGTTCCTGGCTCCTGATTCCTGTGTCCCCCTGGTCTCAGCTCCTTGTGTGTATTGATCTCATGTGTACCGACCCGGCTTGCTAACCCTTCTGGACTCTGTTACCCCTGTGTACCGACCCGGCTTGCTGACCTTCCTGATTGCCTGTGCTCCTGACCTGGATTGTCTGACGTTCCTTCCTCTACACGTTTATCTGCCATCTCTGTGTACCGACCCGGCTAGCTGACTTCGCATCTGTTCTGGTGACCCGTGTACCGACCCGGTTTGATTGACTCCGAGATTGTCTCCCGTATCTGTCTGCATTGCCTACCTGTGTACCAACCCGGCCTGTCCGACTATTCTCATCCTGCTCCTATTCCGCTGTACTACATCTTGAGGCAAACCTGAGGACCGCGACCTGCGACTCCTGGCAGCAAAGCCCATCCCGCCTTGTGGCGGTTCTTGGTGAATACCGGGGAGATCGTTAGACTCCGCGCCTCAGGTAAGCCAGCGCTAATCAAGGTTAGTAGTGTATCCAGTAATCCGTTACAGTTACTCTTTCATTCTATCTTTGTGTGTGCTTGCTATGTTACTTTCTGTTAAAGTAAATAAATGTGTGTGTATTATATTGTCAAATGTACCTTTTTATTACTGATATTAGAAGTCACTTAAGAATTTTACCAAGGAGTTCCAACACATGTATAAAAGCAGCAGAGCCTCGTTCCGTTATATGAACATGGAAATACTCTCTCCGTGATAACTCATAATGACCTTATAATTTACAATAAGGGTTACAGTGTCACAAATATAATTGAATACTGCCTTATAATATCCAATGATTGCATTTCATGATTTATGATGGTGTCACAAGCAATTTATTAATTTGGCACTGGATGAAGGCATCCTTTTCTGGATAGATTAGCAATTTTACAACCTTGCTCAGTTTGTGCATGTCATAGTGAAAGTTAACCTTGAGAAAGACTCTTGTCTTGAGTCGAAACGCGTAGGGTGTAAGCTGATTTGTGTTCCTCTTACCTGACGTTTTTCGGATAAAATCGACGTTTGAACATACACGCATGATTACAGCTAAATCTGGTACGAATATATGCATTACCTTTTATACATGTTTTAACTTGTGAAGCATGACATGTTGGTTATGTAATAAACATGTTTTTTTAAAGTTAATGCACCAGATTGTGTTTTATTATTTTGTTTTGCATCATCTAATCGGTGGAGTGTACCCTGAGCTGGGATGTGAAGGAGAGTTTTCTGAATATATATGTACGAGATGCCCAATACCATTTGCATTCTTGTAAGCATAATATCATTGGGGGAGTTGGATATGAACAACACAGGATTCTTTTTTGGTGTCGTTTCCGTTCCTTGCACAAAGTGAATGAATATAAAAAATCTACCTTTGGGACTTCTTTTGGGACTATCATTATTAAGTTGTGAACATACTGCACTATTATTGTCCCTGTTTTGTGTCGTTTGAGTTTTGGTATAGGTTTGGTATATCCACCTATAGACACGGAATAATTATCATCAAGTGGGAGGAGTCTATATCCATATGGAACATCTTCTATGTGTTTGAAAGTCTGCGCTTAAAACGTACGTGGTCCATGATTTTATAATAGTGAAAGTTAACACTGCACATACAGACTTTGTACCACCAATACAAAGTAATTTATGTTTCAGTCAGGTGATGCTTCTCCAAATCTGTAAGCTAGTTCATTTTTTTTCTTATGACACTGTAAATGTTGACACTTAACCTGCTGACATGAAAATGTAGGCAGGCTAAATGCCGACACTTGCATTGTGTGACAAATGGACAATGTTGTCCACAATGCTGACACTAAAAAACCAATGCTGGTGGGTCTGGCAGCTATACCCCGAACCCAGTGGCCTTGGACTTTTAATGTCAGCAATGTGATTGTCAACATTGTGAATGTCGCCAATTACACTGATGACATTGTCCACGTGTCTACACAATGCAAATGTTGACATTTAACCTGCCAACATTTTCATGTTGTTTTTATCAATTAACAAAACGCAAATTGAATCAACAGAAGTGAAATCTAAGTCAAATCATTATTTGGTGTGACCAATCTTTTTCCTTCAAAACAGCATCAATGCGTCAATTCTTCAAGGTACACTTATACACGGTTTTTGATAGAACTCGGCAGGGAGGTTGCTCTAAACATCTTGGAGAACTAACCACAGATGTAGGCTTGCTCAAATCCTTCTGTCTCTTCATGTTATCCCAGACAGACTCGATAATTTTGAGATCAGGGCTCTGTGGGCTCCATATCATTACTTCCAGGGCTCCATGTTCTTCTTTATTATGAAGATAGTTCTTAATGACTGTATGTTTGGGGTCCTTGTCCTGCTGCAGAATAAATTTGGAGCCAATCAGATGCCTCCCTGATGGTATTGAATGCTAGATAAGTAACTGCATGTATTTCTCTGCATTGAGGACCCCATTAATCCTGATCAAATCCTAATCCTAATGAAATACAGCCCCAAACTTGCAAGGAACCTCCACCATACTTCACTGTTGCCTGCAGACACTCATTATATGCTCCACTGTTTACAATGTTTACCATGTTTTTGACTTATACTATTGGTGGTACTTATACTGAACAAAAAATTCTTCAGAATAATTTCTCTGATTTTAATGTCTGTGATTAATGCTAGCGTTGTTTTGAGTATAATGCAGGTTATATACAATTAATACAGTAGTAAATAGGTGCACATGGTCAGTCAAGTTCTTTTTGGGTTAAGGATAGATTTGGAACGATTTGTAAATGCCTGCCTTATAGAACCATGAGTATTCCACTTGAGTTCAGGATAGCGAATAATGTATACCTTAACATATAGTCAGAAATACAACCATGTTGATTCAGACCAATAAAGCTATCATGATCACAGTCTCTCTGACCTAAATAATAAACCAAATGTGTGTCCCATAACATAATAATTTTACTCTGAGAAATAAGGGTGCATGTTTATATCTAAACAGTGACTAAAAAATCAGACCAATGTCACTATCCAGAAAATATTATTTTAAATCTCAAACTGTCTTCTGGCCACCAGCATGGGTGTGGTACGGCATATCGATGCCGAGAAGAGCAACAAGACTCACCCCAACGTGACTATTCCAAAGGCGCTGGTTCCAGACCCTGAGTGATGACGACTCCTCTTCACCCCGACAGAAGCCAATGACGAGGAAGCAAGAAGGCTGTTGCAGCTGATGACATCATTGGGCATGCAGACAGGATTATCACTGTTGTTAAGGGGGTGAGGTAAGTATGCACCCATGTGCAATGTATTTTAGAAAGGATTATACATTGTACATGGGTACATACTGTCGAAGTCGTATAATTGGATGAACGAAAGTATATTGGTTAATATTGTTTTATTGGTCGATTGTACTCAGTATGCCACGCTACACGTGGCATACTGTGATCGCACGGTAAAATACGCACGTACACACTCGCATTACAACATTTAGGTATTTATATAATTCATATTCATATTGAATACATTCTACAGTGATTTATGACCAGATAGTATTTAGTTTATTATTAGTTTATATATTATGATTATATGTACACCTCAGTGTTATTTATGTCTGATATCATTCTAATCCCCTATTCATCAGCAGCTGTCCAGTGCATTCGGCGAAGAGAGATCGCACATTGCATACTCTAGTTATTGATGTTAGGGAATAAACCTTTAATATGATGCTAACTATAAAATGATAATAGACTAGTTGTAACTGGAGTCTTGGTGGGAAGAAAGGAGCACATCCCCTGGAGAGATGACCCCCACCTTTGGATTCTTTAGTTTGAACTAGCCTATGACCTGTTTACCCTGGACCCACCTGAAATCTGGACCTATAGAAGCAAGCCACGTCATCTGCATTGTTCACTCTGTAACACTGAATGTATATATATATATCATAGCTGCGCTCCCACTATCTTCAGACTTCTCTGACCACAGTATTCAAGAGTGAACTACTGTCCACCGGTACCCATGGGAGCGCAGCAAAGCGCATGCAAGCGCAGGGGTATGTATGTATCTTTTGGTATTGACTGTACTGTATTATATTATAATCATGTATTGAACTGTTAAAACTTTACATCTGCTAAAATAAATCACTTTGTGCGTTGGAAACACAATACAATCGCTTGTGCAATGCTTATTTGAAAATGATAGAATTACTTTAGTAATACTTACCTCACCCTCAACAATGACCATTAGCAATGGAGCAATGGAGCTCTTCTCTTTGGGTGTATATAACACAATACACCTTAGTGTGAAAAATTAGAAGAAAAGCCAGCAAGGACTAGTAGTTGTATTTCTGCAATGAGATTTAACACTGGAGCTCTCCTTTCTGTGTGTTACCTATATAACACAGTAGAATTGGACTGTAGAATTACATCAACCCTGTAAGCACTATTATTTGTATTTTTCTGCAATGAGATTTAACACTGGAGCTCTCCTTTCTGTGTGTTACCTATATAACTGTTACGTCTTATGGGAGACGACTATCAGTCGGTATTAGCACTGGCCTTCCCAGGGCGCAGAGTCTAACGGACCCACCGGTCTCTTTCAAGAACCGCCGCAAGTCGGGATGGCTTTTGCTGCCAGAGGCCCGCAGGTCGCGGCCCCTAGGTTAGCCCACCGACGTGATAGCAAGGTAGTTGAGGGTGGATAGTTCCATTAACAGAGTTTAAGGCATACATCAGGGAGGGTAATTAGCAGAGACTGTCTGCACAGAGATGAAGGACCAGACGTACCTTTGTTGCTCCAAGACAGAATCACGAGGAGGCTACCACGAGAAGAGTCAGAAGCCGTAGCCGGGTCGGTACACAGTGGATCAGCTGGTTCGGATGAGCCAGGGAGTAAGCAGGAGAATGTTCAATGACAGAGACGGGTCGGTACACAGTAGATCAGCCGATTCAGATGAGCTAGAGAGTCAGCAGGAGGATGGTTAATGACAGAGCCGGGTCGGTACACAGTAGATCAGCCGATTCAGATGAGCCAGGGAGTCAGCAGGAGAATGGTTAATGACTGAGCCGGGCCGGTACACAGTAGATCAGCATATTAACACAAAGAGAGATACATAGGGGAAGCACAGGAACAAGGAACAGCCAGACGCCAAGATAACTTGTTCCTCTGACACAGGAGAGTGTCAGAGTGGGGCAAAATTAGGAGCGAGGTTTGAATTCCTCGCCTCCAAGATCATGTGACCGCAGCAGCGCTACCCGGAAGCACGGTGCCTCGGAGCGATCGCTGCGGACAGGTAAGTAAATTCCTAACAATAACACAGAAGAATTGGACTGCAGAATTACAGCAACCCTGTAAACAATATTATTTGTATTTTTCTGCAATGAGATTTAACACTGGAGCTATGGAGCTCTCCTGAATGTCACTGATCACTTTGTTTAACACTGCTACCACCCTTCTCTTTCAATCCTCTAATTTTTCCTTTAAAACTGCTCTATACTCTATGCCAGTGATGGCTAACCTGTGACACTCCAGGTGTTGTGAAACTACAAGCCCCAGCATGCTTTGCCAGTAGATAACTAGCTGATAGCTGTCAAAGCATGCTCGGGCTTGTAGTTTCACAACACCTGGAGTGTCACAGGTTAGCCATCACGGCTCTATGCTATCCCTTCTGTGTCCCTCTCTCAAATGGCACTAGATCGTCATGGAAGACGATATTTCTAGATTCCAAAACTCGCAAGATCCGAGATCCAACGACGTCATGATGACGTTTTGCCTCATTTTCGATTCCGAAAAAGCACGAAAGTATGGTACTTGGATCCCCTAAGTTCGAGTATATTTGGTTTCCAAGGAACCGAGCCTGAACATTTCTACACTTAACCTCAAAAAAATATTGACCTTGTGTGTTTATTTCCCACTATGCTGGCCATTTATGTATTAGAGACAATAATCCGGCAAAGATTTCAGCTACTTTTTCACCTTATATAGTAGTAACCACATTTCAGAACACAATCAAAGGAATTGGTGGCCAGTGGACAGCAATCTGAGGCTGCCTTTGCTACATGGCTTGAGGCTGCCTGTGCGCTCAGACAGGAAGTGTTCACTTTACTTCCTGTCTGTCTCATCTGATCTAATCTGATCTTAGCAGCGAGGAGCGATGCTGCAGAAGAGCACATAAAGGTAAGTGAGGGTGCTGCACAAACAAAACTATAGGGAGGGGGGCCGCTCATGCAAAACTATAGGGAGGGGGTTGCACATACAAAGCTATAGGGAGGGGGGCTGTATATACAAAAATATAGGTAGGAAGGCTGCACATATAAAACTATAGGGAAGGGGCTGCTATAATGTGTGAAAGTAAGGAGGGGAGGGGGACTGCTATAATGTGAGGAAAGGAGGGGGGCTGTTATAATGTGTGAGTAAGGGGGTGTATGCTGCTATAATGTGTAAGAAAAGGAAGGTGTATGCTACTATAATGGCTGCTTTAATAGTACATGGGTGGGAGGTAGACTATTAATTTAATGGTGGAGTTTAGGTGGAGGCTAATTATTTAATGGGTGCTCTTTTATTTGTGGGGTGATGGTGGGGCAATTTAATTTATTCGTGGGGCTTTTTAATTTAATACTGGGACTTATTAAATTAAGATGTGGTGATGGGACCTTTAATTTAATGCTGGGGTGGTATAGGGCTATAAATTGAATGTGGGGCTAAATTTGGGGAGGAGGGCTATTTATTAAATATGAATATTAATTATTTAATGCCAGGGATGGTTGTGGGAAATGGTTATATTAAACGTGAACACTATTAATTTATTTCTGGGGCTGTTTGGAGGAGGAAAATAGGTCTATTTATTAAATGTATATACTATTAATTTAATGTCAGGGCATGTTGGAGGTAAATAGATATATTTATCAAATGTAAGTGCTATTATTTTAATGCTGTAACTCGAGGAAAGCCTAATTGTTAAATGTGGATGCTATTGATTTAATGTCAGGGATGGTTGGAGTTTGCTAAATATCATGTATCCATTTTTTTCCAAATAGGGCTTCCAACATTTCATCATCCAGACAAGCAGCAACTGATCTAAAGACACCAGCAACCACAGGAATTTAAAGTATAAGAACAGGTTGGAGAGAGCAGTATAGTCTGCCAACTGTCCTGAATCTGGTGGGGCAGTCCTAAATTTGGGTGACTGTCTCGCTTAGTCATCATTTGGTCCAATTGCAAGGACAGTTGGGAGGTATGACCGCTTCCCACTGTACTGCTCGTGAAGGCAGAGCTACGTGCAACAAACAGTAGTGCACACAGTTTTGCCTGTGTATTTGTCTAAAATGTATCAAAAATGATAACTCCCCAGTTTTAAGTGTCCCAGGTCCTCCAGAGCCTTATTCCAGCTCTGGTCTTACTTTAGTGGTTCTTGCATTGATTCCATTGCCTGCCTTCTGCCTTGCATTGGTCCCATTCTCAGACAAATTTGTTAAACATATGGCCAGCCCCCATTGAACTGACAATATAATTAATCCTGCCTCCTTTGCAATTACTAAATCATCAGCAAGCCCTTGAAATAACTCTCCCCTTCACTTATGCCATTGTCTGCCAACCCTCCCTGCACTATTATTAATTCAAACCATGCCAAATCACTGGGTACATTTAGAGCTCATACACAATTCTTACAAAAGAAGTGTTTTCTTGCAGATGCTTGAAGCATTTCACATTGGTGTTGATTGCACTGGATAGCCATTTATTATAAGGATTATTTTTAATGCATATTTTGAAACACACAGTACACATTTGTTCTGGCAGACTGATCAAATACGAATGTGCCAACATGTTTCGTAATAGTTATACTTATTAAACAAAGTCAGATATGTTTCTATGAAGGGAATATTAAAAGGATGTGTTAGTAGGCAACTAAACACAGAGGCATAAACCAGTTGCAGATCATGCAAAAGAATTCATGTATTTTTATAACACAGGACCGCCAATTTTTGTGTTGACCCCACCTACAGTTGATTTGGTCCAGCTTACATGAGGCCACTTGAAGAATTTTTTCCAGGGCCACTTTAAGTTTCCAATCCGCCCCTGGATCCTGCCCTTGAGAAATTACATTTTGGAGGGTAGGTGAAGCGAGATAGTAGAATCAAGTGTGACAGCTTAGTTTGATGTATGGGCCAGGTAATGGGGTAATGTGTAGAAACCTACGGCCTCATTCTTTAAGGAACGCAAAGCGAGCGTAATGTGTGATTTTTAAAAACACACGCACATCAGATATACGCATGTCTGTATTCAACAATGGGCTGATCTAAAGAAACGTTCCTTGATGAATACGGTACTAAGTCATTTGAGTGACAGAAAAACTGGCACACGTAGCAGTGCATTATCATTTGTCCTTTAACTAATTCACCATCATAAGTATGTTTGAGTATGCATTTGTATTGCCAATTGACAGTGGAACACACAGATGTGAGGTTCCTTCATTAAACTTGTGCTTTATTATCATAGTCATTATCATTTTATGCTAACCCTTTCTATGAGGCAGTATGTATGCAGTTTGCATGATATTGCCTGATATGATAAAAGCATAGGGGACGAGTTACTATAGTTTGTAACCCTGGCCCCCTCATCACAGACTTCATTATGATAGAAAATTTGTAGTAGTGAATGCCCAGTCAAAAGTGAGAAATGCATTTCATATATTCATTTATGTTCTAAATCTCCCTTCATTATGGTACAAATGTACATGAGTACACATTTTAATTAACTTAAAAAACACACAACCCAATCTTTTTTAAACGAATAACTTCTACAACATACATTTTGGGTTAAATGCAAACAACAAAAAAAAAATTGTAAGACGTATTATAGATTTTTTATAAAGTCTTACATTTTTTGGATTTCTTTAATTTTTTTAATACATGGGCAGGGGTGAATGGAAACTTGTGGTTGTGGTATTTCTTCATCAGCTGGAAAAAAAAATGAAAAAAATAATTTTACAATCACACTCTCATTTTTAAAACATATCTTAGATCTATGGATGTACTTTGCTCACAATTTTTCTAAGCTCAGCAGATTTCAGAAATGGTATTTCAATTGAAATACTCTGCCCATGATGTCAGACACCCGTAGAATGGAAACCTTTGCATAGGCCTAGGCAAAAGTCACATTTGTGAAAGAATGGCTTTCTGAGGACTACACTTTTATGCTGAAAAAAACAATATTTACTATTAGACTACATTATAACATCAAGATACTTATATTATTCTGGACAAGCCTGGGATAGCTCTGCCTCCTCCACAAGGGTCTGCACACAGGAGATGATAGTCTGCGGACAGGTGTCAATAAACAACATATCCAAAAAACAAATAAAGTGTACTGTGCGCTATTGGTACATTATACAATAAGAGTATAATTTTATTAACTATACTTTGGCCTGCAGCACTTGATATTCCCAGGTGACCTCCCATCCAAGTACTAACCCAGCCAATAGCTTCCTTAGCTTCCTTAGCTGCTTAGCTTCCAAGATCAGACAAGATTGGGCTTGATCAGGGTGGTGCAGATCTTGGAAGCTAAGCAGGATTGGGCTGGATTAGTACTTGGATCGGAGACCACCAGGGAATACCAAGTGGATGTTATCCTAAGGTGTATATTGCTTCAATTGGATGTATTTATTATTAATAGACAACAAGCTGAACATAAGGAGGTGACAATCTGTGAAGAAGTTCCAGTGAACAGCAAACTGTAGAGTCACTGGAACAGTGAGGTACACACAGGAGGCGATGGTATTCTGCAAACAGGTATCAGTAAAAGTATATGCTGAGGAGCACTAGGAGCCATGTCTTGCACTTTCAAGAAAATGGACACAAAGAACAGGCACCTGGCTGCAGTGCCTTAAACATCCTGTGGAGGAAGAGGAACCAATAAAGGAAGGGGAGAGAGGTTATAAAAGAGATTGGGTCTGCGCAAAACAAAACGGTGGTCACCACCCAGGAATTGCTGGGCGCTCTGCGCCAGAGGAGAGACCTGCGTGGAGCTGGTAAGTATGCCGGGATCGCGGGCCCAGTGTCTGACGCCCCTTCGCCTACAGATTCCCAGTGTAAGTGTTCTGTTGGAAGAAATATGACACATTAGTTTATTTCTAAAGGTTATCTCTGTCTCACACATACATAGAGACATTCAGATAATGATAGGTAATAATGTGAAATATCCAATACCACACTTGTTCAAATAAAAGCACATCTACATCATTTTCATATGGACTTAACCTGGGAGGATTATATTAATCACATACTGATTCTGAAGATCAATACTACATTGCAGGCCTTGTACTTTGTACAATGAAGGTTATTATAAGCCATATTGCTTTTTAATGGGCCAGATAAAACAGTGATCCTTCCTTGAAAAATCTTAAATATATTTTTATTTATTGTAAACTTACGCCTAGCAATTTCACTCTTCAAAATGGAGAGAAGCTCTGCCTGCCTACTCTGCAAATTGCTCCTCTGACGTTGCAGTTGAACTATGCTGCATTTGCGGCCGAACCTACGCTTGACAGCCTTGTACTTCTCATTCTTCTCTTCATTGGAGATGTACCGAACTTTCTAATCAAAACAACGCTCCATTGTAGCAGTGAGAACCCACAACTCGGCACAAGAGACTGTTGCTGCTCTCATGTTTGCAAGTGAATAAGAATCTTCAACATTCTTATAACAGATTTGTCTTCAGGTCACATTTGGGCATATGCACATCAGTCACGGATCCCTTCTATCCCATATATAAAATGGCTGACTTTCTGTCATTCAATCTCAATAAACATTGTTATTCAGGCAATAGGGGCGTGACAATGTCTAGCCATTGACACACAGGAAATCTCAGGAGAATGCGTCTGCATACCCTATCTGGAGAGACAATCAATCACCCCTGTGATTTTGTGATTTAGGATCTCCGTAAAGTTCAGTGCTTCAAAATTGATTTAATATCTTTGTATTATTTGTGAAACATCTCTTGGTCTTTAGTCTGCCCTCCATTCTGTTCTATTGGTGTGTACAAGGAAATACATGAGACAATGTATAGGCCATTAAATGCTTTTTACTAGTGACTACCTTTTTCACCTGTTTAGAATACTACAGTTTGTAAAGCAGCAGTGACATCCAGCTCTTGTGGTCCATAGTCTGCTCTCCACTCTCTTCTAATGGTGAGTACAAGAACATGTGAGACAGTTTATAGGACCTTAAATGCCTTTTTACTAATGACTGCCTTCTCCCTTTGTTTAGATAAATTCCTGAGTCACAGTACCCTGGGCAAAGCCAAGGCTCTATCTCCTCTACATCGGGCTCAAAGTGTAGGTAGACAAATTTCAATATAAGAGAGTTGGAAGTGCTGGTAAATATGGTAGCGGAGAGCCATCTTTCCACGCCAGCAAGATTGAGGATTTGGGAAGATATCACTATGCCGGTCAATGTCGTGGTCAAATTAGGAGATCGTAAGTGAAGTGTAAGCTTTTTTTTTTAGTTCAAAATTATTATATTGCGCTCTGCATACCTAATACAGTTCTTTATCATTTTTTGACAAACCTTAAAATCATTGTCCAAGGTATATCATTAATAACTTTAAACACTTGTAGAGTACCTTTCCTACTTTGCCACCCTTTTTAAGTCTTAAAAATAATGTAATATAATATAAATATTAGCACTGGGTAGCTTTCTGTTACTAGTATGTGACCTATATGCCCAATACATTTTTATCTATATGTATGTCTGCAAAAGTGTCACACGCTGCTCATTTGGCTTCCACAGACAAAGACTGAGACATTCAGAGGTGTCTCATTAACAGACTTCAAACCTCCAAGTTCTGATCTGCACAGGTGCAGACTGATTACCTGTCTACTTCTAATTAAGATTCCTATTGGTTCCTGCGTTGGCTCCAGACTTGAAAAGGCACTTCCTTCCTTTCCTCTGGGCCTGTTGATCAAGTTACCAGTCTGATTAGGTTCCTACCTACTCTGTGAACTCTCACCTGGATCGTCAGTGCCTTGCTGTGTTGCTGTTAAAGACCATACAGATCAAACTGCAACTGTCTCTGCTGTGTACTATTCCACACACTATTCAGCTCATGCTGCAACTATCTCTGCTGTATGACACTCCACAGGTCGTATCATCAAGCTGCTTGTTGTTCTTTTCTCTGGCTGAACTGTTCATGTATTATTGAGAGCATTAAGGCATTATTTGGTTCCTGATTGCGGCCGCATCTATTGTGCATATACTGCTACCTGGACAGTTAATCTCTCCTCTGATGTGGGCTGCTCAACTGTGATACCATATACCTGCTGCCTGATTCTTTCCACCTTATTGCTGGACTGCATTCAAAACCATATCTAATTACATGCTGATTGTTCATATTGCATATGATATTGCCGGTGGCTCCGCCCACCTTGTACTAAGCTCCTAGTGTGTGTGTGTGTGTATATATATATATATATATATATATATATATATATATATATATATATATATATATTTACATATATCAAGACTTTCCTGTATATTCATCCAGTCATCATTAAACCTCTGATTGTACTTTTATCCTGCATCTGGCATCTATTTGAACCTCAGGCTATCATTACCACTTACCAGTGTACTACCATATTCTCACTCCCCGAGGATCTGTTACCACAACATCTATGAACAGATCCAGAGTCCAAAATACCAAACCGTGACAAAAAGTCTGTTTAAAATATTTTGGATAGTATACATTGCAACATTCTTATCTTTGAACATTACCCACAGGTGACAGGACTTTAAGCATTGTCTCAAAGACAAAATTAGTGATCACAGTAGTGTACTAGAGGGACAGGAGGTGGTTCACCAACTGTGTTGGACATCATGGTCAGTTGGTGCAGGACATTGGGGGGGGATTGACACATGAGATAGGAGAAATCTACTAATATGTTGCAAAAGCGTTATTGAGTCAAACATAAATGTTTATGCTTTCTTTTTTTCATCCACTATGTTATCTGAAGATACAGATACAGTAGATGAAGAGGAGATCCAGTGGAGGAGACCCATGATGTGGAAGAGACACCGATGGATTAGGAAGCAGGGGGCAGTGGGCATTCTTCAAACATACAGGATTTGTTCCATAAAATGTTCCGGTCAAATCAATTCCTATAAAACTCCACCCATGACATCAGCACTGCCCTAACCCATCTCTTTCACACTTTCCAACATATTGACACTACCCTGATCCATCTCACCGAACTTATTGCACAATATGTCACCACTAACCCTCCTGCCCCAATACCACATGTTTCCCCTCCTGCTCTTATGCCACATGCTTCTACCACCCTCTGTTGTCCCACTGCACTCTTGTGCTACTCCACCCTTTGCTGACCTACTGCCCTCTGCTTCTGCACCACTGTTGAAATCCACATCATGGGTAACCAAGGGAAGTGAAACCCTGCTCCTAATGTCGGCACAGGGGGAGGCGTGCCATAAAAAAATTAGACTAATTTTAAGTGTGGTTTTGTTTCTCACTTTTTGTTGTTTGTTTGCACAAATGCAAACATTTGTTAAAAAAACAGTTTCCTTGTTTTTTTGTCCATTTACTTTAAGTATTGTATTTGAAGCAAAGCCTAATAAATATTTGACAATTGATTCTACACCATAATGCAAAGTGTGTTAATATTTTGCTAAGGTAGTAGTCCTATCATTAATAAGTACAATGTATACCAATGTATTTAAGACAGCAAAGCATTACTTGTAAATGATAATGTGATAGGAAATATTACCTACGTGGCCTTGCACCTCCTTACATCTGTTGCAATCTGCAGATTTTTTTGTGTCCTTGTACATTATAAAGTATAGATATACTTACAACTAGCTCAGATCTATTAAAGCTCATCCCCAAGTTTCAGTGAAATAGTTAAAAAATATATAAGTAAGCATGACATGAAATTTAGGAAACATGACAATTTCATTAAATTATAAAAGATAAATAAAAGAAATAAACCATTACAAATGTATGGTATGACACAGGCATACATAGTAGATGATATAGACAACATTTTTGAAAGCTTTTAAAGCACACAACCACAATGCACATGTATGCAAGCAGTAAGGAACATAAGCAACATGCATATGACATTTAAAAACAGACAAGCATTGGCAATGTTCACACTCGTGTTAAAAATGTATGAAAAATATTTAAAAAGCAGAGACAATTTCAACATTTGCACAAGTTTTAAAATCTAACAGAATGCAGTTACCACTTTGATATCTAACAATCCTATAATCCTCAGCTAACACTACTATAATCAATCCTTTTGACGAAATGGCACCATAATCATCTCCCTCTGGCAGTCTTGTTGTGTAACCAGATGAGTGTGTGCAGGTGTGCAGGTGTGCAGGTATGCAGGTGAATAGTAAAATCTATCATTAGATGATGAGGTTGGGAACAGATCCGGATTTAGACCTAATGGGGCTCTAGGCAAGATACTGGTTTGTGCCCCCCTTCGTGAAACAATCCATAGCACTACTTTATTTTTTTTTAAACGCATAGAATATATTAACTTTTACCACCTACTAGAAAAGACAGTGCAGACAATGTTATACCAAAATAAAAAAAGAACTTTTAATACCAGCTGACTGTAGCTGTATTCTAACTACAAGCACCTAAAAAAGACCAATCCCCACGTATAAACATAAATACATTTTTTGTTCTTTCACATATAAAATTCTCTACACATACAGAAATACATATAACCACAAAAAAGGACCATAATCTGGACCATATCCAGATTGAAGGAAGCTCCGCCACATAGGTCTATTTATAACCTAGTGCTTTTCCCATGCTATTGGTGCAGAAAAAGCAATAAGCATATGGGCATGTTTGAACCTCCCATTTGTGTTTGCATATTCTTGTATTATCCATGTCACATGTCAATACTTTAATGTATGGTAGAATTTGATCCATTTATTTGCATGTGATATTTATACAAGATTTAACCCAGTAGGTGTAAAGTCGGTGATCATACAACATGTAGAGGTGAGCACTCTTATGCACACTTAACCAATTCATTTTCATATAAATGTAAATATAATTTACTACTGGGTGTAACACTCACTCCCAGAGAAGACATGCTCCCCCCATGATTTCTCACTGTTTCAAGATTGAAGAGTGGACATTATTACAATAGAGATAATTAAATTTCAATAATAGGAGTTTTTTTCAATAATCTTTTATAATGATTACTTTTCATTACTCATGTTTGCTGATGAAAAGAAAGGTTATTTCACTCCCTACTGGTTGGTCCAACTCTGCGCAGTCTACCTCGATCCTCCGTACGATGTCACTTCATTCCCTGAACTCCCAGTCCAAGCACACTGAGCCTATGCAAGCTCTCACAGCTCCCTCCTACAAAAAATGTATTTTGGCAAATTAGTTGAAGTATCATCATCATCATCATCATTTATTTATATAGCGCCACTAATAACGCAGCGCTGTACAGATAACTCATTCACAACAGTCCCTGCCCCATTGGAGCTTACAGTCTAAATTCCCTAATATAGACACACACTCACACACAGACAGACAGGGAGACAGACAAAGAGGGAAAGACTAGGGTTAATTTTGATAGCAGGCAATTAACCTACAGCCAATTAACCTACCAGTATGTTTTTGGAGTGTGGGAGGAAACCGGAGGACCCGGAGGAAACCCACGCAAACACAGGGAGAAGATACAAACTCCACACATATAAGGCCATGTTCGGGAATTGAACTTATGACCCCAGTGCTGGGAGACAGAGGTGCTAACCACTACGCCACTGTGCTGCCCAGTATAGAAGAGAAAAAATGTCCCCACCTTCATCACGCTGTGCCCTACTTTATCATTACTTTTATCACTTTTGCTCCTCCTGACCGCGCGGTGGCTCCCGGCAGTCTCCTCTCCTCCTCTCTCCCACTGAATGTCGGGCGTGACATCATCACCCAACGTCAGTTTCAGTGAGGATTCGGCGAGGAGCACTGCTGGAGCAGAGTGGAGCAGCGGCAGCGCGACAAAGAAGGAAGCAAGACAAGAAGAACAGAACAGAAAAGAAATGTTAAATAACGGAGGCACATAGGTTGAGGGTCATTAGAGAATGTGGAACAAGTATGGAGGGCACAGAGGGTGAGGGAAATAAGAGACATGTGGAACAAAAGCATGGAGGGCAGTGTGAGGGAAAATAAACAAGGGGGACCAAAATATGAAGGGCACAGTATGAGAGGAAAAAACAAGGGGAACCAAAATATGCAGGGCATAGTTATGTGCCTGAGGCTGGCTAGCTGCTTGATCCGTTTCTCTGGGTTTGACTAGCTATGCCTGCACCCCCCACCCCCCCCCCCAGAATTACTGCCTGTCAGCATGGCAGTGCCAACGGACATCTCCATCTTCAGATTTCAGGTAAGTATGTGTGTCTTGTAATCCTTTTTTTATGCAATCAGATTTTTCTTTGTAGGTATGAAGGCTGGCGGAATTCTCATCATAGAGAATCCGTACCCAACCCGGTCAGTTTATACCTGGACTCCAAACAGCAGACAACACTAGGCAAATCATATATTTATATAATTTCACCATTAAAACTAGGACCCCTTCATTGAATATGGCCATGTCTGTGTTCCCCAAGGATTCATTCTTGCCCCTCTGCACTTCTCCCACTACATCTCCTCCCTTTGAGACCTCATCATCTCATTTGACCTCCACTACCACCTGTATGCAGATAAACCCAAATCTATATTTCCTTCCCTTCCTTATGTCTCGTGTTTCCTGCTGTCTCTTTATCAACTCGTCTTGGATGTCCCAGTGCCTTTCTTAAAATTAAAATACTGAAATAATTGTCATCCACCCCTCCAGGGCTCCCTTAACCCCCCCCCCCCCGCCCCTCTTTCCTTCTGTTGAGAACACTGCCCTCTTTTCTGTTTCTAAAGTCCTCTGCCTAAGGGTCATCCTTGACTCCTCCCTCTCCTTCACACCTCAAATTCAATCCCTCTCCAAATCCTGCTATGTCATTCCCTGAAATTGATACAAGATCCAGCCATTACTCATCATAAAATCTACCAAAACTCTTGTTCATTTCCTTGTTATCTCTTTTCTTGATTACTGTAACCTCCTTCTCTCTGGACTACCCAAGTCCCGCCTTGCCCCTCTTTAGTCTATCCTCACTGCTGCTGCCCACCTTATTTTTCTCTCCTTGCGCTCTTTCTCTGTTACGTTGTTTCTCAGCTCTGCTCTTTTTCTGCCGTCCCTCTGCTAATAACTACATTGACTCCTCATAGCCTACATAGTTATATTTAAACTCCTTAACTACAAAGCTCTCAACCAATCTCCTCCACACATCTTCAATCATATCTCTACCCACAATCCTTGCCACCTCCACTCTGCCAACAAACACCACCTCGCTACCTCCCTGAGTACCTCTTCCCAATCCTCCAGGACTTCATCCGGGTCACTTTCCACATGTTTAATGATCGGGTTAGGCTCTGCTCTCTAAGGCTTCAAGCGTGCCCTTAAGACTAATTTCTTTATTCAAGCCTACTAGTCTTCCTCCTATCTCCTTTGTCTGGGCTATCACTTTATCACTTCCACTCCGCAACTCACTACTACCCTATAGCCATAGATTGTAAGCTTGTGAGCAGGGCCTTCTCACCTCTTTGTCTGTATTACCCAGTATTGTTTATTACTGTGTTTGTCCCCAATTGTAAAGCATTATGGAATTTGCTGGCACTATATAAATAAATGTTGATGTTGATGATATGTGTCTCCCCCTTCCCTTTCGGTTGTAAGCTCTCACACGCAGGGTGCTGTTTCATCATCCTTTATACAGCTTTTGGAATTTTTACCCATTTCAAAAAACACTATCTTCTGACTACACTTGATTTTATTGAGAAAGTTCAACTTTTTTACTGATCATGATTGATGGTATTTGAAAATGCTACACTATGGGCGCCCTTCTTTTCTCTTATTTTATTTGTTCCTAGAAGTTTCACAGCGTGTTGTAGAACTTTGGAAAGAAAGAGCTGCTAAATTGGACATTCATTGTGTAGTGGTTTTTAATTTAGCTGTATGAGCGCTGATATAAGGATCCATATAGTTTATTACTTATTTCCTCATGCTCTTTTGCTACAATTCCATTATCCTTTGCACCTCCTGGAATGTTTCACTAGTCCTGTTTTCTTGAGCTCAGGCCTACTTCATGTTGGACATTACCATCACTCTCACTCACTGTCCCGTAAATAATTTGAATTGTATTACCAAGTGAACTGTGTATTATGTAATGTGTTATGAATCATTGCTGTCTGTGTATTGTGTACTACTGTATATGTCATATACGACACTGCAGACCATTTATGGTGCCTTATAAATAAAAGACAATAATAATTTTTAAACTGTTAAACCAGTTAATTTGTCATATTGTTAGTATCTTAACGTGTCAGCTTTCTCCCTCCTGGACAACATGTTTGCCTTAATTGTAAATTGGATATAGACATAGAGTAAATCACCAGCATTCTTTCCAACTCTACAACATTCTTCAGCATTCTTCTGCAAAAGTTTGCTCCCATGGGTATATAAACAAAGTGCCTGTCTATAATATTTTACAATCAAATGGCAAGAAAATACCCATGGGTAGCTTATTTCATTGCTCCACTTGTTGTTTTAATTAAATAAGTTATTGCTTTTTTACATGGATACAACTGATTCCCTTTTTGTTTCAAGTGTCTTCTTATGGAGTTTGAGGTGTGCATCCTTACCTCTCCATTTTCTTCTTTTATCTTACCAACAAGAAATCATAAACTGCTTTATACAACATATGCTATGCATGTTTATCCTACTTTGTCAAAGAGATTGTCAGTTATTATCTTTACATTTTCCAGCTGTACCACCATAATAAAAGTATTTTGGAATAAAAGATATGTTGAAAGGTTTACTCATTTCTATTTATAGCAAATATTTACATGAAGTGGTTTAATTATTGTGTGTTAGCATAAATGCTTCAACACTCACAATCCAGAATGTTAATATGTATGTTATTTTGGAATTGTAAACTATATACAGTTTGTGAAATTGTAAAATTACGCAGGCTCACTTTGCCTTTAAAATTATATTTTATTAGGTATTAAACTGGTACTGATGTTGTTAAATAGTCACTTCATTTCTTTTAAAAACAATTCTTTTGTATATAATTTAATGCAAGATTGTTAACACAATGTTGCATTGTTGACCTTTCCATATAATTAAATCTCTTTTGAATTAACATATTGTAATTGGAAAATACTCACAAACTGAGCCAGCTTTTTTCAAATCATATAATACAGTAACATTTTCTTCCAGGAATATAAAATGTTTCACGACAAGAACGCTTTAATTGCCAAATTTTATATTCATCTGCTTCATATTTTTTCAGTTTTCACAAAATATTGGAACCATTCTTCTGAACCTTAAATCTATTTTGTAGAGATAGTTACTTAATTGCTAGAAAAAAAAATTCTGTGCAAACAAAAATATATACCCTGAAGAGATTTATAAACAACAGATTGACTTCATTATATACCATCGAGATTTTAACAATTTCCACTGAAGCATCCATATATTTGTCATGCAAAAATCCTACAATGCCAACTTTACTGTGGAAGGAACATAAAATATTCATATTTTTCCCTATAGACAATGATTCTATGAATATTTGAAGTTATATTGATTGTTTTCTCAAGACTCATGTAGGAAGTTTGGCCTTGCATGTTCACACATCAAAGCTATGTTTCTATTGCATCATTGTGTCACGACTTTTGTATATTACTTGAAATATACATAATGAAATGTACAGTATTTATTATTATTTGTACAGTAAAATTGATGTTGATTTATCAAAAATGATATAGTAAAATTACAAAAGAACACGAGAAAGAGAAAAAAGAAGATAGTTTGTATTAAGACTGAAAGCCCGATGCTGAGTAAACTGGTTTGTGTAGCATACATTGTGCACTGTCCACAAAGACAATGAACACATATGCACCAATGCAAACTTGCACGTATCTTGTACTTGCTCCTTCTTACAACAGAGGAGGCAGAATGGGGGAACAATGGATTGGGCAAAGGCAAGACACTAAAGAACAGTATGTTCCATGTAAATGCGCCGTAAGTAGACCTGAACGCATATATTCCTATTTGGACACAGTTTTATATATTTATTCCTATTTGGAGTCATAGTTTTTGCACATGCCAGAGTGCAGGTGAAAATACACTGTGATAATTATGACTTGATATAAACCAGGCACATATGCTGCTGAAGCCGTACACGTTTCAAGATGTGAATGGCTCATGCATATGGTTGAAAATACACAATTTTGCAAGCATTGTTTTAGGGAGTAGTTTACTCCCATTTTGCCACCAACTCTGCATTAGCCACTAAAAGTCAAAATAATGTGACACTTATCTTAAAGTTATGAAAATTGTCCTAAACTAATTAATGTTTTGCCATCATTTTTTCAGAAAACTACCTGCTATATTTAATCTATTTTTCAAATCATAAAGTGATATTTATCAATGTTAATTTTTTTTAATTAAAGTATCAAAAAAAAAGTTATATGCCAATAAATCCAGGATAGATAGATAGATAGAACACCATGAATAAAATCTAGACAATTTATAGATAATGGAAAAAATTGAAATCTACACGGTCAACTTTTGTTACAGCAACATATTTAAATGTCTCATATCCGCTGTTTCCTCTCATAAAAAAACAGGTGCTCTGCTCTACAACACTGAGAATAAAATTGTACACCAGGAGTGGCCAAATTAGCTGTAAAGGCTGTGGTTATTTACAGAAAATACATGCTTCAATACACAGACTTTGAACTGATTTCTGATACAATATGCAGAGACTGACTGATATTAATAACACAATAACAATTCTCATAATATAAGACATATGGAGCACAGCATTGTAATACAATATTACTTAAATCACTGACAGTTATCGAATGTGATAATATTGTACGATGTTTCCAGATACACTGCGGCCAGCTTAGTTGCATGGTACAAAAAGGATTTCCTATCTCTTACACAATGGTTGAAAGGATCCCCTGGTGACATGTATTTGATTGTTCAATTGCTAGTTCTCTGACCCATGCAAAAGAGTATGTTGAACTGGCCATTTAATCTCATTATCCTGGACAATTCCCCACTCCCAGTTATACAATATTTTAACATGTGGAGTATTCATTTTGGGACATGTCACCTACCTGGCATAATTTAAGCATTCTCTTTTAAAATATATATAATTCTTCTGATAACTATTCCTCAAGGAATATATAGCAGGCACATGGAACCCACTAGCAATATGCTAATCAGATGTAGGTTAAGGTTCATGACAGGGCTTTTTAATAATGTATTTAGCCCTTGCTTTCCTCAAAATGTTTAACAAGCAAGGACACAAAATGTTGCTCTTCCTAGAGAAGCTTTGACAAATTAGTAGAAAGGGATACACAATATATATAATATACAATATTGTGATTGTACCTGTTAATGTACACATGTATTTTAGGTTATTCACAAAAATACAATATGTTCTTGACAGTATGGAAATAATGTATTTGCTATTTACATGTTCAAAGATATTTTGTACCACAGAACCAGATCCATTTCTGCATATTTGTGATTCGCCACATTCACTAGGAATAAATACCCGAGCAGCAATAGTGGGCACAAGGCCCAAGAAATAGGAGTTTTGGCATCAGTCATTCAGGCACTAGGTGTCACGGTCATCTGTATTTCCCGATCCGATTCGGGACCCTTGGGCCTAGCTGAAGCAGGACTGAAATGAAACCTGGAGGGTTTGATGATCTCTATGCTCATCTGATATACTCAGAGTAGCAGAAGGAGTATAGCAGTCTTATGACTGGAGTCTGTGCCTGACCACTGAACTGGAATCCAATGTAATGAACTGAAACTGATCATAGGAACTCATTCATGGCACCTGTGGGCAGGCACACTGGACTGAAACCCACTAATAAGGACTCAGATGGAAAACACACAGAAACTCAGAAAAGAAAGAACTCGAACTGGATACAAGGACTAGGAACTCAGAACCATGACACAGAAGGTCGAACTCAGGACTGCGTGGCAGCCACAGACCTAGAACCCACAGACAGATACAGGGAACTGGAAATAAGCCCTAGAGACTCCAAACCAGCTGTAGCAGCAAAACTGATGATACTAGTAAAGTCATTGATACTGCAGAACAGACACTGGATGGTACAAAGTTCTTACTGAGATAAGCACCCTTGCTGAATGCAGAATATTGCAGGAAGATGAGCAGTTTGGAGGTGCAGAGTACTTGCAGAAATATGAACTCTGGGTAATGCTGAATACTTGAAGGAAGAAATGCACTTGGAATTGCAGGCAATTAAAAAGAGAATTGCACTTTGAAAATGCAGGGTAATCAGGAGCAGTGCAGGAACAACTGTAACTTGGATCCAAGAACTATCCTCTGGAGAGAAGTGCGTTGTTCTGGCAATGAACAGATCTCAGCAGCAGGTTTAAATAGGGTGTTCCAAATAACTATTGGCTGCACAGTTCATGTGATCACAGCTGCTAAAGCAGGTTGGTCTGGAATTAACACTTCTGCCTCAAAGCACTGGGGTCATGCGTTTGATTCCCAACCATGGCCTTATCTGTGTGAAGTTTGTATGTTGTCCCCGTGTTTGCATGGGTTTCCTCCAGGTGCTCCGGTTTGCTCCTGTCGAAGTCGTATAATTGGATGAACGAAAGTATATTGGTCAATATTGTTTTATTAGCCGATTGCACTCAGTATGCCACGCTACACGTGGCATACGGCTATCGCACGGTAAAATACGCACGTACACACTCGCATTACAACATTTAGTTATTTATATAATTCATATACATATTGGTTACGTTACACAGTAATTTATAAGCAGATAGTATTTAGTTTATTATTAGTTTATATATTATGATCATATGTACACTTCAGTGTTATTTAAGGTTCAGGTTATAGGAAATGTGTCATGTCTGATATCATTCTAATCCCCTATTCATTAGCAGTTGTCCGGTTCCATCGCCGAAGAGATCGCATATTGCATACTCTAGTTATTGATGTTAGGCAATATCTTGTCAGATTGATATCAGACTGTAAAATGCTAATGGACTTGTTGTAACTGGTTTCTGGGCGGGAGATTCATCTGGAATGTTGACCTCAGCCTTTGAGGGGGTTTTTTGAACTAGCCTATGACCTGTTTACCCTGGACCCACCCGAAGTCTGGACCTATAGAAGCAAGCCACGTCATCTACATTGTTATCTCTGTAACACTGAATGTATATATGATCATAGCTGCTCTCCCAGTCTTCAGTCTACTCTGAACACAGTATTCAAGGGTGAACTACTGTCCACAGGTGCCCGTAGTAGCGCAGTGGTATGTATGTATCTTTTGGTATTGGCTGTACTGTACTGTATTCTATTATAATCATGTATTGAACTGTTAAACTTTGCATCTGCTAAAATAAATCACTTTGTGCGTTAGAAACACAATACAATTGCTTGGGCAATGCTTATTTGAAAATGATAGAATTACTTTAATACTCCCACAATCCAAAAACATACTAGTAGGTTAAATGGCTGCTATCAAATTGACCCAAGTCTTTCTGTGTGTGTGTGTGTGTGTGTGTGTGTGTGTGTTAGTGAATTTAGACTGTAAGCTCCAATGGGGTAGGGACTGATGTAAGTGCATTCTCTGTACAGTGCTGCGGAATTAGTGGCGCTATATAAATAAATGATGGCCATGCCCATGCAGCAGAACAAACAGTGTGTGTTTGTTTACAAACGGAGATGTGATGGACAGGAATGCTGCATGCAACCAGGAGGGACCCGGGTAGCCATGATATGACAGCGGCGGATGTTGTAAGTGCAGCTAAAACCCTGATGTGTGACACTAGGCCTGTGGCACAAGGTAATTCAGGCTTTAGGCCTGTGGCACAGGTTAATTCAGGCACTAGGCCTGTGGCATAAGTTAAATCAGGCTTTAGGCATGTGGCTGATAAACTTTAGGTAGTAGGTCTGTGGGGCTTTTTGAAGATGACCATCTTGTGCATCCCCCATAGTAGACATTTTGTTGGCTGCAATAGAAACAAAAAGTATGGGATTGGTTTATTTATCCTTTGATAGGTCCCTGTGTAAAGTAGCATAAATTCTCCACCCATATATCCTTTCAGGCCATGTTTAAGTCACTGTGGCCTGCTAGTACTCCAAAGTGGTTACAGTATCTGGACTGCTAGTGGGCTGCCAGTTGGCAGTGCAGTACAGCCCCTTTTGAGTTCTGCTAGCGCTTGCTGGTGGTCCAATTGTGGTGACTATTTTTGGGTTCCGAAAGAGCACCTGGAGGTTCCAATTTAGGCAGTGTGCTCCATGCGGTGTGGGTTCCAGTTAAAGGCTCCTCATTCTGCGATGTGCTGTTCCTTGCTGGCCCTTGTTTGCCTGGGGGTTTCTATTGGTTCTTAGGAAAGGGTGAGCATTTCAAAGTCAGTAAAAGGTTCCTTCCTCACTAAGCCCTGTGAGCTAGGACACAGTCTCACCTGGTAACAGTGGGTTTGGTATATTTGGTTTGTGTATTTGGGGTTGAGTCTATTGCAGACAGCAACTGGTAGAGTACTACACTACACCCAGGTTCAGGCTAGTTTTCACTGTGGAGGTCAGTTAGTTCTGAAGATCTTCAAACATGCTGGTAGAGTCTAACATACTATGTGTGGCCTACTTTACTGAGGCTAGAGTTAGCCTGAGTTGTCTGGGAGGGCTGTTCTGCTTCATCCCATAAGTACCAAGGAGGACCGCAGCAAGCCAGATGACTACAGCAGTGACCAGGTGAGGACCTATCTGGGTTCCGGTGGTCCTCATTTAGCGAGTAACATGTTCACACATAAAGGTTTCTGTGGTGACATGGTAGTCTCTTCGCCCCATCAATAAAACCAGCATTTGACTGCAGATGTGACTGTTGTGTCCCCCTCCCAGTTGATAGCTGATACATTCATGTAGTATTTTCATCCAGGATGGGTTTGGACCAGTGGAGCTCCTAGTGAGGTATGTATGATCTCTCCATAGTCGTCCCTTAGGATCTGGTAAGTACCTGGGGTGCAGGGAAGAGATTTTCTGTTGTGTCTTTTACCTACAGCACCCTTTACATATGCAAAGGTCTAATTTTTACTTTTAACTCTAAATCAAGCCAACGTAGGAGGTCACATGCCTGAGCTCAATACAGATACACTATTTGGGTAGAGGGGTGTGCGTTATATAATAAAATTGATTATGGTGGGCATTTTATTTAGGTCCAATCGTAGTTATTATAATTATACTATAATTTAACCACTATTCAATAGCATACTACAAGAGTCAAACACTAAACAAAAAATATACATTCATACTTCAAACATATTTTGTTATTTTAGTGTTATTTTTAATTATATTTTTAGAAACTAATTCATTTTTTATAGTTTATCAAATGTTTTCTAATATTTTACACATTGTAAAACCATAAAAAGTTGAAGAGTTGAGGAATTCACTTTGTGAGTTGAACAGAATGCAACCTATGACTTTGCTTGAAACAAGTAATGTCACTTACGCACTGCATGACTGATATTCGTGAGGCCTGACTTGTTTTTACTAGGTACTGCGTTTTAGTAAATCAATAAGCTATGTATTCATGGATCTGCAGTTGGTTTACATCTGCACAATGGAAAAAGGGGATTTTTTTGGGGGAAAAAACCCATGAGGTAGTACAATGACTCTGCCTCAATTCTCACAGAAAACAGTATTCAATAGTAGACTCACAATTACTGGTATTTAATTCAGAAGCTGAGCGGGTTCAGTAACTATTTCAGATGTACTGGCCCGATCCATTGCTTGAAAGTGAGAGCTGGCCTTCACCAAGTGAGTATATAATTACAATTATGAGGTCTACTTGACACATAAGATGGCAGACTAACAATTGCACCTGTTGTAGGGAAAAATGTGTGTGGGTACTGTGCAGAAGGATTTTCAGTTACCAATAATAAAGTCATTATTGGAGACTGGCACTTCTGTGTAGCATGGTAGGAATGAGATGAAAGAGTGGAAGGTGGATACATGAAAGGTGCATTAGTTACAATAGAAATCTAAGGCAGTCATAAGCATCCTTCAACATTTATATTAACTAAACTTTCTTTCTTTTCTGGTTCTTTTGAATACCTTCACTTTTATGTTACATGGGTGTCACGGGCACTTGGAGATTTACCCAGAATTCACCAGGTGTAGCTACACTTACCAGAAGTGCGGACCTCTGGGTAGTGTGGTGAATCAGTGGAACCATACAGTAGAATAGAGGAAAGGAATGTCAATAGTATAAATGCTGAGTCTTGGCACCGTGGAACTGTGATGGTACAGCAGTTTAGTAAACAGGATAAAATGAGGAAAGAGCCCAAGTGCCTTAGCACGCAGGTAGCATATAGCAGGCCAGTACTTGATAACTGGATAATGTTAGGCAAAGACCAATCAACAATATAGTAGAAGAGTCAGCAACTTGCAGCTACAATACAGAGGCACTTGTAGACTTTAGTCAAGCTAATAGGTACCATACAGAGTAGTAGCTATATCACAAGGAAACATGAATGGTCTACAGCTGGTAAGTTTCACCACAGATATGTAGAGAAGACTTGTCTAGCGCAGATGTGTAACAGAATAGCGTGAGTGGTCTGCAATTGGCAAGTTTTACCACTAATGTGTAGAGAAGACTTGTCCAGGTGCAGGCGTGGAACGGAGTAATGTGAGTGGTCTGCAATAGGCAAGTTGTACCACTGATGTGAAGGGAAGACTTGTCCAGGTGCAGGCATGTAACGGAGCAACGTGAGTGGTCTGCAATAGGCGAGTTGTACCACTGGTGTGAAGGGAAGACTTGTCCAGGTGCAGGCGTGGAACAGAGTAACGTGAGTGGTCTGCAATAGGCAAGTTGTACCACTGATGTGAAGGGAAGACTTGTCCAGGTGCAGGCATGTAACGGAGCAATGTGAGAGTAGTCTGCAGCGGGTAAGTTCTACTACCGATGTGGAGAGAAGACTTGTCCAGAAGCAGGCAGGTAACGCAGGTAGCGAGAGTAGTCTGCAGCGGGTAAGTTCTACTACTGATGTGGAGAGAAGACTTGTCCAGAAGCAGGCAGGTAACGGAGGTAGCGAGAGTAGTCTGCAGCGGGTAAGTTCTACTACCGATGTGGAGAGAAGACTTGTCCAGAAGCAGGCAGGTAACGGAGGTAGCGAGAGTAGTCTGCAGCGGGTAAGTTCTACTACCGATGAGGAGAGGAGACTTGTCCAGAGCAAACGGATAACACGAGCAGAAACAGGAAACACCTCAGAGTCTCAAGGAATGAGAACCAAGAAAAGGCAAAGGTAATAGGGCAACAGGTGCCTTAAGTACTGAGAGGTGATTAATTAACCAATGAGACTAGAGGCGAGGTATTAACAGTTCAGGGTTTCTGCACATACGGAATATTAGTCAAGATGGCGGACGGCCGCGGCTCAGGAGAGGCGCGGGCAGGAGCGAGAGAGACCCATGTCCCAACCTAGAGGCACTAACAGTCCGGTGAGTGACAATGGGCAATTTTCTGGTTATGGTCCAGCTCGGAGTAGCTATGTGTACTGTATGACATTCATGCTTTCTGCTGAACACTGACACCAGACATTTGTTCTCCAGGATTCCAGAAGGTCCACCAAGATCACCAAAGGATGAACAGAAATTAGTACAGCAATGACAATTGAACTGGGTCCAGCAGCTGAACTGACATAGTATTCCAGTACAACTTCTAAACTCAAACTTTGTAGCACCAACTTGTATTTTCCTACCACCTTCACAAATTTGCAACTGTTTTATATTTGTGGGAAGATGATTATATGGGAGGTAGGGCACAGAGCTAATCTAAAGCAGTAATCTCTAACTGACATCACATGCCACAGGTTATGGTTACACGTGTAACATGTGCTATGCCCCAAAAATAAAAGCTAAACAATATCAGAGGAATCAAACAGGAAATAAAGCAACACTGACACACAAGTACTGTTCTCTTGCACTTGTCAAGCCCTTTGGAATTGACAATTCTCTTTCAAAGCTGAAACAGAAATAAGGAACAAAAATATTACTTTTACAAACTTAGTACCTTCTTTATTTCCTCTTTTGATGATAAAAAAATATGTTAACTTTAGAATACAATCTTAAATGGTTTACTCGCTATTGAACTCTTCATGTCAGTTCTTGCTAACAAAGTAATCAAGATTAATGGATTAATTTACCAGATGGTTACAATGTTATTAAAATGCAAATGGATGTTTTGCTTTAATTGTTCAATATTGTATACAGTTAATCATAGTTTTCATGCAAGTGTAACAGACTTAGCAATCATTTTAAAATAGAAAAGGAAACAAAAGTTTTGAATATATATATATATATATATATATATATATATATATATAGCAAGCAAAAAGAGATATATATGATGGCGCTAATTACCACAGCGTAAATACAATTTGAATAAACAACTGGTATAGATAGTATATAAAGTCCAGTATTGAAGGATCAGTCCCATAAAACAACACTTAGCTCAGTTGAGAGCGGCAGCCTCAGGATACTTGTGGCCAGATGGTTAATCCGGATAACGAAAATACTGCAACAGAAAAAACAAGTAGGGCGCCCCAATGTGTAATATCACAAATATGGTGTTGGGAAGATGTAATAACTGCGTACCGTAAGGATGTATTCAGGAAGTAAAGATCATATGGAGGTTTCCTCTTCAGAGGTAATCCCTCTCAGTCTCCATCAAACATAACGACAATGTAGAAAAAACAGAATAAAAAATAATATAGTGCAGTATTGTTATATATAAAAACTGCACCAGAAACCAGAGATAGTCCTCCACCAGGAGACAGAGTGCTAAAACAGGTAGTATACCCAAAGGTGAAAAATGTAGCACACATGTGCAACATGCAACCCTAGGTAAATAAAAACTGCGTACCAGATAGTCACAAGACCATGAGCTTTCTTGGACCATATATAAGATCAAGCCATTCCTTTGTCACAACTTGCAGGGGATGTGTTTGAGGCCACGGGGGGCACCTTCTGCGGATGAGTCGACTTCCTGCGGGATTTGATTGCTCCAGGGGGTTGAGTCATAATTTTAAGATATGAATAAAAGCAAAAACCATAAAACACGTTGCTTCCTTAGTCACAGTTCTGCTGGTTACAGCGACGGGTCTCTGGTGTCTGCAGTCGCCACACTGCCAGCTCGTGTATTCCGCTGGTTTGAATGTAAATATCCGCCCAGTCCAAGCAATATATATATATATTGAGCACTACTATTAGCACTACTATTAAGGGTCTCCTTTTTATGCAGTGATTTCTTATCCATTCATTCTTTTCAATTATTTCTGTCAGTTTAAACAGTATGCTTACCTTAATCCAAATTGTGCTGTTTAAAAAGGAATTATGCAGCATATCTACAGATTGAATATTTTTATGGCCTTACGGTGTTAGGAGAATGGGGTTTTCTCTGCTTCCATCTTTGCCCAGTTACATAGTAAACCACAATAATAAGAAAGACACTAGGGTTTGAAAAGTGGAGATGTTGCCTATAGCAACCAATTAGATTCTAGCTATCATTTTGTAGAATGTACTAATTAAATGATAGCTAGAATCTGATTGGTTTTTCAAACCCACTGGAAAACTCTCAGCTTAATACATTTACCCCCAGATGATGCTTTAAAGAATAGTACTGCACTTTATCACATTTAAGCAGTATTGGATTCCATGTTCATGTCTTCGTTTGTTAAGTTAGAAACAGAAGTTACGAGGTGTGAGACTTAAAATGACAGTCTTTATTTTAGAACACAATTGATAAACAACAAACAGTATATTCAATGTATCAGATGCAGGATATGAAATGCAGACTATCAGGTTCGGAATCATATGCAGATTATCAGGTTCAAATTCATATGCAGATGGCTCTGATATTAACAGGTAGAAGTGCAGGATACAGAAAGTTCCAATATAAGAGCAGGAGCTTAACCCAAATCAGCAGATGTGGTACAGCAGAATGTCACCGTGTATGTATCGACAGTATAACAAAGTCCAGAGAATCCAAAGTATTCTGAGACAGACCCAGAGTTTCTCAGAACAGTCGGCCACAATGAAGTAGTACCAAAGTCACTTCAAGAAGTACAAAAGTCAATGCAATTTCTTGCCACTTCAATTGGATTGAGAGAAGTTGCACAACTGAAGGCCAAGATGCAGGTATGGATTTGGAGAAACTGAACACCAGGGTAATGTACCATCAGTTGTCAGCAAGCAGAACGGTTTATATAAAGGTATAGGTATCATTGTCTTTCTCGGGACACCACTACGTCAGTGAGGAATGGAGTGGTATGTATTTGGCAGTCAGTCAGGTAACAGAAACACGAGCTGTCAGACAGAGCCAGGAATCAGAATAATAAGCAGACGTAGTCAGGGATCAGAACCAAAATCATCTTCAGACGTAGTAAGGGATCAGAACAGAAAACTGACACAGAATAATGCACCACAGGACTAGGATGCTAATGCTAGAAGCAAAACACTATCACTGGCAAACATGGAGTGTCAAGGCCTTAAAGCGCGCAGACAACCACGCAGGATAATGCAGGTAACACACATGTGCAGGGGCGGATTGGGAACTTAAAGTGGCCCTGGAAAAAAGTCTGAAAGTGGCCTCATGTGGGCGGGGCTAAATACATGGTAGGCAGGGCCCAGTATATGTGTGTACCCACTGTGTCTGTCCCTGTATTTATATGCGCTCACTGTGTCTTTGCACCCACTGTCTGTACCTGAGTATGTGTGTCCTGTTCTTGTCGCTTTCCCTATCTGTGGCTACTGGTGTCTTAAGCTCAGTAGCTGTTTGTCTGGATCCGGGAATGTTGAGAGTCCTATCTGGAAAAAAAATGGGTACTTGAAATTGAGAAAACTCCAACAAGCCCCAGTGTTATATCAATAGCACACAGGTTTAATAATTAGGCCTCCCTCTAGCCACATTAAAATAATAGTATTCTCATTTGATAAATAGAGATATTTCCCTGCAACAACCCGAACATTAAATTAATAGTATTCCCATTTAATAAATTAACCTATTTTCCTACCTCCAAACAGGCCCAGCAATAAATAGCATTTAAGTTTAAGAAATATAACCATTTCCCAAAACCATCCCTGCCATTAATCTATTCATATTCACATTTAATAAATAGCACTCCTGCCCAAACTTAGCCCCACATTTAATTAATTGCCCTACACCAGCATTAAAGTCCTGCTCCTCATCTTAAATTAATAGGCCACACTAATTAACTAAATTGCCCAACCATCACCCATTAGTCACCACCTACCTCACACCCACATTTCTTTGCCATAAGCCCCCCTGTCCTCACCCCATTTCATTGCCATAAGCCCCTGCACTCACCCCCATGTCATTGTCATAAGCCCCCCTGTTCTCACCACCATTTCATTGACATAAGCCCCCTGCCCCTACCCCCGTTACAGTGACATAAGCCCCCTGTCCTCATGCCCGTTACAGTGACATAAGCCCCCTGCCCTCACCCCCATTACAGTTACATAAGCCCCCCTGCCCACACACACTATACTGACATAAGCCCCCACACACTACATTAACACACACTACATTGACATAAGGTCCCCTGACCTCAACCCTATTTCATTGCCATTACACTGACACACACTACATTGACATTAATCACCCTCACACTTACATACCTTACTTACATTATTCCTGTCGCGCTTCCGGCACTGTACACATGGGACGGCACCTGTCACATGGTGCGCATCCCATGTGACATTTATTTATTATTGGGGTGGGGTTTAAGATAAGTTCCACGGCCACAAGAAGAAAGAACCAGCCTCCGCTGCCCCCCTCTCCCCCTTCCCAATCCGTCCCCATGTTAGTCTGGCCCTGATTGTCGGCCGACGACCCAATGATAAAAATAAAAAATAAAATAGCAAAAAAAGATCTAATGAAAAAAATATCAAGCAGCCTACGGTCGGCCTCGATAAGCCCCCGGCCTTTTGGGAAAATTCACGGTAAGGCCTATGGCCAATCCGCCCCTGCTCATGTGATGCAGCTCAGCGTAATTGAAAGCAGAGAGCTCGCATACACAGGGAAACACAGCAGAACCTGACATCTAACACAAGCAGGTAGTACACCTGCATTGCAGCTCACAACAGTTGAAAGCAAGCAACTCTCACACACACACACACACACACACAGGGAAAGAGCAATAGATAGCAAAAGCAGAATCTTAACATTTTTGTTGTTAAATTAGAAAGAGCTATGATGTGGCAAAATACAGTACTTCTGTATATTATCCTGTGATACTATAATCTGTTTAAGTTTAACTTACTTTCTATATTTAGTAGGCAGTCTAATAATAGTACCATGACTTTATCACTAGTATTACATTACATTGCCATTATTATCTGTGTGTCAGAAACGCCCAGCCTGTACCAGATACAGCAATCTGAAGGCTGGCCATGACTGGTGTTGCCTTAGTTAATTAACAATGAATACACCTATTTTTTCCACCATGAAGGATCTATTATGGTGTCCTTTTGTTCTTCAGAACCACTTATTCATGTTTCACACTTAAATCACATACATAGGTAGCATGAGCCGCCCTGGGCTTCGTAAATTGACAAAGAATTACGGAGAAATACGCTAGATTAAATTTGTTTAATTTGAATAATATTTCCAAGGCTTATTTACAAAAGGGTTATAAACAGACATACATTAGGTTGCACATAAGTTTAAAAAAATAAAATAGGAAATAAAATCAGAGTACTACTTACGAGGTAGTCTTGCTGTGTGTGAGGGAACACAAAGAAAAGGATGGGACATTTCAGTCTTGAAAGAGCCCTCATGAAATGCACACCTTATTGTCTAAGGTGTTATGTCTCGCCGGGCTCTCTGTCAGAATAGCTAGATAGATTAGATAGGTCTTAGATAGGGTCAGTTAGGTCTGTTCTCTGTCAGAATCTGCCCTCATTCATGCTGTTATTTCTAGGTAATGCCTCACCTGGCCAGCCTGTTTCTCTGAGCTCACTGACCTGGCTCCTCATTATCACTTGCAGCCTATTGGTTCTGCTCTCCTTAAATAGCCGGCTAATCCTCTGCAGGATTGCTGGTAATACGTTTACCATAGTGTTCTGCTCCCTTGTGTTTTCCTTGTTACCTGTTCCTGTTGCTTCCTGCCAGCTCAGTCTATCCCTGTGTTCCAGACCGTTTCCATTCTTGTCTACTCTTCATTGGATTTCCCTGTGTACTGACTCAGCTCTGCTTTGATTCTTCTCCTGTGTTGATATGCCATGTACCAGACCTGATTCTGTTCCTGACTAATCTACTATCTACTCACCATTTCCAGTCAACTATCTCCTGGACCCCGGTAAAGTCATGCTCAGATATCTGTCTCTGGGCCTGGCTACTTTGAAAAGACCATTGACACTTGCCTAGGTCAGACTCAGGTCAGTTAACCAAATACACTTTGAAAGGTTAAATAAAATATTCACAGTGTTAAACATTGACTCAACAGAAAATAACAATCGACTATTAGATATACTACATTTCTTCACACCTCCCCCTAAGCTAGGGCACAGAGAACTGTGACATCTTACTGTCTCTCCTGCCCATTCACCACTTCTGCCAATTGGCGTGAGAGGCCATATGCTGTAGGCTGTAGCTTTTGCAGTGCCCATATGATGACTAGGCACTCTCATTCAATAATAGCATGCGGAACCTCCCGGTGGAGTAGTTTTCTACTAATGATAATGATGGGGTGCTCCTCTCCCTGCGCTGTCATGTGGCTAAGGACAGCTCCTAGTCCATAGTTAGATGTGTCCATCTGTACTATAAACCTCCATTTGAAATCTTGGGACTGAAGCACAGGGGACTGGGCAAAAGCAGATTTTACAACTGTAAATGCATTTTCACACTCTTCTGTCCAATTAACCACCTGTGGTAATTTCTTTTTTGTTAAGTCAGTCAGAGGTTTGGCTAGGGTACTGTAATGGGGCATGAATTTTCTATAATCACAGCTGTACCTAAGAAAGACATGACCTGCTTTTTCGTGATAGGGGTCAGCCACACCGTGATAGCCTCTACCTTTCCTGGCTCTGGGCGGAGGGTACCTCCCCCTACCTGGAGCCCCAAGTACTGCACTTCACGCATGCCAAGTTGGTACTTCTCTGGCTTGATAGTCAGACCTGCCTCAGTAATTCGATCTGGCACACTATTCAGATGGATCAGGTGCTCTTCCCAGGTCTGGCTGAACACCGCAATGTCATCCAGGTAGGCAACTGCATGTCCCTCCTGGCCCTCTAACAGGTCATTGACCAGGCGCTGGAAGGATGCAGGGGCATTTTTTCTTCCAAAGGACGTGACCAAAAACTCAAACAGCCCAAATGGGGTGATAAATGAGGACCTCTCACGTGCCTCGGGTGACAATGGGATCTGCCAGTACCCCCAACTGAGATCCATATTGGTGATGTTGTGTGCCTGGGCAAGCTGACCAAACAATTTATCTATCATAGACATAAGATAGGCATCATACAATGTGGCGTCATTCAACCTCCTATAGTCTACACAGAATCGAGTGCCCCCACATTTCTTGGGAACTAGTACCACTGGGGCAGCCCAAAACTGCAAGATTATTGAATTACCCCTAGCTGCAGCATATCATCTATCTCTCTTTTAATGGCTTGAAGCACTTCTAGGGAGTGCTGTCTGTCTGAAGGGGATCTGGTTGACTGTGTCTACATGATGTGTGACTAAGTGTGTTTTTCCAGGTTTCCCTGTGAAATGAGACTGATAAGGCCTTAGTGTGTCAGCTAGCTGTCCTAATTGAATGTTAGACAGCTCTACACTGCAGTAAGCATCTGCTAAGGACCCCCCTCGCTAGCAACAGCTGCTAAATCCACCAAGGGGTCAGACTCCTGATCACTTTCAGGCAAGGTACACACAACTAATACACTAGCTTCCCTGTCACGATAAACTTTGAGCATGTTGATGTGATATACCTTATGCCACTTTTAGCCTTCATCTTTTGCCACTACATAATTGACATCATTAATGCGCTGTACTATGGTGTAGGGGCCCTCCCAGACAGCCTGCAACTTATTCTGCCATATAGGGATCAGAACCAGAACCTTTTGCCCCACTTCAAATATGCGTTCTCTCGCATTGTTGTCATACCACAGCTTCTGTTTCACCTGCACAGCTTTCAGGTTGCTGTGTGCCATCTCCATTAAGGACTGCAATATTTCCCTGAACTGCACTACATAGTGTACCACTGGTGTTTCTGGAGTGATCAATTTCCCTTCCCACTCTTTCCTAATCAAATCCAATGTGCTGAGCACCCAGCACCCATACAGGAGTTCAAGGGGTGAGAAGCTAGTGGATTTCTGCTGTACCAATTACATATCAGGGAATACGAGAAATGGCATGTCTCGTATTCCTCTGCCAGATCCCCAATCTAGATACACTCTGGCTAGGGGTACTGCAGAATGTAGGCCCCCCCACTCCTCACACAGCAATAGTCTTCCCGGGAATAATGTTCTTTGGACTCACTAAAGCTGGATGTACAAGAGTCACTTCTGCTCCAGAGTCTAACAATCCAAATGCCACTTAGTGTCCTACCTTAACCGCTTGCAGATTGTCTCTGGGGCATTCTTGGGGTCATCCTGCACACAGGACGGCCGGCACTGCCTTTCCTACCGGACCCCCCACAGGAGAAGGAGTGGTTTTCTTCTTTTTGGGGCAAATGACACTGATGTCCCCCACTTCATCACATGTAAAACACCTGCAGCTAGTTGCCAAAACAGGTTTTTCCCCTGCCCCCCTGAAAAAGGTGCAGCAACAGCTGGTTTGGTTGACGGGGAACTCGGGGGTGATCCTCCAGGTTGCCTCTCTTTCCACGTAGTTTTCCTGGCGCTCCCCAACTAGCGCTCACCAAATCTTCTTTCTTACAGGAGCCCTGGTAACTGCGTACTTGTCGGCCAGACTAGCAGATGCTTGCGCCGTCTTAGGGTCACGATCCCCAACCCATTCTCTCACCTTAACTGGGCACAGTGTGAGGAACTGCTCCTAGAGAATAAGATCCTTTTGCTTATCATAGTCCAGCACCTGCAATCCCTCAATCCATTGATGCACCATGGATGATAATTGCACTAGTCCGGCATAGGTATCAGAGGGACTGCGCCTTGAGTCTCTGAATTTCTGACGGTAAGCCTCAGGAGTTGTTGAAACAAAGTAATAAAGCTTTCTTAATTGTGACATAATCGCCGTCCAGTTCCTAGGGCAGTACTGCAAATGCTTCCAAAGCTTTCTCTCTCAGTCTAGGGGTTAAATAGATGGCCCACTCACTGGAGTCCAGCTCAAACTGTCAGCAAGACCTTTCAAATCCCCACAGGAATGAATCAAGGTGGCTCTTTTCCAACACAGGGAATTGTTCGTGCCCGGGTTTTTTTCTTACCCGGACCTCGGTCTGCCGACTGGTCGCTGAGCCTGGCTAGCTCTAACTGGTATGCACGTTCGGCTTGACGTTCAGCAGCCTCCCTGTCTGCTGCAGCATGACGTTCGACAGCCCCCCTTGCTGCTCGGTGTTCAGCAGCCTCCCAGTCTGCAGCAGCGCGGCATTTAGCAGCCTCTTAGAGTCACTGGATCAGCTGCAGCAACATTACAGGATCAGTATCCTCCAGCTGTTTGAGGGCAGCATGCATGCAACTGTCCAGGGTAGATTCCTCACTTGGTTCAACAGAGGTATTTGTGTTAATGTCCAGTGTTAACTGCTTTTCTGAAGCAGAGATGCTTTCTCCCTGGCCTCCCCGTCACTTAGCATCTGATAAGTATCCACAAGTGCTTGAATTAGTTGCTCTGGGTTCCAGACAGGGAACAACAGCAAGTCCTCTTTCGGCACACAAAGCCAAAAGCTTGTCCTTTTTCATCTGCTTATAGTCAGTGGCCATCCTGGACCTCACACTTCCACCAAATAAAATCCTGTGTTAGCTGTGTAGAGGGTGGTAATAGGGTAACCTGGGGAGATTAAGAGGGTGGTAGAGGAATATTATAAGCTTGCCTGAAGAGATGGGTTTTCAGAGAAAGCCTGAAGACTAGAGAAAATTCTTGTGGTGCGAGGGAGTGAATTCCATAAAGTGGGTGCAGCCCGAAAAAAGTCTTGTTACCGAGAATGGGAGGAAGTGATCAGAGTAGAAGAGAGACGCAGATCTTGTGCAGAATAAAGGTGTCGAGTTGGGAGATATTTTGATACAAGTGAGGAGATGTATGTTGGTGTAATTTTATTGATGGCATTGTATGTTAGTAGAGGAACTTTATATTGTATTTGTTGAAAAACAGGCAATGAATGTAGAGACTGACAGAGTGACTCAGCAGATGTAAAACGATTTGCAAGGAAAATCAATCTAACCAATGAATGCAAAATAGATTGTAGGGGCTCGAGTCTGATTTGGGGTAGACCGGTAAGGAGGGAATTACAATAGTCAATGCAGGAGATGGTGAGTGCTTGAATTAAAGTTTTTGCAGTGTCTTGTGTGAGATATGTGCATATTCTGGAAATGTTTTTTTAGATGTACGCAGCATGATGTAAATATAGAGTTGATGTGCGGAACAAAGGATATTTGCAAGTCAAGGATTACACCTAGGCAGCAAGCTTGCAGGGTGGGATTTATGGTCATGTTGTCAACAGAAATAGAAATGTCAGGCACTAAGCCTTTATTGTTCTGTGGGAATATTATTAATTCTGTTTTTGAAAGATTGAGTTTGAGTTGGCGAGAGGACATCCAAGATGAAGTGGCAGAAAGACAGTCAGTAACTGATGTTGCTCGATAAGGCTTTCCTTACAGTCATCATTGCAATTCATCTGAAAGGTGTTCGATGGACTTGTCAGGGCTCTGTGCAGGCCAGTCAAAATTTTCCACACCATAGCATTTCTTGTTGTACCTTGCTTTGAGCAAGAGGGCATTATCATGCTGAACAGGAAAGGGCCTTCCCAAAACTGTTGCCAATTCGTGAGACCGTCAGATTGTGAAGCATAATTCGTCACTCCAGAGAACGCATTTCCACTGCTGCAAAGTCCAAGTCCAGTGTGCTTCACACAAGGGCCAGTACTTTATATATATATATATATATATATATATATATATATAGAGAGAGAGAGAGAGAGAGAGAGAGAGAGAGAGAGAGAGAGAGAGAGAGATATAGCACTTTTTTTTTCAAATCCCCGTTAACTTAACTTTCAATCACCTTGTTCTCCAAGTCCGATCCCCTTCTCTTCTTCGTCAATGTCCTGAGCTCCTCCGTGCTGCGCTTGCAGCGAATATTGTGCGTAATAATGTCCGTCATTCACTGTGGGCGCAGCACGGAAGAGGGGACCAGGAAGGGAGCAAAAGGTACGTTTATTTTTTTTACAGGAGTCCTGCCACGGGCCCCTTTGTCCGCTGGACCTGCCCATTGTACCCAGTTGGAAAGACGGCCCTGCTTCACACCACTCCAGTTGATGTTTGCATTGCTCGTTGTTATCTGAGGCTTGTGTGCGGCTACTCAGCAATGGAAACACAGTACATAAAGCTCCTGAGCTCTTGTACTGATGTTGCTTATATATTCAGTTTGGAAGCACGGACAGACACTACATGCTTCAGCACTTATCAGTCACGTTCTGTGAGCTTGTGTAACCTACCAGTTTGCGGCTGAGCTGTTGTTGCTCCTATAGATTTCTACTTCACAATACCAATAGTTACTGTTGCAGCTCTATCAGAGCAGAAATTTGATGAAATGACTTGCTTTTAAAGGTGGCACCCTTTATAGTGCTACTTTGAAAGTCGCTTCAATATGATCCATACTACATCTAATGTTTGACAATAGAGATTTCATGCTCAATGCTTAATTTTATGTACATGGTAGCAATGAGTATAACTGAAATGGCCAAACACACTGATTAGAAGGGGTGTTCACATACTTTGGCCATGTGTATTATGTGATTTTTTTTCTCCATACATGTGGCCGCAAATGTTTTTTAATAAAGAAATGGGGGTAGGGTCATCATCATAATAAGGCACCACCGATACCAAACATCAATGCAACTTATGGGTAGGCACAAATTCTAGAGACATTCTGGTAACTGCTAGATTGGCCAAAGCTAGGAGTAGCTAAATGACATAGACCCCTAAAGCATGAATGAGAGCATAAGGAATTGTAAAATGAGGGTAATAACAAGAGAGTAGGAGAGAAGTTTGCTGCAGAGGAAAGTTGCAGAATAACAGTGAAAGCAATTATCTCAAGGCATGAAGCCAGCTCTTGGGTAGCAACATCAGGGTACTGTAAAATGTATTTTCAACTGATACATTTGTGTAGAAAGTGTTAAATAATAAGTCAAGGGGCATGGTTTAATCTTACACAAATCACATTTTAAGTGGAGCAAATTAACTTCTGTCCAACTCAAGTCCTAAAAGTATATAGAATGAAATATTTTTCTTCAACATTTTTACCAAAAACTTAACTAGCACACAAAAAGGAAACTTTTGTGTTGGGTCCCCCCCAGTGCTAGATTAAGGCACTGGGGGGACCTGGGGCACTTAAGAAAGGGGGGAGCCTTATGATATAATATGGCAATATGGCTATCATTTTAGATAAATACCCAGGCAATACTGTGTGCATTACTGTGCCAACAGCTCTGCCTTCACGAGCAGTACAGTGTGAAGCCGGACATACATTCCAACTTGCAGATGGACCAAATCCTGACTAGGCACGACAGTCACCCAAATTCAGGACTGCCCCTCCAGATTCAGGACAGTTGGCAGACCTGTATTTGTCCCTTTCACCACCTGTGGCTGCTAGTGTCTTCACTGCTTGTCTGGATTCTAAAATGTTGGGGGTCCTATTTGGAAAAATAATGGGTACATGAAATTTAGAATACTCCAACCAGTCCCAGCATTAAATCAATAGCACCCACATTTAATAATTAGGCCTCCCTCCAGCTCCAACATTAAAATAAGTACTCACATTTTGGAAGCCCAGTTAACTGATCTAAAGCAAACCATTGCAACATTGAGAGAGATTGCCAACCTGGGGCAGAGTTTACAGCTCACTGTTGATGCGTTAGCTGAGCAGGGTGGAGCAGAGACAGAGGAGGATGTACCAGGTAGGCAGCTGGGTAACAGTTACTAGGGGTAGCAGAGGGAGGAAGAGGCAGGCCAGTTCTGAGCTAAGCAATCCCAGCAGATTTGCCAGATTGGATGAAGATACTGTGGAAGGCAGTAGAGAATTGGTAGAGTTGGGTGAGAGTGCTTCCTATAGCAACTAGGGCAACGGTCTCTCCAGCATAGAGAGGAACAAAGTTACTCAGGGACCCAGGCAGATTGTGGTGGTAGGGGATTCAATTATTAGGAAGGTAGATGAGGGAATTTATGTTACCAGGACCGTGCATGCCGAATAGTGTGTTGTCTCCAGAGTGCTCGGGCTTGGCATATTGCGGATTGGGTAGACAGATTGTTGGGAGGGGCTTGGAATGACCTAACGGTTTTGGTGCATGTTGGCACCAATGACCGAGTTAGAGGAAGAAGGAGTGTTCTAAGTAATTATTTCAGGGACATAGGTCGCAAACTTAAGACAAGGACATCCAAGGTAGTATTTTCAGAATGCTACCTGTTCCACGCACTAGTCCAGTGAGGCAGCGGGAGATTAGGGAGGTTAATGCGTTGCTAAAACATTGGTGTAGCAAGGAGGGTTTTGGATTCTTAGAGCACTGAGCTGATTTCTAAGTCAGTTGCCATATTTATTGTCGAGATGGATTGCACCTGAATGATGAGGGGGCTGCTGTGCTACCGGAGAGGATGGTTAGAAGGTTGGAGGAGATTTTAAACTAGGCTTCAGGGGAAGGGGCAAGCAAGTATTTATGGGATAAATATTGAGAGTAGTAAGGAGGAATTTAACAAGAGTCAAGGTGGTGGAGAGGGGGAAAGGGAAGCATAGCCGATAAGGAGAGGCCCTTTTTAAAGCAAAAAGAAATACCTAAGGGAGGCAATAGACTTAAGTGTATGCTTGCAAATGTAAGAAGCCTGACAGGTAAAATGGGGGAGTTAGAACTAGTAGCAATGAATGAGCAGTATGATATTATAGGTATTACGGAGACCTGGTGGGATGATACACATGACTGGGCAGTCAACTTGGAAGGCTATACTCTCTTCAGGAGGGATAGGGTAAAAAATAGGGGGGGAGGAGGAGTATGTCTTTATATTAAGCCAGAGTTAAAACCAAGTATTCAGGAAGTTATTTATGAGAATATTGGTGATAATAAAGAGGCATTGTGGGTGGAAATATCCAGCGGAGGAAAAATTCCGAGAAGCTGCTGATAGGGATATGCTATAAACTGCCAGATATTAGTATGAGTGAGAAAGACCAACTTCTACAGCAAATTGAAAAGGCTACACAACTAGGTCAAGTTTTAATTAGGGGGGATTTTAATTATCCGGACATTGATTGGACTACTGAGACCTGTGGTTCAGTTAGGGGAAATAGATTTCTGAGCATGCTAAAAGACCATTACATGTCCCAATTAGTAGAAGAACTAACTAGCAACCAGACTATACTGGACCTAGTAATAGCAAATAATGTAGACGTAATATCAAATATTCAAGTAAGGGAACACTTGGGAAATAGTGATCATAATATGGTCTCATTTGAAATTAGTTTCCAGAAACAACGGTATAAAGGATCAATTAGGAGTTTAAACTTTAGAAAGACAAATTTTAATATGCTAAAGGAGTCTATAAAGTGCATAGACTGGGACAAAGTTTTTAAAGGAAAAAATACGGAAGAAAAGTGGGCTGTCTTTAAAATGTTGTTGGAAGTATACACGTATAAGTTAATTCCTATGGGAAATAAATGTAAAAGAATGAAGTCTAAACCAATGTGTCTAAATAAAAAGGTAAGGGAAGAAATGCAAAGTAAGAAGCGTGCATTTAAATTGTTTGAGTTTGAAGGGTCTGAGGAGGCCTTCCGTAGGTACAAGGAATGTAATAAAACATTCAAAAAGGAAATCAGATTGGCTAAATTAGAAAATGAAAAACAATTTGCAAAAGAAAGTAAGACAAACCCCAAAAGATTATTAAGTATATAAATGGCAAAAGTAATAAAAAAGATAATATAGAAACCCTAAGAAGTGAGATGGGTAAATTGATAAATGATACTAAGGAAAAAGCAGAGATATTAAACACTTGCTTTTCTTCAGTATTTACTAGAGAGGAACAAATGGTAGGAATAATACATAAAATGGAAATGAAACCGTACCATTAATTATTACTTGGTTGACAGAGGAAGAAGCTCCAGGTCCAGATGGCATACACCCAAGAGTTCTTATGGAGCTTAACTCAGAAATAGCTAGACCGATATTCGTAATTTTCATACATTCAATCTCATCAGGCTCAGTACCAAGGGATTGGTGAATAGCAGATGTGGTGCCGTTGTTTAAAAAGGGGACAAGATCACAACCAGGGAATTATAGATCTGTATGCCTGACATCAAGGGTGGGGATACTACTGGAAGGTCTATAAAGGGATAGTATTCTTACGTGGTGCACAATAAGATTATTAGTGGGAATCAGCATGGATTTGTGAGGGATAGGTCATGTCAAACTATTCTAATTAGTTTCTACGAGGTAGTTAGTGGGAACTTAGACCAGGGCAGCACAGTATATGTGGTCTACTTAGATTTTGCAAAGAAATTTGATACAGTGCCACACAAGAGGTTGGTTTATAAAAAAAAAAGGGAACCGGGTCTAGAAAACAACATTTGTACTTGGATCAAGAACTGGTTAGAGAATAGGGAACTAAGAGTTGTGATAAATGTAACATTTTCTAATTGGTCAAAAATTTTAAATGGTGTACCCCAAGGTTCCGTGCTGGGGCCACTCCTTTTTCATATATTTATTAATGACCTTGGTGATGGTTTAGAGAGTAAAGTTTCTATTTTTGCAGATTACACTAAACTCTGTAAGGTAATAAAATCAGAGCAAGATGTAGCTTCCCTACAGAGGGACTTAAATAAACTGGAAGAATTAGGCGGCCAAATGGAATATGAGTTTTAACATAGATAAATGTAAGGTTATGCATTTAGGGATAAAAAACAAGAATGCAATCTATAAATTAAATGGAATTAATTTAGGAGAATCTATAATGGAAAAGGATTTACGAGTGCTCATAGATAGTAGACTTAGCAATAGTGCTCAATGTCAAATAGCAGTTACAAGGGCAAATAAAGTATTGGCATGCATAAAAAAGGGTATAGATGCAAGGGAAGACAGTATAATTTTGCCACTGTATAAATCATTGGTAAGACCTCATCTTGAAGTTGCAGTGCAGTTCTGGGCACCAATCTATAAAAAAGATAATTTGGAACTAGAAAGGGTTCAGAGAAGGGCATCAAAATTGATAAAGGGTATGGAGTCAATAAGTTATGAGGAAAGGTTCGCCAGTTTAGGCATGTTTACTTTAGAAATGAGGCTTCTAAAAGGATATATGATTAATATGTACAAATACATTAGGGGTCAATACAGAAAACTTTCATGGAAACTTTTTACCCCAAGGACTATACACAGGACACGAGGTCACCCCCTAATTTTAGAGGAGAGGAAATTTCACAACCAGCAAAGGAAGAGGTTCTTTATAGTAAGGGCAGTCAAGATATGGAATTCACTGCCAGTTAAGGTTGTGATGGCAGATTCAATATATATGTTTAAGAAAGGGTTAGACAATTTTTTCACGGAAAAGTGTATCCAGGTATACAACAGTTAATTAAAATGAAGGATAGTAGTGGGTATAGGGTAAAAATAGGACTGCAATTTTGGGTCTGGGGGAATTTCCACAATTGAAACAGATTGGCGGTTACTTACTCTGGATCAATTTCAAATATAAGTGAGGGATCGCAGGAGATCCAAAATAGGTTGAACTTGATGGACTGGTGTCTTTTTTCAACCTCATCAACTATGTTACTATGTTACTATGTATGTATGTTACATGTGATAAATAGATCTATTTCCCTCCATCCAGCCATGACATTAAATTAATAGTATACACATTTAATAAATAGTCCTATTTCCTTTCAACCAATCCAAACATTAAAGTAATAGTATTCCCATTTAATAAATAAACCTATTTCCCTCCCTGCAAACAACCCCGGCAATAAATTAAAGGTCCCATTACCCCATCTTAATTCGATAGCCCTTAGAATTAAATAAAATAGCCCCACCAATAAATTAAATTGCCCCAACATCACCCCACAAATAAAATAGCACCCATTAGACAATTAGCCCCACCTAATCTCCAGCATTAAATTAATAGCCTATCTCCTACCCATGTACTATTACGACAGCCCCCAAATATTCCCTCATACCATATAATATATTAAGATTCCCCCATTCCCTCACACATTATAGCAGCATACCCACTTTCCTCACACTTTATTGCAGTTTACCCCCTTTACCTCAGACATTACAGCAGCAAACACCTCTTTCCCTCACATTTCCCTCACATATAGGAGCAGCATACCCCCCATTCCCTCACACATTATAGCATCCTTCCATTTCCTTCAGAAATTATACCAGTATACACCCCTTTTCCCTCACACTTGATAGAAACATACCCCCTTTCCTCACACATAATAGCAGCATACCCTTCCATTCTTGTACACATTATAGCAACATTACCCTTCGTTCCTCACATATTATAGTAGCATACTCTTCCTTTCCTCACACATTATTGCAGCCCCCCCTTCCTCACACACATTATAGAAACCCCTCCCTTTTCCTCAGACATTATACAAGCATACACCTGTTTCCCTCACACACTATAGCAGTCCCCCTTCTTTCACACATTATATCAGCATACCCCCCTTTCCTCACATTATAGCAGCCTCCCTTTCCCTGTTACTGCAGTGCTGTGTTTGAGACGCCTTTTTCTGCCTCGAGCACAAATAAGACAGCACCTGTCACGTAGTAACTGCTGACTGTACTGGGGCCAGCCACACTAGGGGAAGGAGGAAGAGACAGATCTGCAACCACATTGAGGAAGGTGACTGGTCCCAGAGAAGGAGCCAGCCACTAGTAAGAACTATACTGACCCACTGCTGGCACTCTCTTTGAGTATCTGGTCTGGGGTGGAAGGGAGCTGACAGAGGGCACTTGCCTTTGGTGCCCTCCCCTCAATTCAGTTTTGGTTGTTCCAAATTCACTTATTTCCATTCTGTGGTTGAATAAGAGAGTTGAAAGTCTCACCATTAATCTATAAGTTTAATGCAAATGCTGTTTTGTAACATTAAAAACCTTTTGTACAAATGCAAACCATTTTTTTTACAGGTATGCAAATGCAATTTCAGGTCAAGAGAGCAACATCTTTAAGGGTACAACCTTTTGCACCATTCAAAGGGAGTAGTTGAGTAGACCTAAGGTGAAAATGGATTAAGGGGTGATTTACATTTAAATGCAAAAGATGCCCAGTTTGTGTATGCTCCAACATGCATCTGCACACATATATTTCCCCATCTGTATTTTTAGTAACACACATCTTGAGATATGTGCTATTTGAAATCTAAGTTATAGATGCATAGCAGATATACCTGTCTTTTATAGGTGCAGAATTTACTCTTGGTATTGAATCTATTTCAAAGATACATGTAATCAAATATAATGTGCATCCCAAATTTGCATCTGCATATCCTTACTGTACTGCACTTGCTTGTAAATGCTCCCAGCCCCACATTTGATGCACAAGGGGATAACCGAGAAGTGATTATGCCCCTTAAGATGTCTTTTGTGGCCAAGTACAGTAGGTACACTTGCACGAAAAAAGAAGCAATGCACATTTTTTGGGGTTTGTACCTACTTTTATTCAGTATTGCAGTAACTGTCTAGAGTTTTCTTTGTACATTCAAAGATTAACTTTGTCCACGTGCGTTGATAGTTAAGGTACACTGGAACTGAAATGAACAATCCATAGTGTACTCATTATTATGGTTAGGAAGTCAAGTCTTTTGCTACACCTCTGCGTTTTATAAATGTAAAACAGCCATAAAGTAATGTCATTTACACATTTTCTGTAGACTGCTTCATAATCTGAACATTTCTTAAACTATTGCCAAGGAAATGTGGTCACCCAAGTACTTAAAAAGTATGATAGCACCATTTGTTAAGAAAAAGCTTTAAACAGTCTGCAACAAAAACAAAACAGAAAAAATACTGCCCTCTCCTACCACCATTTTCCCTGGAGAGGCTCCATGACTCAGATAGCTACTTAGCATGCTAATTTATCTGGTGAGCATGCAAAACAGCCTGGACAGCTTGCTAATCATGACTTCTGTTATCACGCCGCTCCATTTCAGTGATCTACACAAAGTAAGAAGCGCATGAATAGAGCAGAGAGGTGTCGGGGGAGGGACAGAAAGCATGAACCTTGGGGGTCAGGGGAATTTTACTTTTCTGCTACATGGTTTGCAAAACATGTATTTAATAAAAATAAGATGATCTGTCAGAGATGACATGTTCTCATTAAAGAGCATATTTGGGGGTTAAACAGATCGAAAGGGTCTCTGGTGATCTCCAAAGGTATTCTGATAGTCTTTTGTTTCCAAACACTTCATTTTAATAGATATTTCACGTAATTAATGAATGTATTCTCCAAATAACCTAGCAAGATATAGAAAAAAATAGGAAAAAAAAGGTTCTCAGTCTCTTAACAGATAAAAATCGTAAACATTCACATTTTGTTGTTGTAAATGTTTTGTTTTATGTGCCTGCCTTGCCAAGATAATACTTTTGACTAATGAGTTATGCACCTTTTTGTTTTTCTTTTTTTTTTTAGAAAAAGACTAAGCTTTCTTGAAAAATACAGATTAAGAAGTGGTCATTTCTCAAGATGTTCTAGTTCCTCGACACATTTCTCATTATTGTTTCACATAAAATGTGTTAGGAGACAAGTGGCATTTGCTCAAAGATTTCTATTTTCTTGTTAATCTGCTGCATTCATTTGTTTTATTTGTCCATATATTACAACCTACATGTTGAATTATGTGAATTTTCCTTTAGAAAATAATTGAAATGCCTGGTCATTATTGCTTTAAGTTGTTTTGCTGTTGTCATGTGCTGGCCTAGAATTTCTAATCCTCAGATTTGTTCAGAATTTTGTAAACAAATTAAAAACACAAACATCTTTGTGCACATATGACCACAATCACAGAACCATAGGTACATTTAAAAAAAGGTAGGTGTTCCCTATTTTTGACTTTCAATATGTATGATCACTAGGACTTTTAAAAAATATTGGATGTCACTTGCGAATCAATGGACTACTACTTGGGAGCCACCTCTGCACAATAGAATTGTGCCTCATTGCACAGCGAGACAGAAAATCTATAGAAGCTCACTACTCCTTTATTACCACTTTTCAAATAAACATTTCACTTTTTGTCACAGAACACTGCTTATGTTCTTCATGAGTTTGTAGTGATATGAGGACTATTTAAAAAATGTGACAATTGTGTATGTGTAAAGAAATTTATTATATTGCTCAAAAAAAACCTGAAGATGTGCTTCTTCACTGAAGAGCAAGATGGTCCCATTTTAAAATATAGAATGAGGCATAATCTCCTCTAGAACTGAGTCTTTTCAGAATTCAAGATCTTTTGCAAATTGAAATGAACATTTTCCCTTTCCCACAGCAATGTATACCCGGAAAATGCACATTCTCCAACCTTTAATCTAATTCCAATAATTTTTCTCTCTGCAAGCTGACATCTGTTTTTTGCACTGGTCCACAAAGAAGGCACACAATACTTTTCAATGAAAATCCAATGTTTCACCTCTTTACCCCATACAACTGTTTGGCAAATGTGGCCATCTTTGTCCATAAACCTCTATAAACCTATGCACGCCAGATAAAATCTAGGGGCCTGATACATCAAGGTACGCAAATGCATACGCATCTGCTAAACAGGACTTGAGCTACGTAAAACACCACATACACAGTGCAAACAGAGCATATACGGCACTCAAAGTCAACTCAATCTCAAACTCCAACGCAAATATAACGGTTTGCGTCACTCAAAGTATGAAACACAGATGCGTATGCGTACCTTGATGAATCAGGCCCTAGGTGCGCTTGTGCTAATTAAGGCTCTCATGAGCATGAGTCATTGCACAACTAAATTATTAAACTAGGGTGTCCTTCCCTCGTGATTAAACCTTTGGGGGTATATTTACTAAACTATGGGTTCAAAAAAGGTGGAGATGTTGCCTATAGCATCTGTGACTGGATCACTATTAAATAACTTTTGGCATAAACTTATTTAAAGCAAATAACGCAGGCCGCTTATTTATATAAATTGCCAATGCACTTATTTTTGATATTGTGTATATTGTGAGATAGGAAATCATTATATCTGAGACCAGGGTAGAAAATTTGGTGTTTCTGTTTACCCTTGGTAAAGGAAATACCCTATTTCTGATGTATACCTGATACAATAAGTCTTTGTTTTGAAAGCCTTCTGCATATCTTAGTGTAAGGAAATGCATTCATGTCTAAGGTATATGTTTGATTTCTGATAAGCATTTGTAAGTCTGTTGTGTAGTGTAGAGGATGTCCTCATTAAGGCTAATTAAGTCTATTCAATGTCAGTATTCAATAATTGAATGCACAACAGGTGGGGGGGGGGGGGGGGCTGTTAGGTCCAAGGGGCTGACTTACCTCTGCTAGGAGTTATGTCAGAACGGTATAAAAGGTGAGATTTGTGAGCATGTAATGTATCATTCTGATGTTCCATCTGACCTGACCTCTGATACCTTAAGTCAGTGGAACTGTCCTTGTCAGGACACTTGAGCAATAAACATCACTCTGCTTCAAGACCCTGCTTGACACCTTCTTCAATATTGCTGTAATCCTGTGACCTGCCAATTAGACCCTAAAAACTAATCCTTTATCTGGCTGTCTGAGGTTTGGACCCAAGCTTTTCCAGTACCACAGCTCTGCCTGCTACCCATGCTGGTCTGGTCAGTGTGATAGGTTAGGGAGGATCCATCCACTTCAAACCGGATTCATAGTAAGAAGTCCAGAGTTACCAGCCCAAGTGTACCAGCACAGGAGTACACTAGCAGTGACAGTTACCCAGAAGGAATGTGGTTTTGAGCGCCATAAAGGAGTTCAATGGTGGCAGCATTGTAAGCCCCTTCTATTGCGGCAATAGGGCGCATTTGGGATAATGAAAGGGAACAGTGGCAAAGTAAGCCCAGTCGTTTCCCACCAACAACAGACAGGGTGGCATAGGCGATCCATCCTGTCACAGCATCCAATCAGATTCTAGATGCCATTTTGTAGAGTGTACTAAATACATGATAACTACTATCTGTTTGGTTGATATAGGCAACATTTCCACTTTTCAAAACCGCAGTTAAGTAAATCTAGCCCTTGGAATTTAAAACCCATCTCATGTTCGATGCTTCTTCGCCAGTGATAGAGTTTACTTTGGACTCTGGACTCCTGCACAGTCTGCTCTCTCTGGGATTTTTCTGTTTACCGATTTCAGCTTCAACTCTGGCTCTACAGCCTTGCCAAATGGCATACAAAGACTTTAGGCTTCTGCAACCTTTGTAAACAGCATTCAAAGACTTCAGACTCTGTACCTTGGCAAATAGCATAAAAGACTTCAGCACACTTGGAAACAGCATTACTACTTCAACTCAACATTCTGGAAACCAGTTTACTGTGAATTCTCTCTGTTCTCTCCGTGAGTACAGTACTTGCACATAGATCTGCATATTTTTATTGAACATATCTCTGATGACTTTTTTTTATATATATATATATATATATATATATATATATGTATATATATATATATATATATATAAAATTATATATATATATATATATATATAAAAACAAAAACAGACATAGATCCTCTGCACTCACCATGTACAGACTGGGGTGCAAGGGGGGGCTGCCCACATTGTATAGACAGAAATACAGGGATACTCTGCACTCTCCAAACTAAATACTGTTGTATATTAAAACAATGTAAGTAACATCACTCTTGCACCCCATTCTTTACATTAATTAATTCCAACTTGTGTCAGGTGAGTCCCAGGTCTTCCATGGCTGCTAGTGCTTGGGAAAGACTTGCCTTTAAAAGTTGTGTGCAGGTAAGCCTTAAGCCCAGATAAAATAGCGTAGCATTTGATCATGTTAGGACTCACCAGATTGGGAAGACTTTGGCGTGAGTTGGTCAGCTTAACATATATTGCAATATGTGGAACTAACATTCCCTGTTTTAATATAGAACAGTATTTAGTACAGCATTAGTTATGTGTTTGGAGAGTGCAGAGTATCCCTGTTTTTATATATATATATATATATATTAGCAGGGTCACCCAGCATTGCACGGGTCCAATTTGTAATGTGTAGCAGTTTTTATACCTTAGCAAACTATTTGGTAAATAGGTGAAAAATGCTATTTAGAAAATAGGATCTTGTGTTTTTGTTATACCGTGTCACAGGGTTTTATTTCCACCAGTCAAACAATTGTTCCCAAACAAACAGTGATCTTTTCAATATTTGTTGCTCTGTCGCATTGTCATGCTGTTGTTATGTGGTCTAATAGCAGCTTTATCTTGACAGTTGTGGTAGATATTCACAAACATGCAAACAAACAAACTTCTTTTATTTATGGATGTATCTATGTATCTATCTATCTATAGATATATCTCTATAAATATATATATATATATATATATATATATATATATATATATATTCTATCTTTCATGTAAAATTATCCACAGCAATTGCTTCAAAACAGTATTAACACATTGTTAAATGTATTTTTATTCCCTGCATATGTAGTAGGCCATGTATCAACCAATTATATTATGTTAAAAGAACAAACAAATGTGTGCACATTTCAAACATAAAAAGTTACAAATGGAAATTGTTTATTTCAAATAATGAAAACAAATATAAACCAGCTTACCATGACAGTAAATTTTGACTTTCTTCAAGGCTACCATTTCTAGCAGATCAAGAGCAAAAGAACATTTTGATTAATCCTATTTATTTTCATTGTATTGTGATTCAAAGCTGTTGTTTGCTTGGAAAATTCATGTTAAGCTTGGAGCGAATAACAAGGGCATAAAACATACCCCTTTCATAAAAAGGGAAAGCCTTATTTTATCTTAGTCTTATAAAATTATAGTAATTGCTGATACCTTGCAGCATAACATCACTATCATCATCAATCATTTTGTAATTTCATGCAAATGGAAGACATGGCAAACATGAATATGGAACTAGACATTTAGATGCAAGTATATGCTTCAGTTTATTTATGAAGTAACAATTCCACTGACACTTGCAGGTGCAAAACAAACACCATACAATGATAAAATGTAAATGCACGAGAGTGAGAAGTGAAAAATGCTTCCACAATATCAATATGCATTTTTTTTTTGTTTTTTAACAAAAACATCAAAAAATAATTATTTTCCTAACTCGATTTTTTTTAAAAAGTCATCTTTCCTTTTCTAATCTTTTAGGGAAGTGCAAATAATAGGTTTTGTGTAAAATGCAAGTAGTACAGCAGCAGTAGCATAGCCAGTGACAGTGCAAGCACTGTGTAAAGACATGTATATTTTCTATAAAGTAATCTAATATTTCTAGTAGAGGGTATAGGCATTCAGGATGGTCTCCTGTCTGAAACATCTAACCCTACATGAGATGGACCAGCCCGTTTTTCACTCCCTCAACTCTCCATGGTCTAGAGAGGAAATGTAATCAAAATATTCACCAATGGAAAATACCCCAGCCCTGCTGGCTTTCTCAATTCCTTTCACAAATCTATATAGACCAGTAGTGACATTTTAAAAGTGATTTAGTGTTTTATTTATTTTTGTAAACTTGTGCCTGCACAATTGTGCACAGACACAAATTAAGTATGTCTCTCCGGATTTAGAGTTGCATTACGCCTAGGTGCTCCTTATATCTAAATACAGACATAGAACATACATGTACTTTGTGTAGATACAAAATATAATACCTAGGAAAAGCAGCTCAGGCATTACTGTAACCCTAAATATGTGCAGTACTCAGGAGGTCATTGTTACTTGCATCTCCATGTCCTTACTATACTGCTCATGTGTCACACGTTGGACCTGCGGACCTAACATCCGGGTTCTGGCGCACTCACCTGCCCACGCTTCCTGAGCATCCTGCTGGCTCCGTGTCATGGCAACTCCCTCTGACACCAGTAGCCTGCTTTCCAGGACTGCGCATGTGCAGACCCATCTTTTGTCACCTCCTCCTTTTGCCCATTGAACACCCTTTGGATGAACTGGAACAGATTGCAAGCCAAGCCTTCACATCCAGCATCAGTGCTAACGTCATAAATAATCTACAGAATAAATGGACACGCATTCCCACAGTAACACTCCAGCATCTTGTGGAAAGCCTTCCAAGAAGAGCGGAAGCTGTTATTGCTGCAAAAGGAGTACCAACTCCATATTAAAGCATATGTATTTGAATACAATTTCATTACAGTCCCTGTTGGTGTAATGGTCAAGCACCTGAATACTTTTGCCCATATACTGTATGTATTGAAGTGCAAGGGGCTGTAAGTGTTATGATCCGTGCAGCTCAAAATACTGGAGCAAGTTGTGCTCATGCTAAGTGTGATAAATTTTATGTGACATGTATGAATTGTACATGTGAATTTTGAAGCACAAATGAACTTGTGATTAACTCAAAATCCCCACCTTAATGTCTAGCAGTTGGAGAAAGTGACCCATTAGCCTAGATCGTCTTATTTTCTTTCTATGGTTTGATTGACTGTAACTGCTCTAATGTTTGCAGACTTTTTCAACCAAATATGTACCCTTTTCTTTATAATATAAAGTTTTACTTATTAAAAAATAAAAGACGTTTGCAATAGGTTTGTGTACTAACCAATTAACACTATGTCACTCACCGGAGTGTGAGTGCCTCCACTCTGGTACGTGGTTCTCCATCTTTCCCGCTCACACCTGTGTGGAACCGCGGCCGTCCGCCATCCTGTCGTACTGCGCATGCGCAGGTCCCTTTAACAACTACACCTGACCACTAATGTGATTGATGGATCAATCACCCCTCCCTACTTAAGGCACCTGCAGCCTTAGGTAGTTGCCTGATCTTGAAGTCTCACTCCCAGTGAACTTCTATAGGTGTGTGCAGTTTCCAAACTGCTTCCAGCTCTACTCCTGTGTGCAGTTTCCAAACTGCTTCCAGCTCTACTCCTGTGTGCAGTTTCCAAACTGCTTCCAGCTCTACTCCTGTGTGCAGTTTCCAAACTGCTTCCAGCTCTACTCCTGTGTGCAGTTTCCAAACTGCTTCCAGCTCTACTCGTGTGTACAGTTTCAAAACTGCTTCCAGCTCTACTCGTGCTTCAGCTTCCACGCTGCTCCCTGCTCAACTCAGCGGCGGTTCCCATACCGCTACAACGCTTCACTTCTCAGCTGATTCCGGATCTACACAACTGGGTATGCTCTACTGACTATTGACTATTGCCTATTGCTCGCATACCAGTTGTATCCATTGTTGTTTGCTGCACAGGGTACAAGTACCCATATAGACTGTGTTACTGCATTGCTTCATTTAGGACAAGCTTTCACTCAAGCTACGATATCTCCTAACGCTACTACTTAGCGTTATTGTGCATATCTGCTGTGACCAGCTTCTCCTCCCTGCAAGGCATCTACTCCATACAGACTATTCATTGTGCCTTCCATCTCTGCCTCACAAGACATTGCTCTACTCGCGCTGTTTCCATACAGCCACAGTTTGCCTTTCAACTTCACTCTCCTGCACCTGGACAAGTCCTCATTCCTTCTCACAGCAGTGGTACAACTTGCTGCACGCAGACCACTGACTTCCCTGCTACCTACCCGCACCTGGACAAGTCCTCCTATCACAGCGGTGGTACAACTTGCTATACGCAGACCACTGACTCTCCTATTACCTACCTACACCTGGACCAGACTCCTCACCATAGCGGTGGTACAACTTGCTGAACGCAGACCACCGACTACCCTGCTTCCTACCTGCAACAGTACTATTCATCCCATCACTGCAGTGGTACAACTTGCTGTACGCAGACCACTGACTCCTCCTCTACCTACCATCACCTATCCACGTCCACTCCTCGTGTCTACATTATCTTCAGCCTCCAGTTTACTGCTCCAAGTCGCTGACTTTCCTCTAACCATAGCTGCAAGTCGCTGACTTCCTCAGACTATCTCTACTCTCCTGCTGTTGTGTCGCTCCAATCATTCACCTGCCTGCTTTGAGGTGCGTGCCATATCCCCGCCTCTCTAGCAGAGTTCCATCTGGTGAAACTCGGGTAAGCAACTCCTAGTGCCCGTGACACACTAGCTGTAGATAACATGGTTAATCTGAAAGAATTGCTCCAAGTGGTCTTTCAGCTCAGTTTGGACCGCTAATAAATGATCATTTAGTTTGATACCTATTGAAGAATCATTAGGTAGAAGTAGTGAAGCAAAGAAAACATCAGCAGGAGTAAAAGATATGTCCCTTAGAGAAGCAATTTGACCATATATAATTTAATTCTTATTTAGAAATTATGGAAAAAGGAAGTGTTAGATGGGGTTTCTTGAAAATATGGAAAATGTCCACCTCCCCTACAGTACATATGTAATTTTCTGAAGCAACGTATAATTTTTAAGCATTTTTGTGCAAATAAGCCAGTTTGTATGCGCGGTACATTAATCTACAAATGTTTATGGAGTGCAAAAATTCCATTCCATTCCTAGCTAAATGCATCTGGGAGTACTCATGCATTGTTTGCAAATGTAAAAAGGAGATTTTAAAGGATGTTAAGGGCACTTTTACATGATGTGCTTCCCATGGGTTTAGTGAGTAGCTGTAGAGCCTGTTTCTCCGTACAAAAGGACTAGTTCTTTTTACTAGTGCCTAGAAGGGGACAGTAAATTTAAGTTGTCTTATATGTTTTTTTGTATGATTCAAGCACATTTGACATGAAAAAAGACAATCAGATATGCCCAATAAAGTATGTAAGAAAAATTTTCAAACACACAAATGAGAGACATGTGGTAAAAATTGTCTCAATGTCACATTGGTCTTATGATTCATATCAGACATAAATTTAGCTTAAAAAAGTAAAGTAATAAAGGAGCAGTCATAAAGTCTTAAGAGGCAGGACTTTAAAGTGATTTTTTATAAGTCCTACCATGCACATTTTTATGTGCACCTACAACTCCACAAAGCAGGCATTCCTCCATTTGGTGAGTGACTATGTGGGCGCTAGATAGACAAACATGCACACACATTATGAATTCATTGTCCTTTCATGTTTTTGTAATATCTATGGATTTATAAAGTCCTCACTCACAATCCCATTTATCCCAAATGCCTCTAAATGTCTGATTTGTATCAACATTTTGAACCAGATTGGATATAAACCCATATACAGGCCTCAAAAATCAGCTTTGTTTTATTGCGCATGCACAATAAAACAAAGCGGATTTAATAGATAAATGTAACCCCTAAGCCTAAAGATGCAGACTGTGAGCTTTGCAAGCGCAAATTATGCACATAAGTGTAGCACACCCCTCAGAGATGTTGCCTAGTTAAAGTAGGAGGCATATCTGTTTCTGCCCCGGAAGGCCTAGTACAAAGATCAGTGCTGATGACACAGAGCATCAGCTCTTATACTTACTGTGTTTTAAAATAAAAAATAATTAAATAAATATATAAATAATGTGTCTTCCACTAAAAGAAGGAACCTGCACCAATTATATACCACTAAAGCAGGGGAACAAAGAGTTTGGGGGCACCCAGTAAAACTGCCAATTACCAGGCTATACATTTTCATCAAGTCTCAAGCAGAAGAAGGCCTTCCAGTCCAATAAATTAACATATATTTTCTCACAATTAAAATCACTTTTATTAACTTGAAATTCAGAATATTCACAATACTACCTCCACCAGAATATATAAAATATAAACAAAAAAGTCATAAACTATGCTCTAATAAAATATCTTTTATCAGACCCTTAGGTAGGGCCGGTAAATGATGTCTGGAGATTTTGAGTCTTAGGTGCATATTCAATTGTCTGCGTTACTGTTAAAAGTATCACGGCCTGCGCATTATTACCATTATTACGGTAATAGTGCGCGTAATTACCGTTATTACGGTAGTTCTAAAGCCGGCTTTTTGCTCGCAGCTCCCTGAGCTGAGAGCAGAAACCCGGGTTTAAACTACCGTAATAACGGTAATAGTTTTAACCTGGCGGTACTTTGGGGGGAATTGAATTCCCCCCTTAGTGTGTACAATTGTTATTATGTGAGTATTCATCAAACACATTATTGTTACATTTATGTCAATAAAGACAGGGGGGATATATTTACTAAACTGCGGGTTTGAAAAAGTGGAGATGTTCCTTATAGCATTTCTAGTGATCATTTATTTAGTATGTTCTACAAAATTACATGTAGAATCTGATTGGTTGCTACAAGCAACATCTCCCCTTTTTTAAACCCGCAGTTTAGTAAATATACCCCAGTGTAGCTTTCAAACTTGTGTCATTATCTTGTGTCATCATACTCACATTCATGGCCTCACATGTACATATAGTTAGAAAAGATGGCTATCCCTATTTACAGGGCAAGGAGCATATATTAATTTTATTAATTTACGTAAGTTTTTTTAATTAATATATTTATTACTGTTTGTTCTACTTCCTTCTCCCATGTTATTTCAACAGTTGTATAACTTATACTTAGATTTCCTTATTGCATATTAAAGGTGTCTTATAACATTACATTACATTTTCTCGGACATACTCCCATATGTGCATTCAAATATATTATATAACTATAGGCATACTGATCTGTTTGCTACCTTTAAATGAGTAGTAACCTTTGTCTTAATTGTGAGAAAGATTTATTATATGCAGAGATCCATTAACGCTAGGGGAGATGCACATCTCATATGCCCATTATTGTCCATTATTGTGGAAAACAACATTCCTATATCAGACTATTAATTTGATGTAATCGCCCTGTGGTTGACAATTGTTCTTAGATTTAGAATTGGGCTTCACCATAAAATGACAGATTACTTATGTAGCTTGTATATTGTCACGAACGCCCAGCCTGTCTAAGATACAGCAATCTGAAACTTAGCAATAAACACACCTTTTCTGCCACCACAAAGGATTTATTATAGTGTCTTTATGTTCACCAAAACCACTTATTAATGTTTCACACTTAAATCACATATACATGTAGCCTGAGCCTTCCTGGGCTTCGTAAGTAAGAGAATAACGGAGAACACGCTAGATTACATTTATTTAATCTGAAAAATATTTCCAAGGCTTACTTACAAAAATTAATAACAAGACATACAATAAATTTGCACAAATAAGTTTCAGAAAATAAAATAGGAAATAAAATGAGTCACTACTTACTAGTTAAAGACCGATGTGTGAGGGAACACAATTCAGGAAAATGAGACATTTCAGTCTTGATAGACTCCCTCATGAAAATGCAAATGTTATTGATAAGGCAGAAGATTGTAAACCCTTCTTACAGGCACTTCACCCCTCACCTTCGGAATTACATTTTCAATTAAGTCAAATTGATTCCCAAAATGACATAGAGCATTTCAAAGTGAATTATCACTAAGATATATGTTTGGGCACCTCAGAGAATCTCTCACCTCTGCTTTGCTTGAGTGGCAAGATGGTTTACAACTTTGGGCTTCAAACTCCTCCAAGACCATTATCTATCCCGGGCCTGGCTAATTTCAAAAGATTAATGACACTTGCATAAATTCAAGCTCATGTCATTTAGCAAAGCACATGTTGAGATTACATTACAAGGTTGCATAAAATATTCACATGGTCATACATGAATTCAACAGAAAATAACAATCAGTCATTAGATATACTGCATAATCGTCTCATATATTTATTGCATTTAAATTACCCCTGTGTCCAAAATTCTTATACCTTTGTTCTAAAAATCACAAAGGTTATACTGATTTACCAACTTTCACAATTTATAACAAATTTCAATTATCATACAGACATGCTACATGATTAGTCTTTAATTACATCCACGGACAGGCTGTAGCAGACACACAGACAAAGCATGCTGTCAATCTTTAAGCAACAAGTGCACAAGTAAAATCAGCTGTTGATCTTTGGGCAGCACGTAAATTTGCTATGCCCTTATCTTCTCATTAATGTTCACATATTTGTGATTGTTCTTTTATATGTAACATAGTTCATGTGTGCTACATGATCAGGTTCTTCTTATTTTGTATTAAGATCCCTTCTAGGATCTATTAATAAATGTGATTTTCTATTTGTTTCACATTTTCTGGTATTTCCTCCTTCTATGCAATAGAATGTGACTCTTTTTTCCTTTTTCTATATGGTTTTTATTGTTTATTAGCGCAGACACACTCTTCTTTTCTAATCTATCTGGATGACTGCTGAAAGACATTGGAATGGTAGACACAGACCAACATCAGAGACAGTTAAAGGACAAAACTGTATAACAGGCAGAGAGTTATTGTCACAAGCAAGCAAATATAGTTGACCAAGTTATGTCAGTACACAATTATTTTATAGAAAATAGAGGAGTTCAGAAAATAGGGTACAGAATCTGTTGCTCAGGCATTGGTCAAGGAGCAAAAATGGTAAAAGAGAGGATTTGATGATACCCAAATGCAAGTACCTGTAACCCAATATGCTTGTCAATCCATAGCCTAAGCACACTCTTTACGTGATTTTGAGCATGCAGTCAGCCAAGTGGGAACATAACGTCTTCGGTTGATTGAGAGGTTGGTGACACTCTTGTCTTAAGTTAATCTTTGTAGACTACCATTTAAGTGGATTTTTATATCACTATCTAAGGTGCATAAAAACGATAGTTTGAACATGCTTAAACATGTCTATTACAGTCATTTGTAAATCTTCAAAATGTGGCCAAGAGCACAATTACTTTTCCTTCCAGTTTTGTGATGTCATGTGTCCATTTGTGCACATTTGCACAGGTACTCACATGCAGGGCCACCAATAAGCATTATGGGAACCCTGACAAATTTTGATCCAGGGCCTACTTCTCCTTGAGAGATGAGTTTCAAAATTGTTATATCTCAACGTCTGATTAATAAAATTAAGTTTAGAACAATAATTTTATTATGTTTTGGGATGGATAAAGCAAACACATGCAACAAAATATAACATTTTAAGCTAAAAATATATTATATAGACTCTCTCAATGTAGATGGAATATGTGCCCCTGGATATTTTCCCTCCTAGCTACTATCAAATTTCTATGGGCATAGAGAGAAACTTTATAGTAAACCCTAAACTTGCTTTTCTGTAGTGGTTTTCAAACAGGTAGGTGCTAAGCTTTGAACAAGGTATTCCCAGTTACTGCAGATCAGAAGATTAGCTGTAGACTGTAGATGGTACTGTAATTTTTACTGTATTGTAATAAACACATTTTTAGAAAATATATTAAGAAGTAGAACCAGTGGTCAAAGTGGAAATTTAAAAGTGACAGTTTGGAAATTTAGAAGTGGTGGTATAAAAATGTAATGGGAATGTAAGTAAATGGAATTTAATAGTTTTATATAGAAGACAGTAGGAGAAGTGGCGGTATGGCATACCACCATATACACCGTCACTTCGACCACTGAGTAGAACTGTATATTGGTGCTGGGGTAGTGCAGAGATTTTCTCACTTGAGAAATGATAACACTGCACAGCACACATGGCATGTGACTGACCGCTGTGGTGCTAATTGCTATGTTATTACATTTAAAATTTGGAAAGAAAGCAGTTAGTGTTGAAGAAGGGCCGTGCTACTGTTTGCTCTGTTCATTTTCTCCCATCAGTTAAAGAGGTAGAAATAGTACCCAGCCATTTTATGTGCTATAAATGACCCCCAGACAGCATGCCAGGGAAGGGTATACCTGTTCTATATGCTTATATTTCATTTATATCTGCCTGTCTTGTCTCTATTCATTATGCTTCTTGCAATAATTTGTAGTTTATTTGTGCTCTATGTTTATGTACTTGAGTTATGTAGCCTTTCTTGGTTCTTTAACCTCCTGTCCACCACCACATGAATTCCATGTCACTGTCACTGTTTGAAATAAATGATTATACAAGTAATTAAAATTGATTGTGTCATGCTACCATTCATAGGTGGAAGTCTCAGTGTTTCCATTCTGCAGAGTAGAGCACTTGGTCATGCCAGGCCATATGCAGATCTGCTTCAAGCTATGCCCCCAAACTGTTAACCATTTGCTATTTGTTATTTGTGCCTATGCATGTGACCAGCTTCAAAGCAAGTGGGTTGAAGTGCCAATATGACACCGGCCCACATTGACCACTGCGGTTACAGTAATAGTCCCTCTACATGACTTTACCCCAAAATGTGTCCTCTTTGTGTACCCCTGCTCACATTGCAATTTTTTTTCAAGATGCTAAATAATGTAGGGGATCATTTTCTTATTCTGATTTGAGGAGCTTGGCAGATTAGAGGGTTGCTTGCTGAATTCAACAAGCTGCTGTAAAGTATTTCTCATTTGCCTAAAAGAAAAACCAGTGTAGTAAGATATAAGTGACATTCCAATGACTAATATTATCCTATTAAGTATATATACACCTGTTTTGGACAATTTACTTTACATAATTAAAGATACATTTTTTTTTTTCAAATGAATCTACCTACCTGTGTTCATTGATTTGATACACATTTTCAAACATTAACTGAATTTTTGGATTGCTAACTGCTTGCTGTTTCAGGGGGTTTGGGGGTGGAAGCAGTATGGGAACAATACATACAGATTTCCCTACCACTACACACCATCAAGCCAAACCTCAATCCCGACAATGGTCAAGATAGGAGTCTGCAGAGACACTTCCCTGCTTGCTGTTTTTCATAATGCTTTGCAAATGAGGCTTACTGTTTGTAATTGCCTGGTAACAAGTGGGGTGTGCTTGACCTTTGATGTGTTTCTTTGAGTAATTCAATTACATTTTGTTCCTAATCACGTGTCTATTATTTAATGTACATAATTCTTCCAATCCTATGCAATATATGTGGGGGTTAATAACACATTACCATTATATTTATGTTTGCTTATAAACTCTCAGAATGATTACAGTTATTCTAAATAACAATGTCCAAGATAAAGCGGAAAAAAGTCTTGAATGTCATGATTTAACAGGAGTAGAAAGAACAGCCAGCTGGTGTCTCAGTATTCACAGATTGCAGTGAACGATTTCATAGAACCAAGGAAAACATCCTCAACCTGTGCTTTGAAATTAACTTTTCTAAGCCAGCATTGAAAGGCCATGATCTTGTGCCAGTAGATAAATGCCCAGCTGTATGATATAGATATTAGGTGAATATGATGACTGAAGTAATAAGAAAAGACAGACAGATATTGAAGACAGAAAGAAATACACATTTCATGGTATTAAAAATAAATATCTATATCAAAATAGCATTTAAAGAAAGATGATAAATAACACTGAGAATAATAACAGTTAGTTAACCTGCCAATTTGTGAATCAGTCTGTGTCAAAAAAAATTAAATATGGAGAAATGCTATTGCTGACATAACTCTTTTTCACCTAGAAAAGCACTAAGTTTCTAAATTATTAACTATTCATCTCTGCCATGGCAGATGCAAAATATTACTGGTTGTGAAGCTCGGAATCCAAAGGGTGTGGCTGCGGAGTTAATGTGAAACTTATATCACATTAAATATGCAAAACCCAAGAACCCTTATATATGGGGATATCTGGCAGAGCAAAAGGAATTAGTGAGAGAAGTGCTGCACATGTCAGGAGGAGAATCAGTAATCATCCTCCAAAACCACAGAGCAGGAGAAGAGAATAACATTCCTTACATTTGTGCTCCTGCATGGATATTTTTACGTGGCCTGCATGGAGCAGGACAGATACAGGGAGAGTTGGGACAGATATATTGTGTATACTTTTTTTCAGACCAAGCTTACTAGGACCCTACATAACAGTCCTGCATTGTACCAGGTCTCACTGTGGCTGGGGGTGAGGACTCGCCTCGGGTTCATCCCCACAGCAACAGTGAGACTCGACATTTGTCAGTGAAGTCTGACTGGCCGTATCTCAGAATAAATGATTTTCATTTTGATTCACTACCAGAATGCCCCTGTAAAAGAGTGGAACTTAGTCTCATGAGAAGAAGGAAAAGTAAGTAAATTGGAGTTGAATGAGTTGCTTTAGGGGAGTGTTCATTTGTTGCTAGAGCACATGGGGGGAAGAATGTTCTGATGCAGGTTGGAGAGTGGAGAATTTTCTGCTATAGTGGGGAGAGGGGAGTGTGTGCTGCTACAGGAAAAAGATAGGGAATCTGTCATTACAGAGCTGAGGAGAGAATGTGTTATTACAGAGGTGAGAGGGCAAATGTGTAATTACATTGGTGAGGGAGAAGGGATGTATTATTACAAAGCTGAGGAGGGAGAAATATGTTACTAAAGAGGAGAGGTGAGGAAAGTCAAATGTTTTAAAGGGGAGGGTCACAGCTTTCTCCCTATAAGATGTGATCACACCAACTACATGGAATGGCCACTTGCCCTTTGGTGGCATATGATATACAGTATGTCTGTATTTAGGGGGGAATTTTAACAATGTGTGAGGTAAGGTATAACTTGGCTTAATTGCAAATAGATTCATTTTTTTCCTTGTAGACAATTCTACATATTATACAGGTTGCGCGAGTTAATCTTTACTGTGTACCCTTTAAATGACTATTATCACACAATGTGGCCCTTTGACCAAAAAAGGTTGTGCATCTCTGATTTCGTAAGTGTAAGCTCCTGAGACAAGAAACTCTGTATTTCTCTCTTAGTCTATGATAGGAGGGGGATAAAAAAAAGTTATTCTTCTACAATGGTGAAATGTGTTCAAGAGGTTTACCATGGATTGTAGAAAGAGAGACTGAGCTGCAGTTGGGCATTTCACCTTAGCGCATGTTTAGGTAGGTGTCAGGGAGGACATAATGGGCCTAATTCAAATAGGAACACAACTTGCATGCTTGTATAGGAGCTCAGTGCTACACAGCATCAAACCCTGTTCTTTAGGGTTGGGGCTTGAAAAAACAATCAACCCACCACACACAGATATGACTGCTATAATGCTGACTAGCACTGGGAACCAAGATAATACTGTAAAATAGAATGCAGCACAAGTGCCAGCATACACTCATAGAGCATGACTGTTGTTTTTGATAGACCACATTCACATTCCTTTTAACAAAAAGACCAGAAATTGTTTTTTAAAAAAGCTATGAACTTAAAATACGTAGTAGTTCCAAGCTTACATAGAGCCAAAAATGTAAATATAAATTAGGGATGTGCACCAGCGACTTTTGGTGTCTCGTGTTTTGTGTTTTGGATTCGGATTTTCTTGAGGTTTTGGGTTCGGATTTGTTTCGCAAAACACCTGCCGAAAGGTTTTGGTTCGGATTTAAGGTTTTGGATTCGGATTTTTTTTGAAAAAAGCATAAAAAGTTCAAAAATCAAGTTTTTGGGCTTATTTTCACTCCTACGCTATTATTAACCTCAATAACATTCAATAACAATCATTCCCATTAATTTACAGTGTATTCTGAACACCTCACAATATTGTTATTAGTCCAAAACGTTGCAACGAGGTATCTTTCTGGACTGCGTAGTGGAGTGGTCCCCACAATATAATAAGAAAACCATCAACTGGTGTTAATTACACCAAAAATTGTACCTGGACTGCGTAGAGGAGTGGTCACCACAATATAATTTAAAAACCCTGAACTGGTCTTAATCACACCAAAAAATGTACCTGGACTGCGTAGAGGAGTGGTCACCACAATATAATTTAAAAACCCTGAACTGGTCTTAATCGCAACAAAAAATGTATCTGGACTACGTAGAGGAGTGGTCACCACAATATAATAAGAAAACCATCAACTGGTCTGGATCGCACCAAAAAATGTACCTGGACTGTGTAGAAGAGTGGTCACCACAATATAATAAGAACACCATCAACTGGTCTGAATCGCACCAAAAAATGTACCCGGACTGCGTAGAGGAGTGGTCACCACAATATAATTTAAAAACCCTGAACTGGTCTTAATCGCACCAAAAAATGTATCTGGACTGCGTAGAAGAGTGGTCACCACAATATAATAAGAAAACCATCAACTGGTCTGAATCGCACCAAAAAATGTACCTGGACTGCGTAGAGGAGTGGTCACCACAATATAATTTAAAAACCCTGAACTGGTCTTAATCGCAACAAAAAATGTATCTGGACTACGTAGAGGAGTGGTCACCACAATATAATAAGAAAACCATCAACTGGTCTGGATCGCACCAAAAAATGTACCTGGACTGCGTAGAGGAGTGGTCACCACAATATAATTTAAAAACCCTGAACTGGTCTTAATCGCAACAAAAAATGTATCTGGACTGTGTAGAGGAGTGGTCACCACAATATAATAAGAAAACCATCAACTGGTCTGGATCGCACCAAAAAATGTACCTGGACTGCGTAGAGGAGTGGTCACCACAATATAATAAGAAAACCATCAACTGGTCTGAATGGCACCAAAAAATGTATCTGGACTGCGTAGAGCAGTGGTCACCACAATATAATTTAAAAACCCTGAACTGGTCTTAATCGCACCAAAAAATGTATCTGGACTGCGTAAAGGAGTGGTCACCACAATATAATAAGAAAACCATCAACTGGTCTGGATCGCACCAAAAAATGTACCTGGACTGTGTAGAAGAGTGGTCACCACAATATAATAAGAACACCATCAACTTGTCTGAATCGCACCAAAAAATGTACCTGGACTGCGTAGAGGAGTGGTCACCACAATATAATTTAAAAACCCTGAACTGGTCTTAATCGCAACAAAAAATGTATCTGGACTGCGTAGAAGAGTGGTCACCACAATATAATAAGAAAACCATCAACTGGTCTGAATCGCACCAAAAAATGTACCTGGACTGCGTAGAGGAGTGGTCACCACAATATAATTTAAAAACCCTGAACTGGTCTTAATCGCACCAAAAAATGTATCTGGACTGCGTAAAGGAGTGGTCACCACAATATAATAAGAAAACCATCACCTGGTCTGGATCGCACCAAAAAATGTACCTGGACTGCGTAGAGGAGTGGTCACCACAATATAATAAGAAAACCGACAGGGCCTACCAAACAACTGTGGCTGAAATGATTGGTTTGTTTGGGCCCCCACACCAAAAAAACAATTCATCTCTCCCTGTACAAACTAAACAGGCTCTACTGAGGAAAGATGTCGTCCTCATCCTCAACCTCTGATCCCTCTCCCCCTACAGTGTGTACTTCCTCCTCCTCACACATTATCAATTTGTCCCCGCTCGACTCCACAACCACAGGTCCCTCTGGAGGGCAGTGCTGTACTTCATTGAGGAATTGATTATTCATTTTTATAAACATCATTTTTTCAACGTTGTGAGGAAGCAACCTCCTTCGCTGCTCACTGACCAGGTTCCCCGCTGCACTAAAAACTCTTTCCGAGTACACACTGGAGGGGGGACAACTCAGGTAAAATAGAGCCAGTTTGTACAGGGGCTTCCAAACTGCCTTTTTTTCCTGCCAGTAACAATATGGACTGTCTGACATGTCTATTTGGATGGTGTCAGCAAAATAATCCTCCACCATTTTTTCAATTGTGACAGCATCTAATGCAGCGACAGTAGACATGTTTGCAATGGTTGGCAGGTCCTTCAGTCCGGACCAGATGTTATCAGCATCCCCGCCAGCGGCTCTTTTAGGAAAACTGAGCTTTTTCCTCGCAGCCATAGATGTGGAAGAAAATGAGGGTGGAGCTGTTGGCATGTCACGGTCCTCTTCAGAGGAAAATCTCCTGACCAGCAGGTCTTTGCACCGCTGTAGACTTGTGTCCGCCGGAAACAGAGACACAACATACGCTTTAAACCGAGGATCGAGCACGGTGGCCAGAATGTCTTCCTCTGACTTTAAAAGACTGACCACCCTCGGATCCTGGCAAAGCGTACGAAGGGCTTCATCCACAAGAGCTACATGCTTGGTGGAATCGCAATGGTGTACCAGCTCCTCCCTCACTTTCTCCAGCTGCTTCTGCAAAAGCCTGATCAGGGGAATCACCTGACTCAAGCTGGCAGTGTCGGAACTGACTTCTCGTGTGGCAAGTTGAAATGGCTGCAGAATCTTGCACAACACGGAAATCATTCTCCAGTGCGCTTGACTCAGGCGCATCCCCACTCCTTTTCCTATGTCGTAGGTGTCTGTGTAGGCTTGAATGGCCTTTTGATGCTCCTCCATCCTCTGCAGCATATAGAGGGTGGAGTTCTAGCACGTCACTACCTCTTGTTAATTTAGATTGCAAGGCTTGTAAATACTTTGAAGATAAAAAAGGCAGGCTGCATAGACTGTGGAGCTAGAAAGTGAAATTAAATGGACCACTATACTTTGGTTTCTATCTATGCCCCCCCCCCTCGCCCTACAGTTGTAGTTGAATATAAAAAAAGCAGCCTGCATAGACTGTAGAACTAGAAATTCAAATATACAAAGAAATGGACAAAGGCAGTTTGGTATCTGTCTGCATCAGATCCCCTCTCCACTAGGAGTAAAATAGAAAACTATTCAGCCGTTATATAATCTAGAATATAAATAGAAGTTGAGAAAGTCAATTTGGTATCTGTCTGCATCATAATAATCAACATCCTCCTCAGCGCCAGCTACATCAATATCCTCCTCCCGGTGTACAACATTCACAGCTTCATTAGCCAAATCTGTAACTGGACTGTGGGTGATCCTTCCAGCATATGCAGAGGGCTTGCTGCAAATGGTGGAAGGAGCCACCTCTTCCCGTACAGTGATGGGAAGGTCAGGCTTCGCAACCACCAACACCCTTGGACTCGCCTTGGGGATTTATGATAATTTCTCTTTAGAAGGCAGAGTTGTTTGCTGTTTTGTTGCTGACAGCATAACTCTCTTCAATTATTTGTAGGGGGGAGAGGAGGAGGAGGACTAAGATCCTTGGGTGAAGCTGAACCACTAGTCATGAACACGGGCCAGGGCCTAAGCCGTTCCTTGCCACTCCGTGTCGTAAATGGCATATTGGCAACTTTACGTTTCTCCGCAGATGATTTTAACTTTCTCTTTTTGCTACTTTTACTTAACTTGGGCTTTTTGAATTTTACATGCCCTGTACTAGGAGATTGGCATTTCATCGTCTATGTCATGACTAGTGGCAGCAGCTTCAGCATTAGGAGGAAGTGGGTCTTGATCTTTCCCTACTTTATCCTCCAAATTTTTGGTCTCCAATATATGTAGCACAAGATACTGCAGAATGTGTGAACTTGGTAATATTGCAGTACCAATGGACTTATACTGCTGGATTGGTTTTGCAAATTTTGTTATAATTACTTTTTTTTAAAAAAAAAATAATAATTTTTTTTTTATAATTTTTTCTTAATTTTTTAAACACTTGGGAATAATGGGGAAATAACTATGCTCTTAGAAGCACAGATCACAGGACACAGCACCACTGGACTGAACAGGACACAGCACAGGACCCAGCAGCACCACTGAGCTCAAAATTGACAGAGCACAGCACACAGCACCAATGGACTGATACTGCAGAATGTGTGAACTCTGTAATATTGCAGTACCACTGGACTTTTACTGCTGAATGTGTGAACTTGGTAATATTGCAGTACCAATGGGCTTATACTGCAGGATTAGTTTTGCAAATTTTGTTGTAATTAATTTTTTTTTAAATTATTTTTTAGTGTTTTTTTTTTATAACTTTTTTTAAATTTTTTAAACACTTGGGAATAATGGGGAAAAAAAGAACTATGCCCTTAGAAGCACAGAGCACAGGACACAGCACCACTGGACTGAACAGGACACAGCACAGGACCCAGCAGCACCACTGAGCTCAAAATTGACAGAGCACAGCACACAGCACCAATGGACTGATACTGCAGAATGTGTGAACTTTGTAATATTGCAGTACCACTGGACTTTTACTGCTGAATGTGTGAACTTGGTAATATATTGCAGTACCAATGGGCTTATACTGCAGGATTGGTTTTGCAAATTTTGTTGTAATTAATTTTTTTTTTATTTTTTTTTATTTTTTTTTATAACTTTTTTTTATTTTTTTAAACACTTGGGAATAATGGGGAAATAAAGAACTATGCCCTTAGAAGCACAGAGCACAGGACACAGCACCACTGGACTGAACAGGACACAGCACAGGACCCAGCAGCACCACTGAGCTCAAAATTGACAGAGCACAGCACACAGCACCACTGGACTGATACTGCAGAACACAGCACAGCACAGCACAGCACAGAACTAAACAGCACAGCACGAGATCTACCAGGACAGAGGACCACCTAACACACCCTCGCGCTACCCTGATCAATGCCCGAGTGAAGATGGCGGTGACTAGCGGGGAATTTATAGGATCCGAGTATCGCGAGATCCGACAGCGGGATTATGACTCTGAGCCTCGGTTTCAGGTTTTCATTTGGCGCCAATACCCGGATCTGTCTCGGATCCGACTCGGATCGGAAACGTTCGGGTGGGCTCGGATTCAGAAAATCCGAGTGTGCTCATCTCTAATATAAATAAAACTTTAGGTTAGGATTCATAGTTTCTACAGCTATAATCTTCAAGGAAAAAATCTGGTGATTATAATAATTGTCTTGTATACAAAACTATAACTGCATTACAATGTCGGTAGTATATTTGTTAGAATGTACATGCAGCTTCAAGTCTACCAGTAAGATCAAGTGTAATTTGAAATTAAGAATTCAAATCATATTAGAAACATCAAAAAAAAAGAAAATGCCACACTCAGTTTCAAATCATTTCACTTTATACCATAATGGCAATCCCAAACATTTGACGTTAAAATCTAGAGGTGGAGATCTAGATAATACTATCTCTAGAAGGAGGGATGTTTTGTATTGCAATATTACAGACTTTAGTGCCATTGAGATTGTATGATTTGTTTGAAATTGCTCCTTTTATTTGACTGTAATTGTAGCAATTGGTGTTTGATAAACCATGTGACCTGGTAATACTTACTAAGGAGACAATAAAAAGAGGGCTATGCAGTTGTTATCTGCTCACCAGAATGACTACATACCCTGAAGAATTTTTGAGGATGAAACATGTAGGGTTCCTACAGGTGCTAATTTACTTTTACTGGACTGATTTCCTGAAAGCTGCTGTTGACTCCAGGTTCTTATATTATGCTAAAAGGACACTTGGGGTTCCATTTGTTTGTTCACAAATTAATTTCCAGAAAAATGTTTATATTTTGTGCTGATGTATGTGTTTTTAAATGGTATTACAATCTGCATGTGCATATCTTTTTGGAGTTTGCAAAAAAATTACTTGTTTTGCTTGGTCTCTTGTGTGAATTACCTAGGTCATTCTTAAAAGCATATGAAGAGATCCTGCAATGGATTTGAAAAGATGCTTTTCTGTTTAAGATAAGCTCCTAATCCTTTCCTATCTGGTGCTAAGACACTCCCGTTTAGCTGTATCCTATCATGGTGCAATAATTTGGTGCTCCTTTGTTACACACATATGTAGCAGACTTTAAGATTTATAAAATAAAATGCAATAAACTTAAATGATATTATTCACAACATAATTGGATTTTGCATAAGGCTTAGATATTATGGGGTAAATGTATGAACATGCGGGTTCTTCAACACCCGCGTGTTCGGCGAACACGCTGAACACGCGGGTGTTGAAGAACCCGCATGTTCATACATTTACCCCTATGTGTCACAAATGAGAGGCCTTACTACCAATATGTAAAAATATTTATTTGTAGGTTGTCAGCTACTATTTCAGTAAATCTGATATGTAAAGATTATCTATACATTTAAAAAGGGAATAATAATTACTAGAAATGTTTAATTTATTTTGTTTTAGTTGTATAATATTATGCCAATTGATAGTTATAAATTAAAGTGCAAGATAACCCTCTATATAACAAATACTGTAAATGCAAATAAATCTATCAGATAGCTAAATAATATAACTATTGTAACTAAAGTATGTATAAGTTAGGCTGGGTACACACTACAGAAAATTTCTCCTGATGCCATATTAGTAACAATTTTACCAACAATGTATCATGACTGTGTAAACTCTATAGAGATCTTGATCGTGAGTGCATACACACTGCAGAATTGGAAGGACATTGTTCTTTCGTTGAACAAGATTTTAAGTCCGGTTTAAAAATCAAATGAAAAGATACGATGAGCTTTGTAGTGATAATTGCTCATCATTGCAGTGTACACACTAATGCAATATCGGGCCAAACAGTTGTTTACCATGTGATTGGCCCGATAATTGGCTGAAAAGTCTGTAGTGTGTACCCAGCCATACTAACATTACCAAATATGTTTAATGATTTAGATGGATGCACATTGATTCTTCCTTTTAAGCACTCTAGGTGATGTTAAATACTTTTGTGTCAAAAAAGACAAAAGTATTATAGGAGTGATTTATTGGATAGCCCAAAAAATTATTATACATGCTAGCTTTCAGAGCACAGAGGCCCCTTCATCAGGCAAGTTTACAAATGAATGACTGAGAAAAAGGCGCAACATTTAAGAGCTGTTACATCAAGAAATTTGTACAGGGGGGGATACATCATCAAGATAAGCTAATGTAACGAAAAGGAGAGTAAAATTCCTATGAGTTCAGAGGTCTGCACTCTGCTGTGGGGTGTAAAGTGTAGTGGGTCATAAATCCAGGTGTTAGATTGAGTCTTTTGTCAATGACTGGAATGTTCTTATCAGCTTGATTTCCCATATTTTTCTCTCCCTGTCATTTTTAAAAAGACCTTTCAGTATTAGGACTTTTAAATCTGTCATATTGTGTTCTGATCCAGAGAAGTGTTTACAGAGTCTTCTTTATTGTGTGTCTGTGTAATTTCATCCTGGATTACAGTTTCTGCTTGGTCTCTCCAATGTAAATTCCCTCAGGGCACCTTGTACACTGTATCATGTACACCACATTGGAGGATGTACATGAGAATGTAATGTGAGTGATTTTATATTCCCGTTGTGTGTTGAGTATGTGGACTGTGTTTGTTGGTAGGACATGGGTGCGGTTTTCCATTTTTTGTTTTTGCAAGGGAACGTGCCAGTCTCTGATGGTGATGAGAGGGCACTTCTAATGAGATGATTTCTTAAATTTGGAGGCTGTTTGCATGAAAGGAGAGGTACATCTGGCAATATTTCCTTCAGTCTATTGTTTTTCTGAAATATGGGTTGAAGGTCAGCAGCAATTTTCGTCAAGATGTTCATGTGGGGATTGTAAGTGACCACTAGGGGCACCTTGCTGTTAACTTCCTTTTGCTTGTAATCCAGGAGGATACTCCTTGGGATCCTTGTGGCTCTGTTCATCTATAACTATTGGATGGTATCCTTGTTGTAGGAATGTATTTCTCAGTGATTCCAGGTGTTGTTTTCTGTCTTCACTGTCTGAACAGATCCGAATGTATCTCAGAGCTTGGCTGTAAATTATGGACTTCTTTATGTGTCCTAGGTGAAAGCTGTTCCATCTCAGATATGCTGGGCGGCCTGTAGGTTTATGATAGACTGATGTATGTACAGTATTGTTTTTATTGTATAGGGTCATGTCCAGGAAATGTATCTGAGATCGTGAGTAGTTGAGAGGGAGTCTAATCGATGGGTAAAATTTGTTAAAGTTTTTATGGAAAGTCAGCAGCTCATCTTCAGAGCCAGTCCAGATTAGTAGCAAATCATCAATATAACGGAAGTATGCTAGAGGTTTCATTGTGCAAGTTGATAAGAATTCCTCCTCTAGTTTAGAGGAAGAATTCTTATCAACTTGCACAACCACCTCACCAACTATGTAGGTATATATTATTAAAGTAAAGTTATCGTTTTTTCAGTAAGCATTGTCTAAGCGATTTATGTGTTCCAAAGCACAAGCAATTTATTTAGCAAAAAGCAAGAAAAGATTTAGCAGTTCCATAAACAAGTAAAATACAGTACAATATAGCCGATACATGATACATAATAAAGATGTTACATTAAAGCAGGAAAGTATAAAACACAGAATACATTGCATCTTCCTTATAGGGTTCACCCAGGTTCAATTAATGCAGCCATGCTCTCACATTGCCAGAATCAAAGAGAGATAGAAAAAAAGCCAGCATGCTTGTATATACTTGTACAGATAACACTTAGTGAGGTCTTCATTGGTCCAGGGTTAATGATATTCCAGTTCCTTGCAAGTTATAGGTGAGTTCATTTGAACTTTACAAAGGGTGAGGGGAAACTTCCCCTACCCTATTGTTCCCATGATTTCACTCTGAATGACCAGTTCAAACTGACCCACACAAAAGTATTTTGAGCATTAATCTCATATTGCTTGTATCTTGCGATCGCTAGACGCGATCGCTATTCTGTCCACACCGGGTTAATGCTGGTGAAATAAGCTTTAATATGAGACCAAACTCTTTACTTTTTAAAACACCTGAACCATAAATACCTTTACTACAGTATTATATATGCATAAATAAACAATCTAATACATTTTACTAAAAAATGAATGTGGATTGGAACCTTAATAAATATGAACTATATATATAAGTGAATGTATAAGTGCAAGTGTATGCGTGCATTATTTATCGCGCGATTGTGTCATGACATGTGGCGTTCTGAATGCAATCGCACGGTAAAACAATATTAATCAATATACTTTCTTTCATCCAATTATACGACTTCAACAATGTATATATATATATATATATATATATATATATATATATATATATATATATATATGTATGTATATATATTATTAAAGTTATTCTATCATTTTCAAATAAGCATTGCCCAAGCGATTGTATTGTGTGGTTCCGAAGCACAAGCAATTTATTTAGCAAAAGCAATTTGTTTAGCAGTTCAATAAATACGTACAATACAGTACAATATAGCAGATACATGATACCTATTAAAGATCTTACATTAAATCAAGAAAGTATAAAAACACAGAATACATTACATCTTCCTTATAGGTTTCATTTAGGTTCAATGACTGCAGTTCATGCGGTCACATTTCCAGTTTCCAAAAGAGAGAGAGAGAACAAAAGCCAGCATGCTTTTATACTTGTCCAGCTAACACTTGTCCAGCTAACACTTAGTAAGTTCTTCATTGGTCCGGGGGTTAATGGCATTCCAGCTCCTTGCAAGTCATAGGTCAGTTCATTTGATCCTTACAGAGGGTGAGGGGAACATCCCCCACCCTATTGTTCCCATAATTTGACTCTGAATGACCAGTTCAAACTGACCCACATAAAAGTATTTAAGAGCATTAATCTCATATTGCTTGTATTTTGCGATCGCTAGATGCGATCGCTATTCCGTCCACACCGGGTTAGTGCTGGTGAAATATGCTTTAATATGAGACCAAACTCTTTATCTTTTAAAACACCTGAACCATAAAAACCTTTACTACAGTATTATATATAGAGAAATATACAATCTAATACATTTGACTAATAAATGAATGTGGATTGGAACCTTTATTAAATATGAAATATATAAATAACCAAATGTTGTAGTGCGAATGTGTGCGTATTTTACCGCGTGATAGCGCCATGCCCCATGTAGCGTGGCATGCTGAGTGCAATCGCACAATAAAACAATATGAACCAATGTACTTTTCGTTCATCCAATTATACGACTTCGACAATATATACATATATATATATATATACACACACACCCACACACAAATGCACACACACACACACAGATAAATTAATTTATTTTCTTTGCATGATATTCTATCTATATATTACACTTTTTTCTCTGTATAACATTTGTCTTTTAAGACTTGTTGTCAATAGCATGTTTATGTATTATAGCTCTGTTTGATCTAATAGAAGAAGTATATCTTTCAAAAGCTGGCCTTGAAAGATAGACATTAATTATTGCACTCGAGTTTGTGCATTTTTACAATAAGATCAACAAGGCTACAACGGAGAGCATCATCAGCTGAAATGTTAATGCAAGTTTTCATTCTTCCTCCTTTAATTCTCTACAGCATATATTAGGAATATAAAAAATATGTACACAAAGGCACAAACCACTAGTGCCTCAGTTATTATTCTGTACACTGGCAGATCAGAAATATCCTAAAAACACAAACTGCTAGGATGTCATGTGGAGCCTTTAGGACTTACTATAGAGACAATATATCATGAATTTATTGAAAATGGTCTCCTTTGTAAAGATTACTTGTCTTAGGTACCAAAAAACACAATTCTATAAAAATGTAAAACTTTACACATCACATGGCTTTTACTCTGATGTTACTATTTGTGGTTTGTCATATTTCTGTGCTCTGTGTGTTTTGATGCAGTGAAGTTATGGAGAGAGGAAGAAGGTGAGTGCTGTCGATGAGAGTGTGAAGGAGGCATAAATGGCGGTAGGAGCAGGCAGGCTTAGATGGGTCAGTGGGTTATGAGAATGGGCAGTGGAAAAAAACACAAAATGTGGCCACGATAATAGGTTCTTACATGATGAGAAGTGTGTACTTATCAATAGCAAAGTGACCTATTACTGGCTAAAACGTCTGCCTCACAGCACTGTGGTCTCCCCGTGTTTGTGTGGGTTTCCTCCGGGTGCTCCGGTTTCCTCCCACATTCCAAAAACATGCTAGTAGGTTAATTGGCTGCTATCAAATTGACCCTAGTCTATGTCTGTCTGTGTGGGTGTGTGTATGTTAGGGAATTTAGACTGTAAGCTCCAATGGGGCAGGGACTGATGTGAGTGAGTTCTCTATACAGCACTGTGGAATTAGTAGCGCTATATAAATAGTTGATGATAATGATAAGATGGCATACATCATGGGTGAAACAAGAAAAAGGTGTTTCAAACAAGACTAATTCAGTGGAAAGGTAGTATGTTCCCTTCCACACATTGTTGTCAAATTTCTTTCCTATGAGGAAGACGTAAGGGACAACCTGGCTATGGAGGGGTGTTAAAGGGGTTGGCGTGCATGAAAGTGATAGGCCTACAGCAAAGCAACAGCCTGGTCAGTATAGTAATGATTTTGACTATAACTGTGTTTATAGTTGTATGCCTTGTCTATGGAATGGTTTAAATCTCTTGCTTATACATTGTTTCATATATTACCAAGGCTCAATCAACCGGTCCCTAAACCACAAAAAATACATATCGCTATGGTATTGTTGGGCATAAGTATAGACACCTTTTGCTTTTAACATAAACCTGGAGCATATGCTTATGATGTACAACTGGAAGCATCTTGAGATGTGTCCAACTAAATATATGAATGTAAAAGCGCTTTTCCACGTGTACGTCTTCTCCTGCTTACATTTGAGGCATAAATGTGTACAAATTTCCGAAAGTAATTTCATAGAATTCCAAAATAGACACCTGCACCAGTACCAACAAATACATCAACAGGCACATTTAACCCATTAAAAAGGGCCACGCTAAGGTGTTCAGAGATAAGTTTTAATCTGTTAAGAGGGTTTAAAACAGGGTTGTCCAATCCGCATGCGGCCCAGCACGCCTGTAAATGTGGCCCAGAAGGAGTTTTGGTTGTGGCAAGGGGGCAGCGCTCTTAATGGAAAAAAAAAATCCTGCAAAAAAAAAAAGAAAAGAAACTACTTACCTTGCGGTCACGCGGTCACGTCAGCTGGTACTCCGGCTCCCTCACTTGTCTCCTCCTCCGTGCGGCGCTCGCAGTGAATGTCATCACGCCCAACATCCATTGCGGAGCGCAGCACAGAGGAGACACCCGTGCGAGAAGAACAATCAGCAGCACAGAATTGGAGAAAAGAAGAGAAGAGGACAGGAGAACAAGCCGATTAAAAGGTAAGTTAAGGGGGATTTTTTTTATTATTTCAAGGGCTGCTGAAAAGTGAATAAAAGTCACCTGGTCCTGGAGCATCATGGACCTTATCTCCCTGCTACATACTTCTACTTGTATTAATAATGGGGCATTATATATTATTCTCTTTGGCCCATTATAAGTTGTTATCCCTTAACTAACATAGTGGTGTAATTATCAAAACAGGCCACAATTTGGGGTCACAGTGGTGTATATGTCAGGTACCGCAGGCTTGGTCAGGGCACCCTAATATACAATGCATGGCTTAAATGATCTTGCATCGAAACAATACAAAAAGTGATTATAGTATAATAACTAGAGAGGATTTTTTGAACAGGGCAATTGAAAGGTAAGTATAGGGGGATTTGAAAAAAAAGTGATGTTGTTTTCTATGTTTTTTTGGATGATCAGCTATCGTTATTGTTAGCGTATCTTATGTGCGGCCAAAACCAACTCGTCGTCTGCCAATGTGGCCCAGGGAAGCTAAAAGGTTGGACACCCCTGGTTTAAAAGGATAATAAGTAGAGATGGGCGGGTCCTGTTCCCTGAGAACCGAACCCACTCGAACTTTGCCTATCCGAGTACTGAGATGAGTAGCTCGGTACTCTCCCGCCCGCTCCGAATCCAAATCGAGGCCGAACGTCATTGTGATGTCGTCGGATCTCGGGGCTCGGTTCTCGCGATACTTCAACATTAGAAATACACACCTCCACAGCAATCCATCGCCATTTGACAGAGGGAGAGAGCAGGCTGATTAGAGTAGAGACAGAGAATCCAATATTCTTCTTGCAATTTCTCTAACAAAAATCGCTAGAAAAGTGAGGAGGATAGAGGTTTATTATTATTTTTTAAATATTTGGCACTCCCCAGTGCTTTTGGGGTGTCCCCCATAATTGTGCATACATATTTCTGGCTGTCAAAAGTCATATCTGTCAGCAGTATCTACCAACTAATTTTTAGCACTCCTCAGTGCTTTTGGGGTGTCCCCCATAATTGTGCATAAATATTTCTGGCTGTCAAAAGTCATATCTGTCAGCAGTATCTACCAACTAATTTTTAGCACTCCTCAGTGCTTTTAGGGTGTCCCCCATAATTGTGCATAAATATTTCTGTCTGTCAAAAGTCATATCTGTCAGCAGTATCTATCAAATAATTTTTAGCACTCCTCAGTGCTTTTGGGGTGTTCCCCATAATTGTGCATAAATATTTCTGGCTGTCAAAAGTCATATCTGTCAGCAGAATCTACCAAATAATTTTTACCACTACAAGTGCTTTGCGCTCAGAATGGATTCAAAGCAGTCCACATATGAGCAGAATGAGCAACCATGTTCTGTCACCAGTCCTGATGTTAGTATTCCCAGTACGTCATCTGGCCAAGGCGATGTCAAACAACAGAGTGTTTCCAAATCAGTGCAAAAAACAAAAAACAATAAAAAATTTACTGTATTAAAGCGAAAAAGAAGTGTTACTGATCAAAAGTTAAGTGCCGATAAAAAAAAAATTGCAAACATGCCATTCTACACACGCAGTGGCAAAGAGAGAATGAGGCCTTCACCTTTGGCTATTAGTGGCAGATCCCAAAAAGTTACCCAGCCTACAATTGGTGCACAACTACTTTTACGCGTCAAAGCCGAGCTTCAAGATAACAGTAAGGCATTAGAGGAGAATGTTTGCTCTGATTCACAAATGACAACAATCCTTGTGGAGAGTCTATCCAACAGTGGGATGTCTAATCGTGAGCATTCTGCTAATGTGTGCCTTAATAGCCCAAGTGTAGCCGGTGATACCCAAATTGAGGATGCCACTTTGGAATTAGAAGAGGATGAGGGGGAGATTTGTGTAGGCGACGAGGCCACTAATGAGGATGTTGATGAGGATGAGGTTGTTTGTGTAAGTCCTGCACCAGTGGCAGCAGTTCTGGCACGTGATAAGAAAAAAGCCATTGTCATGCCTGGGAATAAAACAAAAAATCCACTTCTTATGTGTGGAATTATTTCTACCCAAATCCAGACAACAATTGTATAGCCATTTGTAGTGTATGTCAAGCCACAGTCAGTCGAGGGAGGGACCTTAACCATCTTGGAACCTCGTCTATGTTACGTCATTTAACGAGAGTTCATGGCAAAGTGTTGGGAAAAGCTGAAAGTTCTTCCCAAAAAAATACAAGCAATCCATCATCAGCTAAGACTCTCCGCTCACCGACATCCCGACGACTACAAAATACACCCACCACACCATCCTCATTAATATCCTCAGTAGCGCTCGGAGTTAGCCCGGCACCCCACTTAAGGCTGGATGACTCCTGCACTATTATTGATTCTTCTGATGAAAGCGTTAGTCCCACTGCTGCTGCTGTTGCTGCTGCTGGGGATGAATCGTCATCCCAGAGGCAGGTCAAGAAAATGAGCAGTCCTACATTTCAGCAATTAACTGTGAAATAATCATTTGTGAGGGGAAGCAAATATGACAGCAGTCACCCAGTCGCCAAGCGAATCACAGACGTCATGGCTGCAATGTTAGTGTTAGATCTGCGTCCAATCTCCACAATAAACGCAGCTGGTTTTTCACAGTTAATTGAGGTTTTGTGTCCGCGTTACAGATTTCCATTCCGACACCATTTCTCCTGTAAAGCAATTCCACAACTATACCGAAAAGTGTGTAAAAATGTAGAGATTGCGCTGAAAAATGCCATTTTGCCCCCTGTCCACTTAACCACAGATATGTGAACAAGTGGAAGTGGCCAAACCAAAGACTATATGACTGTGACAGCCCACAGGGTTGGTCATTCACCTTTACCAGCAGGAACAGCAGCAGCATGTACACCACTACATAACATTTGTCACAGGCAGGCCACTCTTTGTATCACCGGCTTCACTAACAGGCATACGGCTGACAATTTGTTAAGCAAACTGAGAGGTGATTGATGCATGGCTTATACCACTCGGACTCTCCCCAGGGTATGTCATTTCTGATAACGCCAACAATATAGTGCGAGCATTACAGCTGGGTGATTTCCAACATATTCCCTGTTTTGCTCACACCATCAACTTGGTGGGGCAGAGCTTGTTACGAAATAACCGTTAGGTGCAGGAGATGCTTTCGGTGGCCCGTAAAATTTCAGGCCATTTCAGGCTTTCAGCCACAGCATGTAGGAGGTTACAGCAGCTCCAAGAGCAGTTTAACTTGCCCTGCCACCAACTTAAGAAAGAGGTGGTAACTAGGTGGAATTCCACCCTGTACATGCTTCAGAGGATGGAGGAACAGCGCAAATCCATCCAAGCATATTGCACAAGCCATGACATTGGGAAAGGAGGGGGGATGTATTTCACTTTTGCACAGTGGGGAATCCTTTCAGTCCTCTGCAAGGTGCTGAAACCATTTGAAGTTGTGACGTGTGAAGTGAGTGCAGACTCTGCTAGTTTGAGCCAAGTCATTCCTTTAATTAGACTATTGGAAAAGCAGCTTGAGAAAATGAAGGAGGAGCTGAAAGCAAGCAATTGCTTGCAAAGTATGTTGGCCTTGTCAATCAAGTACTTAATTTGCTTCACAATGATCCTCGAGTTATTAAGATCTTGAACTCGGATCAGTACGTTTTGGCTACTGTGTTTGATCCAAGGTTTAAAACCTACATTGAGTCTTTACTTGTAAATGAGCGAGAACTTTTGCAAAGAGCTATTGCTCAGCAAGTTGGCCGCTGAACTGGGCCTCGGCTTGACAACGTGTCCTCCTCCACTTTCTCAAGCTGCTGCTGCTTGTAAAAAATTAAATTTCCCAAAAAGAAGCAGGGAAGACGCAGGGGGCAGACCAGAACAATTTAACATTTGGGCTGGTTTGAAGGATTTTTCAAAAAAATGTTTCACTTTTCCCATAACTCCATCCAATACGAGTATAAACATGCAAAGGATGGTGTAGGATTACTTTCAAGAGGTAGTTGATATGGAAATGTCAGACAGTCCCTTTCCTTACTGGGAAGAATAGCAGGCCATTTGGAAACCCATGTACAAACTTGCTTTGCAATACCTAAGCTGCCCACCCTCCAGTGTGTACTCTGAACGAGTGTTCAGCACAGCAGAGAACTTAGTCAGTGATCGCCGTAGAAGGTTACTTCCCAAAAATGTGGAGAAAGTGATGTTTATAAAAATTAACTACATCTTCCACGAGGAAGGCCTTCACCATCCAAGACATCCAAGCACTGACTGTTCTCTAATGGCGGATTCAAGCGGCGATGAATTGATAGTCTGTGATGATGACGTACACACTGATAAGGGTGAGGATGAAGCTGAAGAGGATGACGATAACATATTTTTAAAACTTTCTATGTAAGTGTAGGGTGCAATCTACCCCCAAAGAGGAAAGGGACTTGTGGCATTTCCATATCATGTACCATCTTGAAAGGCTGCTGTTTGGGCAATTTCTCCATAAGGGTAGGGTGTCATAGACAGAGTGACCCCAAACTGCCTTTGTCCATTTCTCTTAATATTGTACAGTCTATAACGGCTGAATTTTTTGGTATTTTATACAAGTGGAGGGGAGCCTAGAGAGACAGAAACCAAACTGGCTTTCTCCATGTCAATTAATATTGTACAGTCTATAACGGCTGAATTTTTTTGTATTTTATACAAGTGGAGGGGAGCCTAGAGAGACAGAAACCAAACTGGCTTTCTCCATTTAAATTAATATTGTACAGTCTATAGCAGCTGAATTTTTTTGTATTTTATACAAGTGGAGGGGGGCCTATAGAGCCAGAAACCAAACTGGCTTTGTCCATTTCAATTAATATTGTACAGTCTATAACGGCTGAATTTTTTTGTATTTTCGACAAATGGAGGGGGGCCTATAGAGCCAGAAACCAAACTGGCTTTGTCCATTTCAATTAATATTGTACAGTCTATAACTGTTGAATTTTTTGGTTTTTTAAACAAGTGAAGGGGGGCCTATAGAGACAGAAAGCAAACTGCCTTTTTCCATTTCTTTACATATTTAACTATAAGTGTAGGGTGTAATATACATCCAAAGACGATGGCTGCATTGCCAATATGCATAGATGGAGAGAAAGACAATCTGTTTTGTGTGTAGAATAAAGGAAGGCCTACCAACGAAGAATTAAACTGTTTTTTGGATGATTTATTACCTCTACAATTAGATTACTTATCTCTAAAACAGTTGGAGCACTAAATTGGGTTATTTTAGGCCTAAAAACATTGATTTTCCTACAAAATAGCAAAACAAAACCAAACAAAACCAAAACACGCAATGGCGGTTTTGCAAAACCAAAACCAAAACACGACGGTAATCCAGATCCAAAACTGAATCCAAAACCAAAACACGGGGGTCAGTGACCATCTCTAATAATAAGTGAAGAATTAAATATATATTCATCCTGTTAATGTAAAGTTTATCTGTTAAACTAATATATGTACCCCTACCATCCTTCCTCCTTTTCAATTTTCAGTACCTCCCTTCCCTTTTTATTTTTAACTCTTGAAATTCAGATAAAAATAACTTATCATAAAAAGAAAACTAAATGACTAAAAAATGTGACATAGTTTGGAAGAGTGAGGGTAGTACAACAGCTGTGGAGGATAAAATAAAGGCAGAGCAGAGGGAGAAAGAGAGAGCAGAGTAAGAGTTTGTATGTGTATATGAGTATCTTCTTCTATATATATGAAAGTAGAAGTTTGCTTGTTTCTTTTGTTTGTTGGTGAATATCTTCCACAGCTCTCAAGGTTAGCTGCCAAATCTTACATAATTAGTAAGATTTAGTATTGAAAAAGTAACCTATTAGGCCACATAACGACAAAGCGACAATGCAACAAAGTGACAGTGTGACAAATGTTGAAAACATAGTTTTTTGATTGTAAACAATTTATTGACTGCTGGAAGGAAACCTCACCACATTATGACATAACAATGCGACAAAGCAACAAATCTTGCAACAAGTGCCTTTTTTAAATGAAAGTATAACTTTAAAATAAAATCTATAGGTATGTCATACAGAATGATTATTTTTAGAATAATCTACATTATTATTGATTCAAAATTAAGCTAAATAATATTTAAATTGTAGGTTGTTTGTGCACAGAACCATTTAAGTCATAATCTTTGCATATTCTATAAATAGCATTTTTGGCCTATTTACCAAATAATTTATTAATTTATAAAAACTGATACATATTACAAATTGGACCTGTGCAATGCCAGATGACTCTGCTTGTTACTCATATAATAACAAATATAATAATGATATACTAATACAGACATACATGCATATAATCGTATTTCTTAATAGGTCATATATATTTTCTCAAACTGTTTGAGCTTATTGATATTGATATGATCTCTGCTAAAATTGTTTTCGTAAACAGATAATCTAGATATCACAAAATATGTATTTAAATTTGCTAATTATTTAATACAAGTTTTATCACGTTGCTTAGCCACAAGATTAAGGTTGGTCTTCAAGGCACTCCAGTCCAAAAATACCCATAAAATATTTATTTTTTTAGTTATATATAAAAAAAAAATGGTTTTTAAAGAGACCCTAAGGAGAAAATATTAAAATCAGAAAGGTGAAAAAAGTATTGGAAAAAACAGTGAAATAAAATGAAAAAGAATCAAACCCTTCATGGAGCTGGTATAGGATGTGTGTGATTATTATTTCTTCAAAATGTCCATGATTTAAGTATTAAGGAGGTCACAAATGGAATAAAAATGTATTTAAACTTTTGCAATTTCTTAAGTTTCCTTATATTGTTACATATGCAAAAGTGTCAATCGATGTATTCTACTAAGAGATGAGAGTATCCAAGGCACATAACATATCTAATTACCAAAAAACACACATCAGCCCAAATATATCTAAAGTACCTGCACTATGGTTATATTGGTATACTGGGGACTAATGGAAGGGTCCATATACTGTGCCAATCCTAGTGGATGTTAGTCTATTAAATTGTGAAGACTAATTTGAAGTGATTGCACTGTATTTAACATAATCAATCTAGCCAATATGAGTTGAATAGAGAACCAAAATAAGATTAAACAATGTAAAAGAGATATTAATTATTATTTGTATTTGTTGTTTATTGTTTTAGTTATTAGTATTTGTTTGTTCTTTTATCTTTTATTCTTTTGCTATTTAGATATTGATTCAAAGTATTTTGTTTTCTTATACACTCTATTAGCTTACTTATTGGTGCAAGTTTGATACATCCATATCCGTTGTATAGTAGATTCCTTAATTCCTCTTAGTCAGGCATTATATATAGATTATATAACCATAAATTATATAGCCAAATGAGATATTCCACTCATGTTAGTATAAAAGTGATCACATTGGTTCTTTCACTAACAATTCAGCACATACTATATTGTATTAATCCGAAATGACACTGCAGGTTCAGGTGTCCATGTATATACCTGCATGTGGGAGCCTAGGTATAGTACTGAATCATCTAAATTGTTCATTTGTTGGTAACTGCTGATCATAAGGATCCCCTGTCTGATGTGCCCCTAATAAATGGTCATCCCATAATTGTAGCTACACTGCAGTGTATTGTTCTCCTAATTGCGGCCATTCGCCGATTGCGGGCTCCTGATTTCCAGGTCCGTAATGTCACAGGGGACGTACAACTCAACGCACGTTGAAGGCTTCTATACAAGTAAGTAAAGTTGCATTGTACTTTTATATACTTATTTATTGAAATAATTTATTAGAAATCCAAAACGTATTTGTTAAAATTTTATAGAGAGATATTTGATAGTTGGGGAATTTAGAGCCAATTTATCAAGCCATATCAATGTAATAAAATGTTTATCGCAGTAATAATGCCTCCATGATCTGCTTGGAAGACCTTATTATCTATCAAGCACTGCTGCAGTAAATTCACTGCCACGTTATTTGATTATAGCCAGTGTACATTTATAATAAAATAAAAAAAACTCTTCAGTTCTGTCCACCCCCTATTTATCCCCTGTGTATTATCTACCTTATTTACTGACAGTGCCTGTGATTCAACGCTGTTCACTAGTACAACATTAGGCCATTTTTGCAGTAAAGTCTAGTTGTGCAGTAGAGAGTAAACAACAATGATATCAGTCACTTTTAAGAGGCATAAAGAAAAACACCCCCAGATCTATTAAATGTACCTAAAATATTTTTAAAAGTCCAAAATATAGAGGGCTGATGTAGAGTTAGCATGTCAATCTCCTAAGCGCATGCACAGAGGGATTGTACATCTAAACCTGTATGCTGACTTAGACATATCTGTCTGTGGTGACTCCTCTACACTTAGAGAGGGGGAATAGGGAAGGGAATGGGTGGACTAGTACACTAAGTGCATTCTACGCACCTTACATAGTATCTAGAAATGGAATCTGTTGCAGGTGCGCCTAATAAGAGGTGCATCTTTTGTACCTGATTCCCCCATGGTGCAAGATTTGTGCTGATAATGATGATCCACAGGTCCATTGGGACCTGTAGTGTATGTATAAACACACATCTAACTCAAACCTTGTTAACAATTGTATTGCTCACTTATTTCCTGAGGTGCAGAGATGTCTTCTAGGGGTCCACCACATATTCCAAAGGTTACAAAAATAATAAACCCTCATAAGACACCTATAGATCTGCGAAAAGCTAGGTGGCATTATTATATATAGGCTGGGTAAATTCCCGTGTTCCCGTGAGTTATGCACTAGTAACTACTAAATCCTCAATATGGGGTTCTGTTCAACCAAATCTTGGTACATTCACAAACTAGGCTTTAGTATGCAGCTCCATAATTGCATATACACCTATATAAATGACCATCCATAAATCAAGACTAAGGGGGGTGGCTGTGGGGACTATCATGTGTATTGCAGTGAACACACAAATCTGTAAATTAGCAGCTCCACCATTTTGTGAGTGACAGAAATCTCACTCCATGATAGTGCTGAATCTGCAGCTAACCACAGGATGTGATGACATACCATGTCTGTATTGCGCAAGGAACACGTCCATTAAAGTTTCTGCCTTAATCGTTGTAATTTCATTGCTTTTTGGAGTGGGATTAGAAGAGTTTCAATAGCTTTCTTAAAGTTTGAATTGTGCATAAGTGTAAGAAACCTTAATTGGAAATGTTAAACCTTAAGGTTTTCGTCTATGGAAATTCATAGCTTTTTGAAAAGTTAAAAATCTATTATTTCAGATTTATAAACCTCGAATTTCACTGCAGATTAGAATCACTTAGACTATCTAATTTACACTTTTTTTCTTAATCCTTATTATCCATTTGTTTATATTGCTCTATTATTTAAACCTCTACCACCTCTGTTAGATGCCTATTCCACCATTCCACTATCATTTTGATAAAGTAATTTTTCCTCAGATTTTCTTTAAATTTAGTACCCTCCATTTCCAGTGCATGTCTTTTTCTCTCACATACTCCACTGCTCACTAGCTTTGTATTTGCATGCACTTATGCCACCACCAAGTGCACCAGCATTTCTCACCTCACGCACTTCGCACCAGCTTTTCTCACACATCACCACCTGCACACCAGCATTTCTCACCTCACGCACTTCGCACCAGATTTTCTCACACATCACCACCTGCACACCAGCAGCATTTCTCACACGTCACCCCTTTCTGCACAAACTTATCTTTCATGTCACATCCCTGAAACCAGTTTATTTTACTAATAATTATTTTTTACAAAGAAAATAAAGAAGCCCTTGCCCTAGTGTAGTGTGTACTTTTGTGAAACTTGTATAGGATGGGGCTTACACCAAAGAGGATGAAATTTTAACAGAAAGTGAACATGGTTGGTGGGAAAGTTAGCATGATTGGGCTAATCAGGTGGGGTTTGTGTGATTTGGGGTCATGTTCTGGGCAGATTGGGGAGGGTCTTATTTTTTTCTGCCTTTGCTTGGATAAATGTTGAGAGATATAATATCTGAAAATCATACATTTACTAAGCAATGTTTTAGCATTGTTAGTAATTTTTAAATGAGTCTACAATACTTAAGAACTGCAAAATATGCAAACCTTTAACACCAACATTAAATGTAGATTATATTGGAATTGGAACCCAAAATTAATTAATTGAAATAATTTCAAGTAAAATGGCATAAGTTATTAAGTTACATGGCACATTAAGGGATAAAATCGGAATTGTTTTCTTTCTTTTGAATTTATAAACATGTCTAGAAGTCATGACAGTCTAAATAAATTGATGCGTACACATGTATCAATTCAATATGAATTTTTCCTTCCATTAGTTTTCAGGATTGAAGTTTAGTTTGTATAAAAAAACAGAACAAGCAAGTTATATGTAATATATACACCCGCTTCATTTTCATGGGACACTTTAAACTGTGCCCTTCAAGAATATATTGCTACAGAGTATCTTGTAGCATTTATAGCCCCGCTCCCTGTTTCAGTATTCTGGTTATTGAGATTTATTGCCTTCCTCTTGCTTTGGGTGTAATTTATCACATCTGTTAACCAGGTAAAATAGAACCAACAAGAGTACATCTGAAGGCTGCAATATTTCAGTTATTGGAAGAATCAATGCAGGTTAAATGTGCTCACGTTGTTAGCAAATTTCCTTCCAAGCTTATTACTTCTGGAACATCTAGACATACAAGGATTCTTTTTACAATAGATATGATTTATGATCAAATCGCTTTAATACCTACAGAGTATGAATAATCATATTTGCCAACTGCAGAGAATGGATAAAAGATGAAGTGAATGACATGACAATGAAGATTTGTCAGAGATGCATTTTTCTTTAGACATGTTATTGTACATTTATAGTTAGAAACTTGCACAATGATTTCTTTTAGCCTGATTATGTATTTTTGTAAGTATTATTTTCCTTTATCAGGCATATTAGTTTTATAATTACCATTGATATATTTATCAGTACATGCATATATTTAGCATTTTTGCATTTATCTAATGTGACTCAAATAGTGCAACATTTACTAATTGTTGTGTAATATTTGTATAAGTCAAGATAAAATGTATAATTTTAAGCATATATATTATGCAACAATTACAATGTGTTTATATATCAACCAACTAATGTGTTTCTATATCAACCAACTTGTTTTAAATGAAAATTGATTACTTCATAAAAAAAAGTTGTGCATTTTCTTGCAGAAATTAAAATAAAATGACCACAATTTCTCCATTTCTCTCTTAGTAATGTACAGTACCTACAATCACTAATATATATTGATTTAGTTAGTAGACGTGTAACATTTAGTTTTACATTACAAAACACATCACATAAATGTCTATTATGCATTTGTACATATATTCAGGGCTTTAATTACCATAAAAGGACAGTACTCTGCAATGGGCAGCATAGTAAAGTGTTTTGTTTCCTTGTTTCTCAAATTTATTCCTCTTTTAATTTGGAACTTTTACCAACCATCTAATTTGCATAGTAAAATGACGTACACTAGTTGTGAAAACCCCCTTCACCTCCTATATTTATTTACTAAACTGAAATGGCCAAATAAGGAATAGCTATTAGAAACCAGTTTAAAAATAGCAGTGTACATACAGTTATGTGCATTGGTGAGCAGTGGTGAGGGGAAATAAACAGCATTTGCTAATGGAAAACCTTGGCAATTTCATCATTATCTGTATAGAGCCACTAATTCCACAGCGCTGTACAGAGAATTTACTGACATTAGTCCCTGCCAGATTGGAGCTTACAGCCTAATTTCCCTAACATGCACACACACAGATCAAGAGAGTCTAAGGTCAATTTAATAGCAGCCAATTAACCTACTAGTATGTTTTTGGAGTGTGGGAGGAAACCCATGCAAAAATGGGGAGAACATACACACTCCACTCATGACCCCAGTGCTGTGAGGCAGAAGTGCTAACCACTAAGCCACTGTGCTGCCCAGTGTCTGTTTTATTAATCATGATTTGTTGTCCAGTCTGGATAACATCGTGTCCCAGTCCTTATTTGTTAAACTACATTATGACTTAATTATAAATAGGGAAATGTGGAGACTCTTTGCAGGATATTAATTGAGACCAAACACTGTTCTTATCCATAACAGATGCTATTTGCTTAACTTGTGGATTGAACTATTTGAAACAACAGTTTTTATTTTCCAGTGTGCATCAACTTACTGATTTTGAAGCAACTTTTTCTAATTAAGGTTATTAAACTTAATTGCTTGACTTTTTAATTATTTTCTTGTGATTGAAGTCTAATTTATAGCTTCAATATTTTAGGCTTTGATTTTATTAGGCATATTGTTTAGTTTACTTTGTTATCTTGTTGGATGTTAGCTTCTATGAACAGTGTCAGTTAATTTTTATGGTTCCATAATATGGTTTTTACTTAATTTGCTTTCTTACTTTGCTTTAGGAAACGTTGTTTCTAAATGTATTTCCTTTTATACTAACTTAAGTGCAACACCATCTTCCAATGCCAGCTATCCCATATACTGACTAACCATCTGTCTGATCATCTGGATTTGTCAAAAAATCTGGCCTTCCTTTCTTCTTTAAAATTAGTAGAGTATACAGTGCAGAAATAGCAGTAGCCTAATATGCTAAAGTAAAAATAAGAGGCACATCATATTGTAGACTTGTAAAGTTCTAAAAGTCAAAGATGGCCTGACCAGATCCTTAACACCTAGAAAGGTTATATTCACAGGTACAACTCTGTAAAAGCACTAGGCTACACCACATCAATAGACCTCAGCTGTAAGGTGAATCTTTGCATCCAGTATCAAACTTCAGTGCCACAAAATGATGCAATAAAAGAGTAACAGGAGGTATAAATAACGATTAGTAAATCTAAAAATGATGTGACTGTACTGTATAAACATCAAATTACACGGGTCACAGTCACTGTGATGTCTTCGCTAGCTGTGCTCTGGTTAAAACATGAGGATGGCCATCTGGTTGTTTTGATAATGAAACTTTAGAAACAGAAAAAGTGTTAAAAATAGAAAAACACATTAAATCAATTAAAAAATCTAAACATTTGTCAAGGCTTGTTAGCATTATCCTCAGGAGTTTTCTAACTGGCATTCAAAGTCTTGGGCATTCAAACACTATACTGTTAATCCACATTGGTGGTTACTAGCTAACATTCAATAATATACCATAAAATGTATTTACAATTACTGTGTAAACATAGCACACAAAATCATAACAACAGGCCATACCATAGGTACCAAACTTGAATATTTTCTTTTATTTTTTGCATAGTGTAATAGTGGATTTCTACAATTCTGACAAGTGTACACCAAGAGAGTTTCCTTATGGTTATAGAGTAAAGGTAAGCTACAAAATTACAAAATTGTTTGCCTTAATGCAAATGACATGTGAGCAGATTAAGGCTTTTCATTTTATGTGACCTAGGTGCACATATACATGGAGAAGAGCACTCACATGACAAAACAAAATCTGTCTTGCTGGACAAGACGCTAATTTGATGAGGATAATATTCCCTAATTATTTTAGGGTGACAAAATTTTCTTTCCACAAAAGGAACAAACTTTTACATGCTTTTGAAGGTAGCAGAGTTTGGGCCATGACTTATAGATTCAAATCAATAGTATAACTTTCACACCTTCCAGAGACGCCTTATACATGAAAGTGTATTGTTCGATATAATAGAAGTATTGAACTGTATGTTAGTGGCATATGTAATGCAGACAGTCCCACTGTCACAATTAGTTCTAAACATAAATAAGGTGGACTGAACCAAATTTTAAAAATTAAACAGTATTTGAAATCATTTCTGTATTTTATCAAATATACACATTCATTTCAACCCAGATCCACAATCCTACAACAGCAGGGGCAAAATTCCTTTTTTAAGGGGGGGGGGGGGGGCAGGTCGGGAATATGAACATGTTCCTATCTGTGAGTGAGGCAAAAAAATAGGTGAATTTAAACAAATGAGATATATATTTGCTTTTTTCTGCTTACTAAATGAGGTCCAATAAGTGTATCCTATTGGTAAAACAAGATGACCAGCAAAAATATCTGCACTATTTGAATAATCAGATGTATGAAATATAAGATTGTATAAGATCTCATTGACAGCTGATAACATCTAAACTCATTTTACATACCCATTTGTCAATATTCGTCAATGATATCCCCTCTTTTTGTTGTTGAAAGAATGGATAAAATTTGCAAAAAATACAGTTTTCTCACAGCGGTCAAAAATCCCACAGAGGTGTTTTTGTGACCACTGGAGATGGGGAAAACTGAAGTCCAGAGGAAATTGCAGGCCCAGACCTTAGATCATTCATAAACATATTGCTGGGGTAAGTCAACTTGAGAAGAAAATTTAACTTCAATAGTGACTGCTGGTCAAAGGATATGGTGAACCCGCCAAGCTGGTAGTTAGGGGTAAAATGTGGCCATAGTGGTGGCTAGTTGTTGTGGTGTGTGTGTCTATATCTATCTATCTATCTATCTATCTATCTATCTATCTATCTATCTATCTATCTTTCTATCTATCTATCTATATCAAATTCTTGGTGAGGTATTATTCATGAGAACATTCCATTAATTGGTATTATTTTTTTTAAAGACCAATGACGAGGTATATTTCTGATTTTGGGTGTCTTTTATTTTTAAATATTTTTAATATTTTCACTAAAATATCGACGGTAAATTAAGGTCACAAATGCTAGATTCATTTAGACATTTATTACCATGTTAATATAAATAATTGTTGGTATCTACCATTTAAACACACATTTTATACAAAAATGGATCCCTTTTGGAACCTTTATAGACATAACTGAAGAGTACATCTAAGTAGTCAATTTCAGAATTACTACTTTTTAAGGTAAAATAAAATCCCTGTTAATCAAAATTCAAATAAGTAGTAAATGCACATTACTACATTAGGAACTTCAAGATATTTTTTTCATTCATATGCAATACATAAAAGATATGGTTCTCACTCACATGTGTGGCTATTGTTGTAAACATACACCAAATAACAGGGCCAGACTGGGACTAAAAATCAGCACTGGCATTTAAAGTACACAGGCCCACCTCAGTTCCAGCAGGAAATAAACTATGTGACGAAAAGGGTGTGAACACATTGTGTTGTGGGTGTGGCCAACATAAGGCATTGAAACATACATTATAATAAAACATTACATTTATCACGCCCTACCAGCCACATCATGCCATCCCCCCAGGCACATTATGGCACCCCAGCCCACTGTACTTATCTATGCTTCTGGTGCTACTGACATCCAAAAGGGTGGGAACTTCCTGTAGAGTGAGCAGGGAAACTCTTTGTCTCACGAAATTACCAAATCTTGTGATACTTAGAGCTCCTCGGCTTGCTCTGCCGTCTGTTCCCTGTCCAGGAACTGGGAGCAGCTATCAGTTCTCTTCCCCTAACCAGAAGTGGATTAAGGCTCAGGGGCCCAGGGTATTTAAGACAGCAGGGCCCCTATTATGTAACATGGTTATCATTTTAGACAAATACACAGGCACTACTGTTAGAAGCACACAGCTCTGCATTCACAAGCAGTATGCTGTGGAGCAGGACATACCTCCCAACTGTCCTTGTAGTCGGACCAAAACCTGACTAAGTGAGACAATCACCAAAATTCAGGACTGCCCACCTGTTTCAGGACAGTTGGCAGACTGTCCTGCTCTCTCCTACCTGTCTTGATCACTTTCACCACTTCTAGCAACTGGTTTCTTTAGCTCAGTTCATTCTTGTCTTGATCCTGGAATATTGGATGCCCTATTTTGAGAAAAAAAAATGGGCACATGAGGTTTAGAAGACTCCAACGAGCCCTGGTGTCAAACAATAGCACTCACATTTTATAATTAGGCCTCCCTCCAGTCCCCACAATAATAATATTCACATTTAATATTTAGACCTATTTCCCTCCAACCAGCCCCAACATTAAATTAACAGTATACCCATTTACTCAACACATATTTCCCGCCCTCCAAACAGTCCCAGAAATAAATTAAATAGCATTAAAGTTTAATAAATATAGCCATTTTCCACAACTATACCCAGCAATTATTAATATTCATATTTAATAAATAGCCCTCCTCCCCAAAATCAGTCCCATATTCAATTGATAGCCCTAATCCACCCCAGCATTAAATGAAAGGTTCCTTCACCTCACCTTAAATAATTGGCCCCCACCTACACTCCACCATTAAATAGTCTGCCTCCCACACTATATTAAGATCCTCCCTTCCCTCAAATATTATATTAAAATACTGCGCGCACACACACATGCACACTATATGACCATGGCCAAACACACAGAAACACACTATATGAACATGGAGCTACACAGGTACACTATAGCAACATGGAGCCACACACGCACACTATAACAACATTGGGCCACATACACACACTATAGCAACATGAGACCACAAATGCACACTATAGCAACATGGGGCCACACACGCACACTATAGCAACATAGGGCCACACACGCACACTATAGCAACATTGGGCCACACACGCACACTATAGCAACATGGGGCCCACACACGCACACTATAGCAACATGGGGCCACACACACACACTGTAGCCACATACACACACACACACTATAGCCACACAGACACACACTATAGCCACACAGACATACACTATAGGCACAAACACTTACCTTGTTACATCCGATCCAGAGCAACAGCATCTCCTTCCTGCGCGCTGGTCAGCGAACGAAGAGTCAGTGACATCCGCTTATGCAAGTAATTACATGGGACGGCACATGTCACGTGCTGCCGTCCCAGGTGATTACTTGCATAGGCAGCAGTCACTCGGCATGCGGACCGGCCCATCTGTCCATCGGCCCTTCTGACATTTACCAGAAGTGCCAGATGGCCAGTTTGTTCCTGCAAAATACATAGACTTACACAGATTCAAACATTTTCCTCTGCAGATCAATATTAATTTTTTGTCTGGTTGACATTGCAAATACAGGTGTATCATACATGTCTACACACAGATGTTTGCCTGAGGTGCCAACTAAATTGGCACTTTTCTCTTCCCATATACAAGGTACCATAATTGTTTGTACATATCTTATGTGCAATTTAAAAGACAAATATTGCAAATTACAAGTAATTTTTATATGTGCATCAAGTAAGACGTCAATTTAAATAATTCCTTTTACTATGTTGTTTCCTGAGACAGCTGTTTCAGGAGGCCTTATAAAGACATGGTCCTGTATACACACGAGATGCCATGTATCTTCACAAAGAACAACATATATTTTCTCTACTTTACAGTAGATTTGCAAAGGAACACACAAAAGGGACCACCCTTTCCCCAAGTGTCAATGTTTAATGCACATTTTAAGATAAACTCTAGACATGCATAAATTTTTGTCTATAAATACACATACATGCAAGGCCATTATTTTCCCTTATGTCTAAATGTTTGCCTGCTTGACATTGCAGAAATAAATATATAACTACAGGATCTATCAAGGCTAATATTTTTTTTTCTATTTTGGGGTGTTACAGGGAAATTGTGTGAAAACCATCCTAAATCCTTATGTGTCCAATGCCATAAGAGTCAACCCCTTTCTCAAAAACTACACCGCAAGCTAGTCACATTTCTAGTAGGTTCAGTGGATTCACTTTCGTCAGCCTGGATTAGCGTTTGGCAGCAATCAGGAATACACGGTACCAAACGACTGGCAGAAGAGAAGTTAAGAACAGTCCTGGTCAGAATACACAGGAATCAGCCACGATATGCACAGGAATGCTGGAGTAAAGGTATGGAGCTTAATACTCTGGCACAGGCCTGTGCAATGAGCAAGTTTAAATAACTGAGCTGATGAGTAGGGCGGGTAACAGTACAGAACACATGATCACTGGTTCAGAGCTCTTAAAGGACCATGGATCTTCTGTTGTACAAAGTATTATTATTATAACACAAAGTTCGGTGCCTGGAGCGAAGTTATAAATAGAGGAAGTGTGCCAGTCAATGGTTTGAAAAGCAACTGTTGCATAATGTAGAATCATATATTTAACTGTTTCAATTCAACATATTAATATATGTATATATATATATATATATATATATATATATATATATAACAGGATGGACCGCCTATGCCACCCTGTCTTTTGTTGCTGGGAACCGGCTTGGCTTACTTTGCCACCGTTCCCTTTCGTTATTTCGAATATGCCCCTCCTGCCGCAGTGGGAGGGGCCTGCTGCCACCATTGGGCTCCTATACCGGCATACAGAACCGGGTTTCTTCTGCTTAACTGACGCTGCTAGTGTGTGTCGTTGCTGGTGTACCTGGGCTGGTAACTCCGGACCTCTTACTATGGATCCGGGTTGCTGTGAATGGATCCCCGCTGGCCTATCACATTGACCAGGGCTGCTGGGTAGCAGGCAGAGCGGTGGTACTGGAACGCTTGGGTCCAAACCTCAGAGACAGCCGGAGAACGGATTAGATTTAGGGTCTAATCTGTAGATCACAGAATAGAGCAATATTGAATATGTTTCAGATGTTTCCAAGCAGGTCTTTGAAGCAAGATGGTTTATTTGCTCTCACACACTGGTGGAAGATACCAGTGTGATCAGGTCAGATAAAAAATCAGAAGAACACTTACATGCTCACACAGCTCATCTTTTATACAGTTCAGAAATAGTATATTTTTAGAATCAGGAAGTACATAAATTTACATGCATTTCAAGGCTATCAAAATTTACATTTATCTATGAAATTCTAGAAACGCTGTGATGTCCTACACCTGGTTTTCAGATGCAGAGAATCCAGGAGCCTGTCTTAATTAAAAGTTCCTGCCTTCAATGCTGGACCTTCACACATCAAAAGATATAATTAACATGTGGCCTTTCGTCAGACCATTCAAAATACATATTCACACAGAACAACAAAAAACAAAAACAAGCTAGTTTCCCACATCACAATACACCAAAGGCTTGGTAAACACAGACTCGTTGTGCACCATATATATCAGAAATAGGTACCGGGGCCAGGGAATACATGTTTTATTGCTATATCCTATAGCAAGGTTAAACAAGAGACAAAAATTTTCCCCTGGTCTCAGAAATAACGATTTCCTATCTCACAATATACTCAATATCAAAAATAAGTGCACGTGCAATTACATAAATAAGTGCTCTGCGCTATTTGTTTTAAATAAATTTACAAAAAGTTATTTATTAGTGATCCAATCACAATATATATTGTGAGAAAGTACACCGCTCACAGGAATCGGACACAGGTATGCTGAACCATTTAGCTGTTTATTAGCAGTTGTCAGGATGGTAAACCAGCAAACAGCTCAAATAGTGGTACAGCAGTCATATCCAGTAACAGTGCACGAAAGTCCCCACCACCTACATCTGGCTAGACATTACTTCCCTGTCTGCTCACTGGCTACTTACTGGCATCGGTGGTCCCACCCACACATACAGACAGTGTCTTTATCCTCCACCCCAAGCACTACAACAAATCACAGCAAACCAACCACATCATGAACCTAGGGAAAACTTAACCCTGCCTGCAGCCTGCTGCTGCAGACTAACTGTGTTCCTACCTGTTTCCAAATATCCCCCTCTGCTACAATATATATATATATATATATATATATATATATATATATATTTATATATATTATTTGTTTTATCTTATATGTTATATGTCTCACCTATATGTCTGCAAATATATTATATCAGGCTTACAATTGGTCTTTTCATAAACAAAAGGGCGAGATTATTTCTAGTTCAATCATACATTTTTAGAAACAAATTTATCACGTATGTGCATATGACTGTCTCATGTGTTTTAAAAGGGAAAATGCTCTATATCACTACAGTCCAAGAAGTATATCTATGTGATAATAACTATACTATATACACAGATATATTATATTGGCTCATTGACTATGCAAAGTTGTCCAATCCTGTAATCTGACATAGTGTACATATATTTGTATGCAATTTTGATATAAATAGTATATCTATAGTTTAATGATTCCCAAAGTAAATTTCGCATGAAAACTCAGTTCTATCTTACTAATATTTATTTATGGTTATGCAAATTACAAAATAAGAAAAACACAATGATAACAATTGTTTTAATTACTTATGTTTCCTTACATAACACAAAACACAAGACTATTTTAAACACTAAACACAGTTAATATGCATATTATATCCTTGCAAGAATATGAGTGTAAATATGTATATCTACATTTTCTTAAGATGTCAAAGGATCCTTGATTCTGCTTCAACTCACCAACCCCATCTCCTTTTTTAACTTCCTTTCTTACTGAACTTCCTTCAAAATGTCACATTTTAGATATAGTAGCTCCCCCTGAAAAAATACTATAATTTGTTTCCTGTGTTCTTGTCTTTTCCATAATACAATCTCCTCTGAGTTATCTTCCAGATGTCCTTAAAACAAAAGGGGTCATAAAGGGTGCTTTTGATGTGTAAGTAAGTACAATATCATCATCATCATCAGCAGCTATTTACATAACTCCACTAATTCCGCAGCGTTGTACAGAGAAGACACTCACATCAGTCCCTGCCCCATTGCAGCTTACAATCTAAATTCCGTAACACACACACACATAGACCAAGAGACTAGGGTCAATTTAATAGCAGCCAATTAACCTCTTGCCTGTCTGATTTTCAAGAGTCATAAAACCAATTTGTATCATTCTGCCCCACGGTGACAAGCAAGGGGGATGTCATAAAATGTAGGATGTCTTCTCATAATTATCTTTTGTTACTGATTTTGGTGTAAATATCAGTGATATCTTGGTGTTAGCTGATTGCAATTAACAAACCTGCTTTTATTTACACAGGTGTGTTTGTGTCTAAATGTGAATTTCATCCACCAGTGGTATATGGCCTGACCTGTTACAACCATTGTCTAATAACATACCACTTACTGCGAATCAGACATACAAACTTTATTATTTAATTTCATACTTGATACATCTATGCATAAAGCTATATCTCAACACATCTACTTCTTACTATAATATATATATTTATATATATATATATATATATATATATATATATATATATATATATATATATATATATATATACCAGCACATACTTTTAACTTACTCCTACTACCTACTAACTTATATGCACTTTTATTTAAACAATCACCTTTATGGTAACACAAATGCCAGACTTCGATGTGTGACACTACTTCTGTCCTTAACTTGTTTCTCAACTTATGCAATGCTACCACCTCCAGAAAGTATTAACTAGACTGTAATGAAAGATCATACTAAGGTACATATATGTGTGTACCTGTTGCAAATGTATTTTTTAAAAATTATTGTTTTATTAAATTTTTAAACCCTTACGGGTATATTTACTGAACAACGGGTTTGAAAAAGTGGAGATGTTCCTTATGGCAACCATTCAGATTCTAGCTGTCATTTTGAAGAATGCACTAAATAAGTGAAAGCTAGGCTCTGGTTGCTATAGACAACATCTCCACTTTTTCAAACCCACAGTTTAGTAAATATACCCCTTAGAGTTTTATGTTAAATTCCATTGGAAAGAAGTAGAGTCAAGTAAAATTTTAATGGGCTCTAGATAAAGACCTCATTAGATGACCACCACCCCTTTGTAAGACAATAGGGGCAAATGTGACCTAAAACTAGGGAGTACTAAATATTCAAAGTGTCAAAGTTGAATAATTGGATGAAGTTGGCAAAATTAATTAATATTGGTTTACATTATAAGTGTGATTATTAAACTATCGGGATTAATAACGCAATTGCACAGATAAACAGCACATACACTTACATTCACACCAACATTTGTAAATAGGTCACATCTAATAAAGTTCCAGCTCACATTCATTTATTAATAATAACTATATATACAAAGATAAAATGTGTTCTCTGTACACCGCTTCGGAATTAGTGGCGATATATAAATAAACGATGATGATGATGATACAGTAAAGGTATTCATGATTCAGTTCCTCAGATATGTATGAAGTTTGGTCTCATATTTATCCATCTAGACTTTTCTTTTAGGGGGGGGCAGTTTATAGATTATCCCCTTCCCCTCCCCTCCCCCTCTACAGTCACAATCCCTCCCTCCTCCAGCATCGACTCCTCCCCTTCTCCAGTCCCAACTCCTGTAGGCCCTGTGCCCTACATCACCATGGGACTGATTCAATTCGGCCACGTTATTCTAGAAATAACGCGGCTCTAGAAGTATTAACGTTTATACAGTAATTTTAACCCAGATTTCTGCTTACGGCTCCAGCAAAAATCACCGTTAAAGATTACCGTACTAACAGGAATAATGAGCACTATTACCGTAGTAACAGTCAGGTTTGTTTATTGCTTTATTTTAAGTAAAACACTATATTGCTATAAAATCACGACAATTAGAGCAACAAATAACAAATTTGTATGCCCCATCATCACACTGCTGCCTCTTTCATCCCACCTTCACAACACTGCTCCCACCTTCACCACACTGTTCCCCTCATCACACTGCTCCCATCTCCATCACACAGCTCCCACCTTCATCACACTGCTCCCACCTTCACCACACTGTTCTCACCACTGCTCCCACCTTCATTACACTGCTGTTTCCTCCCACATTCCAAAAACATACTAGTAGGTTAATTGGCTGCTATCAAATTGACCCTAGTCTCTCTCTCTCTCTCTCTCTCTGTATGTTAGGGAATTTGGGCTGTATCTCCAATGGGGCAGGGACTGATGTGAGTCCCCTGGATCCGCCCCTGCTTTTGAGTCGTGTATTTTTAAGATTACTGTAAGTAATCTTTCCTTTTCAACATAGGAAACATGTTGGACTATCAATTTAAAAAAAAAAATGAAATGTGCTTAATTAACATGTTAAAAAGTAACCATGAAAAATTAACCATGGCCTCCATCACCAACTCCGCTGCCTGAGTGTCATCTTCGACTCCTCCCTCTCTTTTGCTCCCCACATTCAAACTCTTGCCCAATCTTGTTATTTCCAACTACGTAACATCGCCAGCATCCGTCCCTTCCTTTCTCAGGATGCCACCAAAACCTTTCTCCATGCTCTCATCATTTCTCGTCTTGACTGTAACTTATTTCTCACCGGCCTCACCAACTCCCAACTTGCCCGCCTTTCTCTCTATACTCAAAGCGGCTGCAAGACTTATTTTCGTTTCATACAATTCTTCCTCTGCCTCCCCTCTCTGCCTTGCTTTACACTGGCTCCCCTTCCCCTACAGAATCCTGTTCAAACTCCTCATCTTCATCTACAGGGCCCTTTCACGCTCCCACCTATTCCCTGTGGTTGGCCAATGACTGTCGCCTTTCCTCCACACTGATCACCTCATTCCATGCAAAATTTCAAGATTTCTACCGGGCTGACCCCCTCCACTTGAGTGACCTCCCTCACTCCATCTGACTGTCCACAATCTGTGCACTTTCAAATGAGCATTTGAATATCATCTGTTCCTCAAAGCCTATCACCCATACCCCTAACATTCTCCATGCTCGCTCTCCTCACCTCCATCTTCCCTGTTTGTGCTCCTCTTGTGATTGATCCCCTCCCTTGACTCCTCATGTGCTGCTGTCTGTTTGCCCTCCCATTAGTATATAAGCTCTTATGAACAGGGCTCTCTTCCCTCCTGTCTCTATACCATTTCTTCTTCTCCAACATCAATGTACTGGCTATGCTTGGAGATATAGGAAACTTGATATTACTCATCTTTGTTCTGTGTTGTTTTACCCTGTATGGTCTACTGTTTGTATTCTGTATGGCGCTGTGGAAATATTGTGGTGCCTTTTAAAGGATAATAATAATAATAATAATAGGTGTACAGTGAATCATTGCTGTACAATGGATCTGTGCAATATAATTGTAAAACTGATCTGTGAAATAGAACAACAGCAGATTTCATTGGCATGATTGGCAAATCCTTAGTTGTGGATTATGGTGTACCGATCATGTTGTATGCCACTCTCCTCCTGTATTGCTAATTATGCCTGCTCCATTTTTAAACAAGCCTTTTGTCTAAAATAAATGTGCTCAATCTCTAATTTAATTATCATTCATTGAGTGGTTATTTATATGCACTTTTTTGAGCAATAAATGCATTAATATGTTTTACACATGAGAATATGACTTTCTTTTGGACTATTAAGTTTTTAGCACAGACACTTTTTCTATTCTCTTTTTTTTGCCTATTGGCTATATCCACTACCCTTGTGACTGCTGCTCATTGATATTTATGTTCATTACCATTACATAGCCACTAGTGATTGAGTTTGTAGTTTGCTTTTACTGGATGCATTGCCTAGGTGCGTTCTCCACAGCTGCACTCCTATTCATTATTTTTTTAATTTAATTATATATGAGCACAGAATAATGAGTTTTATTATATTTATTTATCGTGAAACTACTGTACGACAAATTATCGCTAGCAGCGTGTTCTTCATTTTTACTTCATTTCATTTTGTATATATTTGTGCGATTTCTAAGCTATGGTTATGTAAGTAACTACATGCTCTTTTAAAAGAAAATGGCAGATCAACAAATAATATTTGACAGGAAATGTCAAGCTTCCTTGAGTTGCTGTTAGTTCAATTCAAATGTTCGCATTGTCATTTTAGTTATGCCAAGTTACCTAAAGTATGTCTTATTTCCCACCTATGTAAAAGGAGAATAATAAAACTACTTTAAATTTCAATGAATTGCACCTTTAAAATACAAAGGCAAGAAGGTTATACAAGAATGGAATAACCTTGAGTTTTGTGAAAGCCATACAATAATATTGATTTGATTTCTTGATAAGTTTATAAATAGATGTATTGTGAAGGCACTTAGAAGCCATTGTCTCTTTAGAATGATTTAGAATATAACAGCTTTCAGGAAATAACTATGAGTTTTTGAAATGCATGAACACACTTTATTGCTATTTTATATTAATAGGAATATAACATTCTGGTAAAACCAAGCTCAGGGGACACTTTTGACCTCTCTGCTTGAAGAACCAAGCTTCCGAGTTCTGTCTCATTACTCCAGGAGCTGGGACTGTTCCAGTGAAGAACAATGGGTCAGATTTAAAACATCACTGACTTTGTAGATGCAGTAATATACTAGAATGTTTCATCTTAGCTATCATGTTTTGTTTTTATAAGTACAGTACACTAGAATCTAAGATCATCCCTTTATTGAAACTTTTCTAATTGAAGAATGGTATGTAGCACATGCTAGTTAATTAATCTATTTTTACAGACAGAGCAGAAACATTTATAAGTAAAATGGTCACTTCTATACAGTGGTATGATTTTGTTATAAATAGTTTTCCTTAAATTGAGACCCAATTATTGTCTAAATTAAACCCTAGGCCGTTACTGTCTATCTTCTTAAATATAGAAGGCAAATGAAACCCACATGGTGATAGAACAGACAGCGCAAAGGGGTAGCGGCACAGTAGTGCAAAAGAATATTTTGAAAATGGTTAAGCTAAGTGTACCAGAAACTGAGAATATTTAAATACATACTGTAGTATGCCGGGTAAGGAGAATAATATATACTTATCATGACTTGCATAGCACATCAAAACCATATTATGCACAATAGAGCAAGAATTTAAACAATGCTATTAGAAAACATACAGCCACTACATAGAGCTCATACCCAACATAATAGCCTAATGGCCACCACATACAGTGATACAGCTCTGAACCTAGCATATCAGATAAATGCACACTATATACAGACCTGTGCCCAGCATAACAGCTTCAAATCTGATATACAAAAAAATTTGCCCACTATGCACATAAACAATAGAGAATATGCTTAAATAGCAACCTCATGCCCACCACATACAATACTATGCCCATGTCATACAGCTCTCTGCTCACCACTTGCAGCCTCATGTTTAACGCAGGCTGTTGCACACCCCATGCTGTGTCCAGCATAACAAACTCTTGCCCACCACATGAAACTTTCTACATAGATTGAAAATATCATGTTCGCCACAGCTCCAGGTCTACCATTAAACCTGCTTAAGTACCACATACTGCCCTGGACAAGATTAAAATCACAGACTCACTCATTTTCCATGCACACCAAGACTCACAGGGTTCTAGCATAATATAATAGTTTCATGTCATTAATGACTCTGGTGTTCCCAAAATAATAGCATGATTCCAACAACAGTTTCAGCCCCACTATTACACATGTGCCCACATATGTATATCTAGTTTAGGTGAACGGCCTCATGTTCCAGTGCTGTGTCAGTCCTATAAACTCAAAATATACTAATCTCCTTTTCCACCTCCATACACATACTGACCTATCTGACACACAGTTAGTGGTCTGCCCACATTAACAGCCAAAGTGAGTGAAAATGCTACAAATTAATTCAATTTACTTTATGTTGTGAAGCCACAGCTATTTGGTGTTAGAACCAGTGGTCAAAGTGGGGGTATATGGTGATATGCCATACGGCAACATCTTCTACTGCCTTCATTGTAAAACTATCAAATTCCATTTACTTACAGTACCATTACATTTTTCATATCACCATTTCTAAATTTCCGTCACTTCTAAATTTCCACTTCAACCACTGATTAGAATGGTATACTTACTATTTGTAGCATGCATATCAGTTTCAAGAAGTGAAGTGTAGTTGTGAGGTAAGAGTGAATCTTAAGCAGTCAGTGAGAGTGCTCAACTTAACAGTGGGAAATTGGTTGCTGCCCAACATATCACAGGCAATAGAAGGCATCTTGGCATGATCCATGTAGGCTTCAGCATGCCATTTGGACATCACTACCCTATAACAACACTGAGGCAACTTACTGAAAACAACAATGTTTTTGCAAGTTATTTTTCAGTGATCTACTTCCCATGTGTTCCAGTATCCTCCCTAATGTTGAATAAACACATTGCAATTAGCCCAAAAACAACTTTGATGACTGATACTACTATGATTGACATCAATAAAATCCTTATTGGGCATGTTGGTAAATGCAGTCAGAAGATGACTGCTATAAGCATTGTTGGAAGTGTGCATGCTCAGCTGAATAGCTATATTTTTTATGTTTGGTCATGGGCGAGTGTGTCCAAATTACATAATGATCCTGACGAGCACCCAGCGACCCATGCTGTGTCAATGGACTCAGATTTCTTACTGTCCTCAACTGTGTTTTTCTTTCATCAAATTCATGCTTTCCATCCTTTTTTTTCTGTATTTTGCATTATTCACTTGCCTTGTGTTTCCCTATACCCATTGCCTATATTCCCAATGTCTCACCTCTCCTCTCTCTTGTATTTTGATGTGTCTATCATTGTAATTTCAGTACCTACATTTTATAATTTGACTCTTTTTGTGCTAAGTCCAATTTCCCCATTCCCTTTCCCAATATTCTTAATCAATGCCTATGTAATCTATTTTCCACAAACTTTCCCTGTTCACATTCCTCTGTACTAAACAGAAAGTAGATCCTGAGTGTAAATCTTAAAGAGCAAGCAAAGCTACTATATGATATTGATACATGTCAAAAGCTATGCATTACTAACATAAATAATATACATAAAATACCTGTGTTGTTTTCATGCAAACAGTATGACAACATTTTACACCCTAACACGTAGTTCAATTCAAATATGGTGTTGAAAGCCATTCTTGCATATAAGGTGCATTAATAAGATAAACAACATACTAGTATGGAACATGCTCATAAAGGACTTCACATATATCTACAAACCAGTCACATTTAATTCTGAATAACATGTTAACTGATAATATAAATCAAAGTAACAGAACTAAAACATAAACATAATTATGAATATCATGGTAATATCACTTCTATGAAAGTCAGCTGATTATTTTGAGAGCGCTGGCTATAGTCACCTGAGGTGCAGACAGCACTTTTGGACTATTACATGTGCTTAGAAACTTGATGTATTTGGAGACCTTCAGGGACTTACAGTAAGGGGAATCAGACAGGAAGGTAAACATGTTTATAAGACAATTGACAAATATGATACAGAGGAAAAAGAACTAAATGCAACAATTTTACTCCAAAACACTTTTAGTAATTTGCCTAATTATGTGCTCCTTGTTTTTCCAGATTTCCCTGAACCTGCCAGTTTTGCAAGAGATTTTGCCAATTTTATTGCCTCAGAAAAATAATTGCTGCTATTGTTTAGGGAATAGTTGCCAGGGAAAGGTATGTTTAAGTACGAATCCACATTAGTAAAAAAAACCCCCATAAAAACAGCAATAACTATACTGTAATTATGATTGAATTTATGTTTAATTGTGCATAAGGAATGCTCAGATGGGGAAGATTTTGGTGCAAATTTGTCAGTTTAGCACATATATTGCAATATATGGAACTAAATGGAATTATACATTTAGTTAAAAATAACTCCTTGGGCAAAACAAACCTTGTCCCTTTGCTATGTTGTGTTATTACAACAGGAGATAGGGTATAATTAGAATTATGTCATTTTTGCATTAAATTATAAAAATAGAAGTCAAACCACTACCTCATATTTCAACTTGATAACATTTACTTTGAGTCAGTCGATTGAAAACTGTTGGGTTACAAACTTAGCCAATTGTAAAAATATTGTCAATTGTGAACCTATTTAATTATCAATTAATGTTACATTTACACAGGAAGAGAACATTTGTTTATAAATCTTGTCAATGCCAAAGCCAGCTAGTGTTTGTTTATCTGAATTGTTTTTTTAGTGCCCCAATTATACCCAAAATATCTACTAACTATATGTGCACCCATTACATGACTTCTTATATTATTATCTCTTACCAGTGGCAAAACCATTGCACCTCTGTCACGGTGGTCTTCCATTGCCTGCACCAACTATCATCTCAGAAAATGTGTAGTAAAGCCCAAACAGGACATTACTGTGCCCACTCATTCATATCATAAAAAAACAGAGCCGTGTTCTGTTATAATCCCCTATTTTCAGTAGCAAATAACTTCTGAATAGTATAACATGAAAAGTGAAAAACTACATTTTCTCCAGCGCTCTACCAATCTTCCTTGACATTGGGAGATTGGTACACTAAGGTAACCTGTGGTTCTCCAGCTTTGGTGGAAATGATGTATGTGTATGGTGGCCCTTCCAAAGCAACCAATCTGAAGAAAAAAATAACATATTATTTACAAAAAAAGAAAAAGATCCAACCCATACTCATCACCAAGAGAGTGCAAACTTAAGAGGTTTGCAAGGGTGAGTATCTTTCATAGACTCTATTCTGTGCTCTAATTGCTTGGAAGCTTCAACAAGTCCCCACTTTTTATATATATGTTTGGTTCAAATGTTTAACCTAAAAGAACATCTCACTGTGTGAGCAGAAGAAAGAGGGCATCAAAAGAAGATACAAAAAGAGAGTGAGAAGAAAAAAATATATAATTTTAAAAATTAGAGGATTAGGTGACTAGGAATTAGAGATGCTCAGGCTCGGTTCCCCGATAACTGAATACACATGAACTTAGCAGATCCAAGTACCGAGCCAAGCTGGCTTGGTATTTTTATGCGCCCCCGGAAGTTAAAACAAGGCAAAACATCATTGTTACATCATCAGATCTCGCGAGTTTTGGATTCTATAAGTACCACCCTCCATGGGGATCCAGCGCCATTTCACAGAGAGGGACAAAGAAGGGGTAGCACAGTTCTTGGCAATCTCTAGTGCAGTTGGGCAGCGTCATAGGCAGAAAAGAAAAAGGAGGGGTAGCAGTGTTCTTCAAAGTCTCCATTGCTCCATTGCTAATTGTTATTGTTGAAAGAGAAATAATAGGACTGACAGGCTTGGTCTTCTAAATCTGCAGTCACATTGTACTGTGTTATATAGGTAACACATAAAGAGGAGAGCTCCATTGCTCATTGTCATTGCTGAAATATAAATAATAGGGCTGGCAGGCATGGTCTAAATCTGAAGTTACATTTTACTGTACCAGAGCTCACTCAGAAACAGGAGAGATAGCAGGGTTCGGTGCTGAAACAGAAACTATAATAATAGTGCTGTCAGTCTCCAGTGACATTTTACTGTGCCACAGCTCATACAGAAACAGGAGGACCAAATGTCAAAATGTTGTGTAGACTCATCTGCATCACCACTGGATGTCTTGGGAAAGCTAAGCTTTTTCCTAACAGCAATTTCCAGAGAAACTGAAGGAGGAGACGTCATTATGTCATGTACCACTTGAGCTGTCAGCTTGCTGACCAGGAGCTCGTTGCATCTCTTGAGATCTAGGTCAGTTGGAATGAAAGAGAAAACATAGCTCTTAAACCTAGGATCAAGCACAGTTGCCAAAATGTAATGATGTGATGTTGATGACTCTTGGATCCTGGCAAAGCGAATAAAGTACTTAATCTACAAGTGCAACATAATTAGCGGAATTGCTTTGTTTCATTACCTCCTTCAATTTCTCCTGCTGTTTTTCAAAAAATCTAATTAGGGGAATCACTTGACTCAAGCTAACAGTGTCTGCACTCTCTTCACAGGTGACTACTTTGAGTGGTTTCAGCACCTTGCACAACACGGAAAGTATTTTCCACTGTGCTGGACTAAAGTACAGTCCCCCCAAATTCTATTCTTCTTGCAGCTGCTGCATTCTCCTACATGCTGTTGGAGAATGCCGAAAATTACCTTAAATATTTCAGGACACAGACATGTCATTGTCATGTTTTAAAAAGTTCTGTACTACCAAGTTGATTGTTCAGGCAAAACAGGAAATGTGATGGAATTCCCTCTGCTGTAATGCTCTAACAATATTGGTGGCTTTATCAGAAATCACATATGCTCAGGAGAGTCCAAGCAGGATAAGCCATGTTGCAATGACATCCCTTAGTTTTTCAAACAGGTTGTCAGCGGTATTACCTCTGACCTCCGCCTTTTCTCAACTCTGATAACCACCTCTCACTTCCACCTTCAAGACATCTCCCATGCTGCGCCTCACTTATTGAATTCCTTACCACGCTCAATCAGACTTTCCCACTGCCTTAAAATCTTTAGATTCTCTTTGAAAACCCATTTCTTTTTTAGAGGTGACCTTATCCTCGATAACACTATTCACACTAATGCACCCTCACAACTATCCTAATCTCCACCCTGAGCCAAACTTGCTCCTCTTGTTTCAGCTGTGCCCTCTTCCCTTTAGAATGTAAGCTCTCTAATGACCAGGGTCCTCCATACCCTTTTTTTTTCATGTCTCCATTAATTTTGTCTGCTTTGTCTGTTCTTGTTTTACGTATGTATTATTTTATGTATGTCCTTGTCTTCCCTACTATACGGCGCTGTGGAGCACTGTGGTGCCTTACAAATCTATGATAATAATAATAATGATAATAATAATAATAATAATAATATGCCTCTTAGTGAAGCAGATGATACACAGAGTAGCCTGTCTCTGAAAAATGTGACATTATTGGGTACATGCTGCTGCTGTCCCTGCTGGTGAAAGCAAATCACCAACCCAGTGGGCTTTTACAATCATATAATCTTTAGTTTGCCCAGTTCCACTTGTCCACATATCTGTGGTTAAGTGTACAGTGGATAGAATGGCATTTTGTAGCCCAATAATTAAATTTTTACAAACCTTCTGGTAGAGGTGAGGAATATCTTTTCTAGTCAAATGGTCTTGTGATGAAATTTGATAAAGGGAACAGAAGACCTCAAGTAGCTGTTTAAAACCAGCTGCAGTAATAGTGGACATTGAACGCAGATCTAATACTAGCATAGTCGCCATGGCGTCTGTGATCTGCTTTGCAACTGGGTGACAGCTTTCATACTTACTTCCTCTTGCAAAGGATTGTTTAACAGTCAATTGTTGTAAACTACTAGTAGTCTTCTTCTTGGTCTGCTTCTGGGTTGAACATCCACCCCCAGCAGGAGCAGCAGCAGTGGGGGAAACGCTCAAGTATTCTTCTGAGGAGTCCTGGATAGGGGAGAAGTCATCTCGCCTTAGAAGCTTGGATGCTGGTCTAACTCTGATCATTTGTGAGGATATTGATGATGAAGGTGTTGGGGGTGTAGATTGCAGGTGCTGGGATCTAGCTGAGAGAAAGGATGTAGCTGATGCTGGACTGCTTATTGTTATTTCTTAGCATAAATTTCTGATTTTCACAAAAGCTTTCCATGAGCTCAAATGGCATAACATGGATGAGGTTCCTAGATGGTTAAGGTCCTTACCTCTACTGACTGTGGCTTTACAATGCTACAAATGGCTAAATAACTGTTGTCAGGATTTGTGTAAAAATAATTCCACACATAAGAGCTGGATTTTTTGACCTTATGCCCAGGCATAACAATGGCCATCTTCCTATCACTGGCAAGAACTGCTGCAATCTTTCTTTGAAAATGTATGAAAAAAAAATTGTGACCTTTGAAGTGGTCAAAACTGACTGCAAATGACTTGAAATAAGTGTTATTTGTGGTTAATAATAATGTAAGGGGGAAAAAAGCAAAATTATGTGATTTTAGCAAAAAAAAATAGGGATTTTAGAAAAAATAGGGATCCAAAACCAAAACCAAAACACGCAAGGGCGGTTTTGCCAAAACCAAAACCAAAACACGTTAATCCAGTTCCAAAACCAGAACACGGGGGTCAGTGAACATCTCTACTAGGAATAGTCAATGTCCCTTTTAGACCTGGAACTGGCTGTAATTAGTAGAGGAGCACCCTTGGAGAACTCATGTTTTGGGTTGTTTCTTAAAAATGGGAACTATGGAGGTATGTATCAGTGTGCGGATGGATCTTTTTTTCACATTTGGATTATGTTGTTTCATGGGAGAAGAAAAAAAAATTATATTTTCCAGATCAAGAAAACAACAGATAAAGACCATTTACACAGGCGCTTACATATAATAACTAACATGCAGCTGTCAATAGGAGGCTGCTACCTCCCACAAAAGGCATATAAAAATGCAAATAGATTAACAGCGCTAATAAACTAGTTGAATCTGGAAAACAAATAGAAAACCTAGGTCTGTGATTAATGGAATTTGTCTATACATAGCTTTTTAACATCTGTTTATATATCCACACTGCAATAAAGAAGGTTAAGTGTGATTGTATTTATATTTATATTTATTTTTATGATCTTTATTAAACATTTGTGTTGCATTTTCATCACAGACATAGGTTTCATATTTATTTTTAGATTCGATCAGTTTATTAACGCTGTAACTCTTTTCTTTTTGTATTTTTAGACTACTATGGATCAAGAAAGAAGAAAAGACAATTTTCAAAAATGCAAGTGGTGATTGAGGGTTTATTTTATTAAATTAAATTTTGTTTGAATATTAGCTATGTGTCTTTTGGTATAGTAATCAGGGATGGCAAAATTGCCACTTCAGGAGTTCAAATCTGGAAAATGCTCCATGGTGTTCAGCACAGGGCTGGTAGCCTCTGGGAGTGGGCACAATGTTTTTGCATCCCCTCTTCTCATAGAGGCACAATACATGTGTTGACCGTCCTAGAACTAGTTTTCACTGAACACAGTTATCCCACACTCATCAGTCGCATGCTGCCTATTTTTCAAATGAATCATCTTTTATTTTCTTAATTTTCTTATTTTTTTAAGCAGTGTACTGTACATGGGAACTGCTTTATTTCAACTTTTGGGTGTGCCTGCAAATGGGCTTCTCTTCTAAATTGGTCATATTAAAAGTATAGGACTTTGTTGCAGAAGTGAATTTCTAGAATCACTTTGAGCTCCACATACAGAAAAGTAATAAAAAAATTCTGATGCCCCCTTGCTCTCATGATTCACTTAAATCATTATTCCAGCAGTACTCTAGGATGCAAATGGAAAAGATTATTCAATTGAAATGGTTGTTACTAAAGAGGTAACAGTTTGACTTTGGTGTGACATTTATACTTTTGCCGAGTTCACCTTCTAAAGATTTTTGCACCACTCCAGGGAAGAGTGTGCATATTGATAACTGCTGGGCGGGCCATTTAGGTATACATAGTATAACATATGTAGGGGGAAATGCAGGATTTGTAGAGGGTAGTTTATAGATGGGAGTCTCTAGAGGGGTCACTGATTTTGTAGCATAGCAAAAAAAATGCTGAAATAATAATCTAATTACAAAAGTACAATGTATATAAATGTAATAATATATGATAAAGAAAAGAAAAAAGAAAGAATGAGGCCTAAAGTAACAGTAAGTTGCACATTAATGTAAAACTCACATTAATAGTAACCCTCTTTTCATGAATCAATCTTGCTATCTTACTAAATTCATATAATATATTGTAAATTAATTCAACTCTATTAGTTTGACTTACTTGATTAATGTGATTACAGATATATTTTTTAGTGTCATATAGGATGTTTTGTGATGTCAATGATGAGTGAAATAAGATTAATAGTTTTCCCCAGTCTGGGATAGTGAGATCTCAGCAAAAGTTGTGACTAGATAGTAAGCTAGGCTTAAGCCAGGATTAAATGTGGAACGTTTAACTGCATCTTTTTAGGACCCAAATAACACTGTCACACCAATGAGATTATTAGTGGGGTTATGATTGTAGAACGCTAGGCAAGTAGAGTAATAAGTACTAGGATCAAGCACAGTTTATTAATTTTGTATATTAAAGTAAAAACATAAATCAGAATAACCAGGGTCTTTGTTACTGCTATGACTTTCGGGGACCTACCCCTTTCCACATTCAATCCAGAACACATGTCCAGTATGCTAATGTATATTGTTTAAGTAGATACACCTTGCATTATGCATAGTAGTTATGTGACTGCAATATACACATATAAAACAACATACAAAGGAGTGTACTTTATACAAAAATGAAAAATTATGCATAGTACAGACACCACATATATTACAGGCACGGAACTGAAAAAAATCTAAAATTTAAAACCTACCAGATAATATGGTATAACAAATACAAACATGTTATGACAAAAAAAAAAAAAAATATTCCAGCCACAATGATAATTTAGATATCCTATAAATCTAAAGACTTATTTTTCTAAGAAAATATTACAATCAAAGGAACTATTAAACACCCATGAGCATTAAAAGTATTAAAAAAAAAAAATATATAAATGTTCACGTTTTCCCTAAATGGAGCAAAATATCACTTTTCTCATTTACTGGAATTGTTTCTATACCATAATATTTTAGGTGATGGTTGTATATATACTGGGAGTGTTTTTAGTTTAATAAAGTATTGATGCTCATATTTTTGCTAACCACATATTGATAATTAACGGACAAGGAAAGTACATATCCCACATAATTCAAAGGGTAGGAAATATTACCTTTATTAAAAATATATTCCTGCAGCTTAATGTAAATTTGTGCCATATCCCTTATTATTAAACCTTTATAATAATCATTGTGCTTGAACATGGTAAATCTTTTCAGAACTGCAATTTCTCTTAATACAGAGTAGTTGGCTTTTAGGAATACCATATAACCAACTTTTCTTGTGGCCACTACCAGCATTGAGGTAAGTGTTTGAATCATTCTTTTTAAAGTGTGTTAAAGTGTTAAGAGAGAGGGACAGATTTGATGAATGAAATATTTAATGAAAGATGCTGACCCCCCTGGGATGCGTGCTTTTATCAGATACACACCAGTCCAGTTTGCCAGACAATGCACTAAAAAGAGACAATGAAATTGATAGCAAAAAGGCAGTTCATCGAATCAGCCCCAATTCACAGAAAATTATAATCTAGTTAGGTACCTTTCATTTAAAGTGCAGATTACAAACTCAACAAAACACGTGTGGGAGAATGTGGCCTCTAAGAGGCTGACTACTAGACACAAAGACATTGCATGGATGGCTATCCAGGGATGTCTGCCTCTCAGGACATTCATACAGAACTCCCAGAACCTGTGCCGATATGTCCACTGCCCCTTCTGCATCACCAGAAGGGAAACAGCACAGCGTTTTTTCTGGGACTGCCCCACTGCACAGGCATTGTTGGATGCCTTGGAACATGAACATAAGGACAGTGTGCCCAGAACTTGCCTTTCATACCATTCGGTATTTTATGGATTATTTCCTGGGATCCACATCATTGGTGCAATCCAGTAGGCCTGGAGCCTAATGAACTACTTTAAGGATGCTATTTGGCTTGCCAGGAATCGTCTTATCTTGAAAAGGGAGAAGATGACCACCCAGGACTGTTGCAGGCTGATCCACAGCCTACTAAGAGACTATAACACCATTGACAGTCCTGTGTAAGAGGAAGATGATTAATTTTCTGTCTCCCTCTTCTCCTTCTCCCCCTATGTGTCTGTTTATTCAATGTAACACTGTTGAATTTGCCTGCAAATGCTACAGACAAGCCTACTTGTCTTCCTCTTCATCACTGTCTGTTAGCAATGGAGCACTTGTCTTTGGGTGTATATATTAGACCCTACACTTATTAGTGCAAATGATGAAAAAAAGCCTGCAAAGACTTGTAGATGAATAAAAATGACCAAAGCAGCTCTTCTATAAGGGTGTATATATTACACCCTACAAATTCAGAAAAATACAGTTTAATCACTGCTAGGCCCTCCCTAAACAAGCTAACAATGGGCTTGTTAGAGTAATGGCAGAAACACACATCAATGCCAGGAAAGTTTCATGGTGCAAGATGGAATTGTCCTTGGAAATGTTGGATCTTACAAAGGACATGCACAGTTTAACAAACCAAGCACTTCAGCGACAAGGGCTGACACTTTTGTGGCTGAAGTGCTTGGTTTGTTTAGGCCCCCACTAAACCAGCTATCAATGTCCTAAAGGCATGTTAGACCAACAGTGCTGTGAAATGAATTCTACACTGTCAAGATGTTGTTGTCATCATCTTCAGCATCATCCTCCCCCTCATCAGTGTGTACATCATCATTACAGATTATTAATTCATCTCCGCTGGAATCCGCCATTAGAGAAGTGTCAGTACTTGGATGTATTTGCCGGTAAAGGCCTTCCTCGTCAAAAATGTATTTCATTTTGATGAACATCCTCTTTTACACATTTTTAGGAAGTAACCTCCTACGTCGATCACTGACAAGGTTCTCTGAAAACTCTTTCTGAGTACACACTGGAGGGTGGGCAGCTTAGGTATTGCAAAGCAAATTTGTACATGGGTTTCCAAATACAGTGCTATATTAGGATTTCAGCACTCAGCAATACAGCTTTTTTTATAAGGGGGTATATAAGACCCCCAAACACTTTGTAGTGCAAATTCAGAAAAATAGCCACTGTCCTATTTCTACTCTATCACTTTGCCTGCTCTAATGTGACCTAACCCTTCTCTATCCCTCTCTCAAATGGCGCTAGATCGCCGTGGAGGCGGGTATTTATTGATTCCAAAATTCCGAGATCCGTCGACGTCACAATGACGTTTTGCCTCGTTTTGGAATCCAAATAGGCACGAGAGTACCAAGGTTATCATTGTGGAGATTATTGGGGGTGTGTAAGGTATTTAAATCTTGCAAAATCAATTGGTAAAAAGCATTTATACAAAGTAGAGGTTTTTTTTTTTTTAAAAAAAAACTATCTATATAACCAGAACATTAAAAACATTGAAAGAGTCAGGTTCAGGAATACTTGTCGTATGTACCAGTAACAAGAGTATTAGCTACAGTGCTTTCAGTGTTATTACACAATTGTGAAGTGTTTGTGCTTTGCACTATCCTCTCAGAAGTGTTGTCGTATATGTAAATCAGTAATGCATTAACCCCTCTGGCATTCATATGCTGTGCTGTATTCGTACATGTAAAAGATTTCATCTTTGTACTATTAATCTGTGATATGTCAGCAGTGTTAGAAGGACACGGTTTATCATTCATGTTACTATTAGATATATGAGAACAACATTGTTAACAAAAAATATTAATTTGGCTGCTCAATTTGGTAGCGCAGCGATTAACATAGTACATGCTCAGACATTGCTCTAAGTGCAGACTTACGGGCAATTCCTGGGGGGGGAAGCTTGACATCCAGACTTGATAGACTACCTCAGGCACACTATTTCCTACATAAAAACAACATTTTAAGCAAAAAAAATTCACTTGGCTGCTCCATTTTGTAGCGCAGCGGTCAACATTGTACATGCTTAGTTATTGCTCTAAAGGCACACTTACTGGCTATTTTTGGGTTGCAAAGTTTTTCTTCCTTCTCTTTTCATTTCACGTGCAACGTTTTTATAAGTGTTAGGCTCTTAAATATGTCATGTTTCCCTCTGGCTAATGCATGTTTGTAATGCAGTTTCCTGTGTTTTTTGCTCTGGTCTTGGTGATATTCTTCTAGTGTTGGCTTTCACCTTTTGTATTTGGGCTTTGTGGTGTTTTGTTCTTTAATGAATTAGGTGATTAGGTTGTACACACCTAACTTCTTCTCACTCAATATGCTATTCCACCGCCGATGCCAACCTTCCAATTTTTTATTTGTTTGTGGGATGTCCAACCTGTTATTTTCATGCACCAACCACATTCTGGGACAAACTACGGTGCTGTTCTTGTAGATTGGCTGTGAATTCTTTTGTGACATCTAACAAAAACATAATTTTCCTCGAAATATTTCATGACCGGTTCTGAATTTTCGGGTAAATTACTTTTAAGTTCCTCAAAGGCAGTTGTAATGTCGTTCGGGGGCAAAAAGGCAAGGGCTTGCAAATGCCACATGCAGAGTACAAAAACAGGGTTAGTGCCGTACAGCTGAACTAATCCTGCTGTTTTGATGCTTCGTTAAAGGCTCTGACCCAGGTGAAACAAGCAACATTTATGCTGGCAGTTTCCAAATTCGAGCTGGGTGGCATTTATTGCAGCTATCTCAAAATCGGTGATGATATTGCGGTGTCAGGTCGTGGTTAAATTCCATGCCATTATCCTGAAGTACGTCTAGAAACATTTGAGAGCACTCCTGGCTTTTACTCGAAAATAATCCATAAACCAGGGGCACAAAACGTCAAGTGTTTTCATTTGTAACAACCATAGCATGGATGGTGTATATCTGCCTAAACAACGTGGGACAAGTTTTAAAGGTGCCATCCATCACCCAATATGAGGCCTCCTGGAGTTTTTTGCGAGTCGCAAACAGTAAAATGCTTTCGATCCCAAATTTGGTGTCCTTACTAAGAAATTGCTCTCCATCGATTTCTTTTAAATTGTCTGGGGCATTGATCTCATTTATAGACGTTGGCTGTGTCAGCATATCAGCGAATCTCACCCTATTCACCGATTGCGTGAGAGCAGGACGATTTGACATGTACACTGTGCTTGTTGATGGCATTTCTGCTGTCAGACTGAATGATCTGTGCCAAGGTCTCCACAGTACTCCGTGCCTATTCCTTGATGTTGTGTCTAGGTCTGACAAGATCAGTTCTTTCTGCCCTCATTGCGTGGTTATGTTCCGTATGTGAGATGACTTTTGCGACTTGTGGGAAATTCGATGGTGATGACCCATGCTCGACAACTGCCATTCTTGAACTCGTTACATCACCAATAGCACCTTTCTCAATGCTGTTTGTTCTTGATGAAAAGAAATTCATCAATGTTGAGTAGATTTTCACCATTTTGAGATGGCAAAAGGGAAACAGATTCAGTCGCCATAATTTCTATAGAATGATAATCCGCATCTAAAGAAATTCCTATAATTTGCTAAGATTGTTCACAAAGGTGGATACCAGTGGTATGGTAAGCAGGTATCCCAAAGGGGTAAATAGCAAAATTAATTCTCTGTTAAAGAGTCATGCAAAGCCGATATACAACATGAATTGGCAAGCTTATTCAGTAGAGCTTTCGTTTCTAAGCATTCCCTTAGAATGCTGTAAATGATGGTGGAGGCCAGGGAGGAGGTGAGGACATCATCAAGTTGCACCCCTTCCCATCCACTGAACTACAGATAATTCTTAAGAGTCAAAGGGATGGATTATATCTCTCCCATTCTAAAACCGAGAGACTCAGGGGTACCGTCTTCTTATATTAATACTTTATTTGTAAAATTTTTGTTCAACATGTCATAAAGATTTGAAATAATTAATTAAAGACTTCATTAAATAACATCTTAAAATGTAAATAGGAATAAAAAGTATGGGGTGATAACATGATATAGATATATATATATATATATATATATATATATATATATATATATATATAATTATATAATTGAAAGTTATTAATGAGTCATGTTAAGAGATATGAGGGAGTGTGACTATTAATAAGTTAATAAATGGGGGAGGTAAGGGGGAATGGGGGAGGATTAAGACCTAGGGCTAGATTTACTAAGCTGCGGGTTTGAAAAAGTTTGGATGTTGCCTATAGCAACCAATCAGATTCTAGCTGTCATTTTTTAGAAGGTACTAAATAAATGAAAGCTAGAATCTGATTGGTTGCTATAGGCAACATCCCCACTTTTTCAAACCTGCAGCTTAGTAAATCCAGCCCCTAATCTGGGACCTAATCTAGGTCTCCCAGAATCAATCTCTCAAAATTTGGGAGAATTTATGCGTTTGTTTACTTAAATATGCTGACATTTTTTCCTTATATGCCAAATACCAAATTTTATTTGTTGTCCAGAGGGGGATCTGGGTTTTTCAAATATTTTATGACAAGGTATTTGGCTGCATTAAGAATCTGAACAGATAATTTATCCAATGATTTATTTAGGATATTGATAGAGATCTAAGGAGAAAAGACCATGGGCATATAGATATATAGACATTAGTAATGTTGCTAATCAAGGCAGCAACATTATCCCAGAAAGAAGTTATTTTTGGGCAAGACCACCAAATATGAAATAAGGATCTCTCCAACATAGATCAGAAGTAGATCCATATATTTTTTTCTGTCTGGTAGGGACTAAATACCATCGGTAATATATTTTATAAACATTTTCTTTATCCAGGGATGAGATAGAAATCTTAGAGATCATTTTATGTATTGTTGCCCAGGTATCTCTATCTGGCGGTCTGACCAAGTCAGCTTGACTTACCCTCTTTTTACTTGGTACTTGTTTTTTTAAAAAAGATGAGACTCTGCTTTCAAGCTATTTAGCTACTGAGAAGTGTGTGATCACCAGAGAATATCATCTACACTGCAGAAATCGTTAAAAGGATAGGATCTCTCCCATCCTGGCTTCAATTAACTCAGGGGCACCAACATCTGAAAGAGAGGAGTCACCTTAGTATTTATTATTTGGTGATCACATGTGATCATCAGAAAACAACACCCTATACTACATAAAACTTTAAGAAGCCAGGATGTGGGAGGGGTTTTGCTACAGTACATAAGGATTTAAGATAGGGGGTTATAATGCCAAGATACCCACCATCCTGAATTCAATGTCATTTTATGCAACAGATTGTCTCTCTTTAAAATTGTATGCCTTGTTAGGCTACCCATATTATTTCTACATTTTTTTATGCGTATCATTTTCAAGCACATAATTTATTATGAAAACCTATGTGTAGAATCCTGCATTATGCTGTTTGGGAAAGATGGATTGCAGCGAAAACAAATACACATATTTGCATTGAGTTCACTTTCTTGCAATTTCAATAGAATCTAAACAAAAATTTTTTTTGACCATTTTGGATAGATTGTCTTTGTTGTGTGAGGAGATATAAGTAAACTAATGATATTTTCTGAAAAAAGTCTTGTAAAAAACAAGGTGTAACGTGTGTAGGTACTAAATAAAAAAATTACTGATATTGATGTTGTAATGTGAACAGCCCAAAAATGGCCAATCTAAGTTAAGCATAGTGGTGATAAAAGCCTCAATGGAAAAGGGGTTAATAGATCCATTAGCTTCAAGCTGTGATCACATAACCGTCAGCATCTCAAAACAAAATAATCCAACCATTACACTGGTTCTTCTTAAATCCCACTAATAAGCCAGTTCAGTGAAGTGTAATAAAATACTCAGTTATATAGTAAAATATTATTATTCTCCATAATACTGCTAATTAACAGTGGGGTTTAGTGCATCAAACAGAGCTGTAAAACATCATAAATACAGCTATTAATAATGCATAATGGGCTAATCACATAAAAATATAAAGAACAACAGTGAAACAAATTTTATTATTTACAACAAAATCACAAGACCTGCCAGTTTCCTACAACCTCCGACAGCTGATTGTCTATTGACTTGTATGGGAAAGAGCACTGACAGCAAAGCTGGAAATCATGATTCATCTATTGGAAAAATTAGCTGTTCCAACACCTAACGCTCACTCAGACAACATGTGTAATTATAGAACAGTACCATCCTAAAACATCAAAGAGTAAGTAAGTCACATTTAAGCTTGCATACGTACAGATTTGCATTGATCTGTTTTATTATATGCAACCCATGTGCATCATTTTATGTTACTATGTCTTGCTTGTGTTGCTATGTTGTACCATCTATTCCCTTAAGCCAGTTATTAAACTGACTTGAGGGGTTGTTATTTTTATTTGCCACTTCATTTGTACACTTGTTGATTAGGATAACTATGTATCTCCTTAATAAAAAAAAATACTTATGTTTTAATTGTTATGTCATTTTTTCATAGTTTTGCACTTTGCTAATGCTATTCTCATAAACTAAATATTAGAGGTGAGTGGTTCGGATTCAGGGACATTGGACAGATTTGAGTTTTAGGGATCGGAGTGAAACAGAGTCATGACTCAGTTTTACGCGCCAATTTCAGATCTCATAACAAGGCAAAACGTAATTTCTGTGAAAATTTTGTTGCAAAACTCACAAGAGTTTTAGATCGATATCTTCTATATCATATAAAGGCTTCCCTCATTTTCTGAAGTGCCATATTAGAACAGACTGTGTAGGGAGGAGATGAGCTGCAGTGCTCTGCTCTGAAAATAGTGTTCAGGGTGAAAGACGGACATAGAAAGCATTAGAAATGTGATTATTATAAAGCAGTTCTGTAGAAATCAGTCATCTAGAATAGTTTGCTGATCAATTGGTTTTAATTTCCATCTTTCAGAGAGTTTAGAAATAGTGGCTACTGGTTGTTATTAATGCATATATAATATTACTAGTGAGATATCATTCTGTATTAAGTAGTATATTTTGTGGAGAAAAAGTGTGCTTTTGCTGTATGAAAGAAAAATAGATTTATTTATTTTAAAATTTTAAGTTTTTCTAGTGAAAGTAATCTTGTGTGGGGCAGTGACATCAGAATTATTGTTTAAAAAAATCGGGTGTTTCCATGTGAGTGTCAACACAGCTGCACACCTCAAAACCACGTTGTATATTCTAATCTTTATTATTTTTCAATACCTGTCAGTTTTCAAAGGGTCATTCAGTGACATCTACCGTATTTTTCGCTCCATAAGACGCACCTGACTATAAGACGCACCTAGTTTTTAGAGGCGGAAAACATACACTGGCCCCTTCACTCACACAAAATACACTGGCCCCTTCACACACACAAAATACACTGGCCTCTTCACTCACACAAAATACACTGACCCCTTCACTCACACAAAATACACTGGCCCCTTCACACACACAAAATACACTGGCCTCTTCACTCACACAAAATACACTGACCCCTTCACTCACACAAAATACACTAGCCCCTTCACTCACACAAAATACACTGGCCCCCATTCTAACTCACCAACACACACACACACACACACACACACACACACTATATTAACACACTGATCCCCACTCTTAGACACACATGCTATGTTAGCACACTGGCACACACACTATAGCCTGCAGCACACACACACACACACACACTATAGCCTCCTGCACGCACACACACAAAAACTAGCCTCCAGCACACACACAATATTGAGCTTTCCCCATTACTTACCTTATTCCCTCCTCGCGTGATGTCTTCAGCACTTCGGATCCTCCTGATCATCTGTCCCCCCACCTATCTGGGAGGACCTAGCTATCACATGGGGTGTGCACCACATGACAGGTGCCATCCCATGTGATAGCTAGGTCCTCACAGATAGGCGGGGGACGAAGGATCCGCAGCCTGGCCATGACCCGCTAAATCCATAGTGGAATTGTGAGTATTATTCTTACTTCCTTTCTGGCTTGCAGTTTTCGCTCCATAAGACGCACACACTTTTTCCCCCACTTTTTTGGGGGGAAAAAGTGCGTCTTATGGAGCGAAAAATACGGTATATTTAAAACTGTGTTTCCACGTGAGGTTTTTTTCTGCACATTTTCGTCATTCAGTGACTGCATGCAGAACATTTTAGTGGCTGCAAAAAAAATCTGATCAGAAGAGAAGAAACCTATTTTCAAAATGACTAAAACTAGTCATAATGGCAGCCAAAGGTAGAAGCAAAAAATCTGATCAGAAGAGAAGAACAAGGCTGCAAAAAATGTCCTTTGTCATGTCACCAACTGAAGCAAGTCCATTAGATAAAATAAACAAAAACTTAGTGTAAGGTGCAAGAGATAAAAATGTTGAAACGCAATGCACACACTAAATTTGGAACTTCAGACAGTATGCATCAAGGAGAGTGAAGAGGCAGTAACAATCAGATGTCATCAGATAGATAGAGACATCAGTACATATTTAGACAAGTAGATACGCAATTGTAAAGCGCTATGTAATTTGATGTCGCTATATAAATAAATGTTGATGATAATAGATGAAGGTGGCAACCATACCAAAATTTTCGAAGATTAGTACCATGCACTTCTTGAAGGGCAAAGCATTTATCGGTATTTAAGAGTAGAGCTTTCATAACCTTGACACTAAATAAATAAATGTGGATGTTATAGACGAAGGTGGCCTGCACTCATACTACAAAACATCAAAGACTATACATTTTGAAAGTTACAGGGCATCATCATAGATAGTGAAGAAATAGGCAGAGGTCAGTGGATGGACGGTGTATGAATGAATACGTTAGACAATTATCAAATTAAATAATGAAGGTAGTCTGCACCCATACTACAAAACTTCAAAGACTTTGCACACAATACATTTTGAATGTTACAGGGCTTCCATCATAGACAATGAAGCTACAGTAACAGAGGTCACTGGATGGACAGTGGTATGATTGAATAAAGTTAGACATTTATAAAAGTAAATAGACAAAGGTGGCCTGCACGCATACCAAAACTATCAAAGACTAGCACTATGCATTTCTCGGTGGGCAGGGCGTTCATCGGTAGCCAAGAGCAGAGCTTTCATACCTTATTTTACATATATGCTCTGTGCCATATTGCTAACCTTCTGATTCAAACCAGGGGATTCCTACATTTTTATGGAGAGGGCTGAAAAATCAGTCCCCAGTGGGAAGCTTCGCTCAACCCAGGGGTTAAGTGGTCCCCAAGACCCATGTATATAAATGTGGAATATATATTAATAATATTTATATGTTCTATTAGTAAAGTATAAAAAATATGTAAGAGCAGACAGTTGAACTAGGTCTATAGTTGCCCTTCCCACACATGTTATTATTTGTAATACTTACATTGATGCAGATTTGGTTGCCCAAAACATGTCTTGACAATGCAATTGAAAGTCCACATGCTGAGAAATTAAGAGGATGAGATGGAGATATGATGGCTGACAATTTATGCTAGGTGATGGAATTAGAGAACCGTATAGCTTTTTTGGAATTGCATGGGAGAAAGCAAATGCAACAATCGCAAAATTACAAAATCCTTCATTAAGATAGCTCACTGCAGTGCAGACTTTGGCCAAATTTGGTGACAACTGGGACAGTTGTGAAGAGATCATTAAAGAATGGAATCGAAGTGACTGGAAAAGAATGGTAATGCTATAAATAGTAATATAGAAGCAAAGGCAGCTCAAAATGACATTATTTTACCTATTTTTCAAAATTTTAAATTAAATCCAGATCTAAAACCAAAGCCAAAATATAAATCTTTCCAAATTTTTTGGCAAAACCAGTTACAAAACCAAAACACAAGCACAGTTTAGAACCACAACCAGATTCAAAACCAAAACAGGAGGCTCAGCGCACATCTCTACTAAAAATAAATATTAAGACCTTATTAAATACATGGATAATCTGCTGTGACTACAACTTAAAAACACACATAGTAGAAAGAAACTAGACAAATGTATTAAAAAAGATTTATTATATACTATAAATGAAATTAACAAAAATATTCAGTGACATAACTGTGATTTTTTTAATTAATTTGTTTAAAATTAAAGTACACATACAGTCATGGGCAAAAGTTTTGAGAATATTATTTTTCATAAAGTCTGCTGCCTCAGTTTTTATGACGGCTATTTGCATATACTACAGAATGTCATGAAGAGTGATCAGATGAATTGCAATTAATTTCAAAGTCCCTCTTTGCCATAACAATGAACTATATCCCAAAAACAAAATTTCCACTGCATTTCAGCACTGCCATAAAAGGACCAGCTGACATCAGGTCAGTGATTCTCTCGTTAACACAGGTAAGAGTGTTGATGAGGACACAGCTAGAGATCACTCTGTCATGCTGACTGAGTTAGAATAACAGACTGGAAGCTTTAAAAGGAGGGTAGTGCTTTAACTAATTGTTCTTCCTCTGTTAACCATGGTTACCTGCAAAGAAACAAGTGTAGTTATCATTGCTTTGCATAAAAAGGGCTTCACAGGCAAGGATATTGCTGCTAGTAAGATTGCACCTAAATCAACCATTTATCAGATCATCAAGAACTTCAAGGAGAGTGGTTCAATAGTTGTGAAGAAGGCTTTAGGGCACCCAGGAATGTCCAGCAAACAGCAGGACCGTCTCCTAAAGTCAATTTAGCTGTGGGGTTGGGGCACCACAAGTGTAGAGCTTGCTCAGGAATGGCAGCAGGCAGGTGTGAGTGCATCCTCACGTGCAGTGAGGCAAAGACTTTTAGAGGATGGCCTGGTGTCAAGAAGGGGGGTGGGCCCGGGTGGCACGGGGGGCCCGTACTGGGCACGATTTTTTCTGAAGGCGGCCCTGACCCTTACACCCAACTCAACCTACTGTGCATTGTGAATGTTCTTTGACTGCCCCATTTGTAAACAATTCTTTCTAGCATTTTTTTCATAAAAAAAGACTCTTTCACTAATAGGTTTGATTTAAATGAAAACCTTTATAAAACCACAGGTATAATCTTCCTTCTCATATACCACTGAAAGCAGCAAAAAAATCATGGTAAAAAGCACCCACAAAATCATATAATATAGGCACGAACAATAAAGAAGCAGCTTCAGAGGTGAATCTGCAATCAGGTAATTAGAAATTGCTAGCTAGTGCTGATGACTGTCATTATTCAATTAATATTGAATTCACCAAATAAACGCACAATGGCATTACAGTTTTTTAAATGCCAAGACCCAGACATACTTTTTTGCACATTTTAAAGATCCACATTCCACATTAACTTCTAAATCTTATCCTCATGCTTACTACTCATCTGCAAATGTGACTTTTACTCAAGAATAGATTATTATTTTTTAGACCACTTAACAACTCAGAAACTAAGGGAGGTCCTGGTCTTCCCTATGTCCTGGTCTGACCATGAAACCATTGAATTATCATTACTTTTACCTAAGCATTCACGAGTCTGCCTCAGATGGCGTCTCAAGGAATCATTACTCCTTAATAAAGAGCATATTCATTAGATATCTCAGGATTTCACTGACTACATTACTCATAATACCTCTGCAGAGATCTCACAATCTATTCTATGGGAAGGCTACAAGGTTACGATCGGTGGTACATTTATCAAAATGACAGCGACACAGAGACATAAAGAAAAAGAGCGCATACGGGTTCTAGAGCAACAAATACAACAGGTAATATTACTCCACCAAACCCATCCCAAAAAACGTTTGTATACAAAAATTGTATCAGATAAAGGGCAATCAAATCAAATATTATCCAAAAAGGCTGCAAAAACAGTTCTATGGGTCCAACAAAACTATTATGAAAAAGGCGATAAAGCCGTTGCCGTTCTTTCATGTAAACTTTGTGCCCGGCGCACACAAAATAGAATAATGTCTCTGAAAACATCCACAGGTTCCCTCCAATATGAACCTCAAAAGATTGCACAGAGATTTCGAGATTACTATGATTCCCTCTATGATTTATATCTAGCAATAGATGATCCTATCTTGCTTAAGGAAAATATCAAGAACTATCTCCGCTCATGTCGATTACCCAAACTCACTAGAATGCAATTAACGTCGCTCAACATGGAAATCACATCAGAGGAGGTCTCTGAGGCTATGAAAGCATTAAAATGTCAGTCCGCCCCAGGCCCTGACAGGTTTACTGCTATATACTATAAAAAAAATTGCTGACCAGCTGATCTCCATGCTCACAGGGGTATTCAACTCGATCTTAGAGGGAGGTAAATTTGACAGGGCCACCACTACAGCAGGAATTGTGGTTATACCCAAACCAGATCAAGATCCAACTAAGGCGAGTAGCTACAGACCCATATCTCATCTTAATGTAGATTTAAAGCTTTTTGCAAAAATACTAGGAAATAGATTGAGTAATGTCCTCCACTCGCTTGTTCCCCCAGATCAAGTTGGTTTTGTACTGGGAAGTCAGGCTTCTGAAAATACCTGAAGAATAATCAACTTGATCCATGTAGTTAACAATGCATCTCTTCCTCCTCTAGTGGTCGCTTTAGATGCCGAAAAGGCCTTTGATAGAGTTACTTGGCTTTATATGCAGCTTACCCTGTTGAACACGGGGATCCAAGGGGCTTTTGTAGAGGGATATCAGCCCTATATCATAATCCTATAGCCTCAGTATTAGCTAATGGACACACATAACCCTCTTTAACTTAAACAACGGAACCAGCCAGGATTGCCCTCTATCCCTGTTACTTTTCGCTCTTATTATGGAACCCCTAAGGGCAAAAATTAGAAATAACCCTGACATCACAGGCATCCCTACAACTAAGAATTACTCCCAACTGAATTCGGCCAACTTTCCCAGACTCATCAACACAAAAAAATCTGATTTAACACAATGGAATAAACGTCTTATTTTTTCTTGTTCTGAACGTAACTTGTGTATTTTGTGTTTTTTCAAACCTATTCATTATTTCTGCCCTGTGTTAATCACATGTAATTGTAATCACACAACTAAAAATCACTTGCTAATCACTGGTAGATTCAAATACAGTTGGAGATGAAACATAACCAGAATATCTCATGAGTTGCCTTAATCTACACTTAAGATTAATGTAACATTAGATTTTTCATGGTGATATACAGTAAATGTACACATCGATATAGTCAATATGGAATAAATGATAACCAAAATATGCAAATGGTATAATCATAAGTCATAATTAAGATGCAATAAATGTTGATAAAATATATTATAAACTGTACTAAATATAATCAAAATTCATAAAATGTCACGGTCACAAGCCATGATCAATATACATTAATTAATGTAAAAAAATATATAATTTTAATACATATTGATCATGTTTTTTGATATATAAGGGAAACCTTTGTTTCTATTGTTATTATATCCACTACTGATGTTACTAGCATTTGCTAGCATTTCTGAAGCATTCCATTTGTCTTCTGGTTTTTGAAACTCATCTTGTTCTATCCAAATGCATTAACCAACAGATTTACACACTGTGGAAACTAGTGGCAGGGCTACCACCACTGCAGACGATGCAGATGATAGGACCTGGAGGTGAGGGGAGCCAGCAATGATGGTCCGTTGAGCTTGCATAGGTCTGGTGTATGTGCATTGGAGCTCATTTGACACTTCACTGTGCAAACACTGGCCGCTGAACATGCCCAGAACAGCAGAATAGGGTCTCCTCTGAACATGTACGGCAGCAATGTAGACCGGCACATCTATGGAACCCAGTGATACCATGTACCACCCTCAGAGCAAGCCTAGAGACTTACAGTGAGCAACAAACACAAGTAAAAATGCTATTTGCACTTGCCATGCACTTTTGCTAGCATTAATGAAAAATAGTTCCATAGGGAACTGGCCTAAAGGCTGAAGCTGTTTTGTAGCTAAAAACACAATTTTGATTAAATTAATGTAAAATATTAAGGAATAACAATATCCTGTTGTATTATAAAAGGTGCTTATATAATAGAAGCATTATTTTGTTATCCGGTAATATATTATATTTAATTTAAAGAAAAAACTTTCCGTCACTAAGAATATTTCAACAAGGTTCAATTTGGCTCCCTACGCTCCCTAAAATGAAAAATAGTTAGATTGGAATAATAATCAAATAAACACCTTTTTGATCTTTCATGTATTTAAACAACAGATTATACATTTTGCTTAAACTGATTTACGCTGTGGACTAAAAACATTTAGCTTTAGGAAATGGATTCATGGGTTAACCTGAATCTTCCAAATTTTACAAAATGGAAGAAGGACCTCAAATGAGGGTTTGTCCAGGCAAGTGACAATCACAGTAATTAACACTTGAGGTCTGTCCTCTCTGTATCTCACTCAAAAAATAAAATTGCTTGGGGAGGGTTGCTGTGAACACTGGGGGAAACAGCAGCAGAAATGTTGGCTGTGCCTTTAATACAGACTTTGGAACTGCCCCTTTATAAAAACATAACGCTCAATAATTTTGGAGATTTGTGAGTCCAGCTGGATATGTGCATAGTTAACACAGTAAAAATCTAAATTCAATTTCTACTATCCTTATGGACCATCTCCTTCATTAAATTTGTATGTTTTTCTCCTAAATGTGTCTTCTCCCCTCCGTGTATTAGCTATACACATTAATGTGCCAAGCGCATACTAAGCAAGGAGCACACCATCCTCCCAGCTTTTCCTATCAAAATGGGCAACATTTTCCACCCATTCAGATGTCATCATCGTATCTTGCAAATATCACATAATGGCATTTTTGCTCTGGACATACATTTTTGGACTTTTGGAAATGAGTGGTACAATAATGAATGTCTGCAAGCAACAGTGAAGTATGGTGGGGTTCCTTGCAAGTTTGGGGCTGCTTTTCAGCAAATGTACTTGGGGTTTTAGACAGGATTAATGGTGTCCTGAATGATGAAAAATACAGCCAGGTCATTATCCATCATGCAATACCATCAGGGAGGTGTATGATTGGCTCCAAGTTTATTTTGCAGCAGGACAAGGACTCCAAACATTCAGCCAATGTCATTAAGAACTGTCTTCAGCATAAGGAAGAACAAGGAGTACTGGAAGTGATGATATGGCTGTTTTGAAGGCAAAGGGTAGTTACACCAAATAGTGATTTGATTTAGATTACCCTCCTGTTCATTCACTTGGCATTTTGTTAATTGCTAAAAATAAACTATTAACACTTCTATTTTTTGAAAGCATTCGTACTTTACAAGACTTTTTCCACACCTGCCTAAAACTTTTGCACAGTACTGTATATATATATAGTTAGCACTTCTGCCTCACAGCACTGGGGTCATGAGTTCAATTCCCGACCATGGCCTTATCTATGAGTAGTTTGTATGTTCTCCCTGTGTGTGCGTTGGTTTCCTCTGGGTGCTCTGGTTTCCTCCCACACTCCAAAAACATACTAGTAGGCTAATTGGCTGCTATCAAAATTGACCCTAGTCTCTCTCTCTTTGTCTGTGTGTGTGTGTGTGTGTTAGGGAATTTAGACTGTAAGCTCCAATGGGGCAGGGACAGATGTGAATGAGTTCTCTGTACAGCGCTGCGGAATCAGTGGCACTATATAAATAAATGATGATGATGATGATGATGATATATATTATAATGCCCTTATATTAAGGTTGCATCTAAAAAACGGAATTCCGCTATGTTAAATCTGTGAGAGGGGGGCATGGTGTTTGCGGGGCTAAATTTTAGAAAGTATTTTAATGCTTAATGCATTAATGCTTTTATCTTAAGACGGACAGGATAAAGAAAAGTGGATTGATGTATGTCATATATCATGTTCTAATGAGAAGTATCCAAAAAACGTATGTGCCCTAAAGGTTGATCCCCATTACAAAAGCTGGAATAAATATTAATATTAAGATTGTTTTTGTGATCCTATACGGACAATTAGAATTTTTAAATTGAATAAGGAGCAGCACACAAGAATAAAAGAGCGATCACCCAAATAACATTACGTTCCGTACCCTATTAGAACCTTACCTGGTATTGATTACATATACTCACTTCTATTGTAATAATCTGGTTTGGTTATTCTTACAGTCTACACATATCTATTGTTTATTTCCCTTAATCTTCTCACCACCATTCCTTTTTCCTCTCATCTCATTTAAATTACAATTTTATTTATTTGTATGTTTTATTTTTATATTTTTATCCTAATTTTCTCAATGCTTGATCTAATTTTTGTTGCAATTTATATATCATTTTTATTTCTATTTTTATCATTTATTTTATTTGTATATTTCACATTTGTGGACATCTATACACCCAGCTTAGAACATTGATGACCTTTATAAACATTGAGCTATAAATATTTACCGAACTGGTTCCGCTGGAACATAGAGGAAAAAATAAAGAACTATGCGATAAACATAATAATGCAAAAGACCTGATTTCCTTAACAATCGGTGCTATAACATTTAACCTGCTCATCAAAGCCACTACCAGCATTATACCCTATACAAAAGAGCTATGTACATTATCTACAAATAAAGAACTGTGTGTCACGGGCACTAGGAGTCTTTACCCAGGTATCACCAGATGATAGACTTACCAGAGCAGTATAGTTGGTATTATGGTACTCTGGTAGCGGGGTGATCACGGAACAGGAAACAGCAGATGGTAAGAGAATGCTCGAGGAAAGTCTATGACTAGCAGCACTGGTAATAGGTGGATAACTGTACACGAGGAACTGGATGGACAAGGAAACGTGAGGGTAGTCAGTGGTCTGCGGATAGCAAGTTGTACCACTGCTATAGTGAAGGAATGTCCAGAAGTAACTAGGAGGTGATGAGAGTCAGCGGTCTGCATATAGCAAGTTGTACCGCTGTCTGGGTGCAGGAATGGAATCCAGGTGAAGGTATCCGGGGAGTCAGTGGTCTGCGTTAGCAAGTTGTACCACTGCTATGTGAAAGGATACTGGAAACAGGTGACTCAGGGAACAGGGAACAATGGTCTGCCTCTAGCAAGTTGTACCATTGAAATATATAAGTGAGGAGGAGCACGGGGAGATAAATGCAATGCAGAGTATACACGGGCACACTGAACTTGATCCCACGATGATAGGCACACAATAATAATAACTGAGCAGCACTGCACAAATATACAAAGTCACAAGAACTGTCCACGCTAAAAGGAAACACAGTCAAGTGATGGCAATAGTCTCAGTGGATAGGGAACTCCGGAGGAGAACAACTCAGTCCCGCAAGATATGCAATACACCAGCACAGTCAATGAGAAGTATGCATACCGTGGTTCAGGAGAGCAGGCTGTCAGAGAGAGGTGCAGGGATACCTGAATGGCTGGAGGCCGGCAGGAATGCGAAGTCCCAGGAGGGTGGAAGCGGTAACCAAGTAGATGCAGCGCACGGTAGGTAGACCAGCGTGGAATGAAACAATACTCAGGAAGCAGTAGTATATATTGAACTGGACACCTGGAGAACACGGGAGAGTTGAGGCGGTCTAGCTGAGATGAAAGCAGCGGGCGTTGATCCGATGCAGACAGGCGAGATGACACAAGCAGAAACACTGTAGACACGGAGACAGCGGATCAGCTGGCTGCAGACACGAAGAGCACTGGAGCGTTGAGATGAGCAGGATACTGCGGAAACCTGGAGGCAGCGGATAGGAATCAGCTGAGCAGTAACGATGATACACGGGATAGTTGAGGTAAGCAGGATCCTGTAGAAGCACGGAGGCAGCGGATAGGAATCAGCAAGTGTAGTCACGATGAAACACGGGAGAGTTGAAGTGGTTTGGAAACTGAAGAAGCATGGAGGCAGCGGATAGGAATCAGCTGGTGTAGTCACGATGAAACACGGGAGAGTTGAAGTGGTTTGGAAACTGTAGAAGCACGGAGGCAGCGGATAGGAATCAGCTGGTGCAGTCACGATGAAACACAGGAGAGTTGAAGTGGTTTGGAAACTGTAGAAGCACGGAGGCAGCGGATAGGAATCAGCTGGTACAGTCACGATGAAACACAGGAGAGTTGAAGTGGTCTGGAAACCACAAACGAACAACAGGAATCAGCAGGAGCTGAATACACGAGGAAACACAGGAACACCTTCAGAGCTCATGGGGAATGAGACTCCAAGATCAGGCAACGAGGTATTGACCTCAGGTGCTTTAAATAGGGAGTGTTGCCTGATCAGCCAATTAACTAAAAGGAACATGTACTGAAGGTTTGAAAGGACTGCACATGCGCAGACCCTCAGGATGGTGGACGGCCACGGTTCCTAAACACACGAGAAGTAGTACTCACAGTCCGGTGAGTGACACTGTGAACATACCAACCGGGTATTTTGCAAACCAGGGAAAATAAGGTGAGCTCCCCTTTTTCTCCCTCTCCCATATTTTTCTCCATATCTCCGCCCCCCCACTCTTTCCCCAGATTTCCCAAGTTTTTCAGGAGAAGAAAATAAGAAAGATAAAGTGAATATTAAAAACAACTGACTGCATGAAAAAAACAACAACAGGGTAAGCTAATTTAAGAATAGTACATCAACACAACTGCAAGAACACATTACACCACCACTCCAACCTGTACTGGATCACGCAAAAGATTCATCAGAGTAGTGCCCGGGTGGTGGAGAAGAAGATCCGCTGTGACACACCGGAGAACGTGGAGCTGGCTCCGTCCGAGTTCTGGGCCCTGACTAGCCTACCACACCGCCACCCTAACATTGTATGCTTCGAGGAGTGCGTCCTGCTGAGGAGCGACCTGGCCCAGAAGATGAGCTCCGGGAACAAGAGCAGCAAGCACTACTTGCACCTGGTTGAGACCTTTTCTCAAAGGTACTGGGGTGTCAACAATGTTCAGGCCGAGGGGTGAGTCAGAAATCCGGGCTCTGGACATGGACTCAGTGGGTTTCAGTAATAAAGGCCTAGAGATGGCGAGTGTAGTACAGTCCGGTGCTTTTATCTCTCTAAGCAGGGATTGAGACATGGTACTCAGGGCGGTCAGTAGTGCAGGCCGGGAAGTGATAGCTGGACACGGGGAGTGCCAGTAATGGACACAGGTGGTTAGTGGCATTAGGTGAAAGGTTGAGGTTGGGTACTAAGCATGTGGTCCAATTATTATAGGCAATTGAAGTGTGTGAAACAGGATATATATTATAACTTTCTATATTTTCATTATTGATATTTTTTAAATATGCTTCTGAATAATCAATCTTGTTTTCAACAATCCTTTTATTGAAGAATTTCAAATTCTTCAACTGAGCGCTATTTTAGCCTCACCCTAAAGTAACAAGGATGCAGATAAATTGTGTTTTGTGCTCCCTGATAATAGACTTAGAAATATCTACAGGTGATATGGCCGGCACACATGTCCCAGCTTCCCCCAGAAACATAATGGTATTACAGTTATATATATTCCTTCAGTAGATAACCAGTGTGCACGTAAGGAATGTTTTCCTAAGTGCAACTAATGTCAGCCATGTAAAATGATCAATCCCATTTTTACTTAATAATCTAATCACCTCTGTTACTTTTATCAACTGAAAGCAGTGTATGGACAGACGTTTCTGTAAAAATAAACATTCCTTACTGCGCGAGTGTTATTCTGTCTCTGAATAGAAGAAAAAAGTGAACTATTGATCCAAAAGCACCTGAGGTGAACAGAAGATAGCAATCTATCATTGTACTCAGACAGTGTATATGTCATAAGTGACCTGGTACATGGCAGTGTACAGTGCTGTATATCAGGGTAACACAGAAGAGGCAGAACATGGCAGGAGTTAGGACAGGTAAACAGAAGGGTACATATATCACAGACAGATCATTGAATATATTAGAGTTTACATTTTCAGCCATCAGCTATGACAAACACTGACAACGTATTTACCCCAGATAGACCCCGGGACCAGTATGTTATATTGTTAGCATTGAATAAATCTGCTGTCATTATAGTACCAGTGATCACTATTGATATTTGCTCAAGCTACAAAATCCTTGCAGAGTTTCATTGTGTGATTACCTCCATAAGGAATAAGTATATACTATACAATACATCCTATATGTAAATCCCGCTGCATCATGTGACACTGCCTACATTCTGAAGGATATAATATTACAAAGTATATCATTAGAGCCTTATGGACTGGAGTTTACTTTAGTTCCATTTGGGAACAGTGGTAGGTTATTGCATACACCTCAGTGACAAGCCCTGGGAAATCTCCGTACCCCTCCCATCACATCAGAGAGAATGATGGTATTATCTGTAACCAGAGAACATGAGACAGCTGTCCATCGACAGCACAGGGACTGAGATTTCTCCACTGGCTTGGGCCCCAGAAACTCTCTATACTCTCACTAGGGGAGAAAAGCACACAGGACCCCAGACATGGGGAAAACCACTGGTGCAAAAAATAAATGCTGCAGCCCATAGCTGACATAACCCATATATACATTGCCAAATTTAATTCATAATCCAAAATTCATAATGTCATAACCATCTATAGTAAAGTGATCCCAATCACGATCTCTACTAACTTTGAATTGACTGAATGTGCGATGGGGAGAGTATGAAACCTGCCGGGGAGGGATCTAAATATCTCTGTCCTGTGGTGCTTTACCCATAGGTTATAACGGTTGGTGCCATCTTCACATATATATTTATATTAAAAGCTGGTGCTCAGGGGGATGACATGTGAAAGAGAAGTTGGTGAGCAGAGGGTGACATGAGAATAAAGCTGGTACGCAAAGGATGGCATATGATTGTAAAACCTGTGCATAGGGGGTGATAAAGTGTGACATTACAGAAAAGCTGCAGCTCCACCATTTGTGAGTGACTGCAATCTCACTAGTGCTGAATCTGCAGCTAACCACAGGATGTGATGGCATACCATGTCCGTATCGCACAAGGAACATGTCCATTAAGGCTTCTGCCTTATTCGTCATAATTTCATTGTTTTTAGCTTGAGTAGCAGAGTTGCAATAGTTTTCTTACATTTTATATGGTGTGTAAGTGTAAGTAACCTTAATCGGACATGTTAAACTGTAAGGTCTTTTGTCTATGGAATACATTATATATATATACAGGGTGATTCAAAAGTTGCAGTACAACCTTTTATTTCAAAAACTCTACAGGAATTGGGCCGATTGGCCGATTTCAAGATGGCGCCCATGTTTGGTACATACCGTAAAAGATAGACCACGTCACCCATACCTTACTGGAGTATTCAGGTTTCCCAATTTACTGTAGAGTTTTTGAAATAAATGGGTGTACTGCGACTTTTGAATCACCCTGTATATATATATATATATATATATATATATATATATATATATATATATTTATTTAACATTTTTGTTGCTAGAGTAAATGAGCACCTATAACCTTGTTGCTATATATAGGAAGTTACAGAGCCCTCCCTTTATACCTTTATCTTTATATTTTTTAATTTTTATTTCCTGTTATTAGCGCTCCATATGTATTTTTGTTTCATAATTAGTGATACATAAATATTTTGTCAGCTTCAAATAATGAAAAACAAATACCTGGGCAGTATAAAAATTATTCAAAATATCCCATATCTATTTCACACATTGACTTTTGCCTTAACAGTCATGCCACCACCAAGGTTTTTTTTTTTTTTCTTTGAAGAGCTGACACTTACTCTAGAGGGTTTATTTATGGAAAATGAATTCACAATGCTTAAGATGGAAAACAGTTACCAAAAATATCAAACAAGATATTATACTATAGTTTCTTGTAAAATAAAAGGATTAGACAATTGAAAAATGGTACATTAGTGAATGACCAGATTTCTATCTGCTGAGAGCAAGAATTCAATGGAACATTTCTCAATATGAAATTTACTCCCAAAAGTGAACAAATCTTTTAGTTTTGCATGGCATTTTTGAAACACGTTTCAGGAGCCCACCCTCTTCCATTCTGAGGTCTGCAGTAAAAAGCCTGTGTAAATGCAAATCCCTGACTGAAAACACTTTTTTAGTCAGAGATTTTTCATACTGGCCTAACTTCTTACCAGAATGTTCTATAAAGATGATATTACCTCCACAAAACAGGTCATAAGATTCACTTGATTTAAATATTGGGCATTGATTCTGTAATTATGATATTGGGGAAGATATGATATTTTCCTGTGTCATTATTTCTCTATTCATTCAAACTTAGCTCAACTGCTCAGCCTCCTATCACCTATTTGAAATGTCCAGAGATATCACAGAAGCACAAAGAATGTGAGGCATCTGTTGTTGGATATAATTGAAGGATATTGATATAACCTTAAAGAGAGAATCCATTATTTTTTAGCTTTTACGACCTGTGTCAGTCTGTAAATTGGTGTATACACTCTTTTTTTCTACTAAACACACACACCTGGATCTCTCTATATATAGTAAATTAAAAAGCAATTTAATCTCTCCATCACAGGTTTTAACCCATGGTTAGACACAGAGTTCCTGCAAGCCTCAACGAGGAAATACTGTGAATTAAATGTCAACCATCTATTTGCAGTTTTATGTGACTTGTAAGTAGCTTGGCTATAACATAAAATATTTCTCTCTCTCATACTGCAGTTTTGGAATGGTATGATTCCGTTATCTTGCACATGATATGTTGCATCACAAATGGTACCTATTAAAGCATAGTGATTTTATGATTCAAACTTCTTTAAATTTAGAGCTATGAAAAACTTAAAATTCCTGTTTCAGATGGAAGTAGCTAAATTTATAGCATTTCTGTTTTCATCTTTTGACACAGACATCAAAAGATACCAAGGTTATTAACATAAAACCATATTGCCCTCATTAATTAATCTTCTTGACATACTGTAGGCAAAAATATTACAGTTGTGAAGTATTTCCTGGAATTGCACAGACCTGCAAGATCATTATTTGGTTACAGAAGAAACAGCATAGCATATTATACAATAATCTTTGAAGTCCATGATTAATGTTCCTTAATTAACTACAATTAAAAGAGAATTTCTTACTAGTATTTAAAGAAGCCCAATAATATATTCAATGGTAATATAATAAGAAAATGTTATTACCAATAATGCTAAAAATGCTACAAAGTACATTCAAATTAAACTAATAATGCATAAATGCTACATTTGTTGGATTTCCTGTATTAATGAAAACATGGTCAATGTCTTTATACGATTTTCAAAATTATATATTGCATAATAAAAGTAATTTGCAAAACTGCAAAACGTGCAGGCATATAGAACTTTAGTATCTTCCAACCTAACACATTTTGCAAACATGAACCTATTTTTGTTATCTGACTAAAATTGTGCATGATGGAAAAAGTGAAATATCAGTTCATTTTCCAATCTACTACCACTTTAGGATCACCTCCATTCTTAATTGGCTTTCTTCCGTTTTCCAACTAAAATACTGCATGCTCAGTTTAGCTTAGTTTTCATTTACATCTTAAATTAATGAAGAGCGTGAGATACTTTATAACATGTGTCACTTTTGTGTGTCTGAAGTGTCTTATTATTGGACAAAATGTGCATACAAATTTGCCTGGAAAAGGAAAAATGTGTCTCAAGTCGTTTTGCAGGGAGAAAAATAAGCTGCATGCCGTCTGCTTAACCGTCCTTGAATTCAGAGAATCTTGCTTGGCAAAACAAATTCTTGTTTTTATTGGTTATACCTTTTGGTGTTAATAAAAAGTGTCATCAGTGTTGGATGGATGTTAAGCCACAAACGCAGTAAACTTAACCAGGTTGCTGCTTAATTGAACTTTTAACAAAACAGTTGATGCAGATTGCTATACAGTAGTACAGCAGCAGGCAGTAGTACAGTTGTATATGCAGTCTAATGCATGTTCATGTATACACTTGAACACCTATATGCAGTATCCTTCTATATGCAGGCAGGATGCAAGCTATTATATACTGCACATCCATGCAGTTTATATTGTGGACAGACTCCTCTCTCTCTCTTTCTCTCTCTCTCTCTCTCTCTCTCTCTCTCTCTCTCTATATATATATATATATATATATATATATATATATATATTGTTATGTTCGTACTTTTGTTACCAATAAATATTGTCTGCTGCAATTAATGTGGTTCTAATAGACAAAGAGATTTAATAGAAAAATATAGCAGTATTACAGCAAACTATGATAAAGTATAAAAAGTATAACAAAATACAAGAAAGTATAACCAAATAAATTAGGCATAGCTCACTGGAATCCAACAATCAGACATCAGTCCTGAAGTCTGAGTTAGCAAAAAGAGGGAATGTTAGTGGCTTGTTTGAAGTAACCCTTTTTACATATGCTGCATACGGTATTATAGAGTATCAATCTTATAATAATCACAACTATTGAACGCTTAGCCGCTGATACCGGATTTATTCTGGTGAATGAGGAATAATATAAGACCAAACACCATACATTTCTTAGGACCTGAACCATAAATACCTTTAGTGTAAATTTATCTTTGTATAAATAACCTTTAAGTCTTACTAATAAAATGGTGTGAGTTGGAATTTTATTAAAAGTGAACTATTTACACATGTACATGTGAATGTAAGTTTATTTGCTGTGTTTGCAATTGCGATTGCATAATTAACCCTTTTACGCTGTAGCGTGCCAATCGCAATCAAACAGAAAAACCATTGCAATCGTTATTTAATAATTGAAACAACTTCATCCAATTACTCAACTTCAACAGTATATATAAAAAGAGGTGTCTTCACTCTCTCTGTGTAATATCAGAAGTGCGAACTTCATGTTTCGGTGTACGTGTATGCGCAGTAGTGCAGCACGGACCTGAGGCTGCTGCCCCAATTCCTGTACACTAGACCACCAGGAAAACAGGCTCTAAATAGGAGACGGGTCTCAGCGCTCCATTCTAACAGTTTTTGCATATTGGTGCACGTTGTAGAAAGTCGCTTAGTCACTCAATTCCTCTATCAGAAGATGTTGATGTCTTTGTCCACAAATCCATGTATTTCCCCTAAAAACTAGCCTAATATAGATGCAAATGACATCAGTTCTGTCAATGGCACATCTTTTGAACTTTTGTTTACTGTGGGTTATAAAATAGCATTGCTGACAGGTGTAAATCTGCACTAAAGCCATATAAAGCGATCTGCAGTTCTCTTTTTATTTGTCTAGTGCATTTACGATGGCCACATATGCACTCAGTGTCAGGCAATTGGACCGATATTGTAGTGTGACTCCAAGCCCCACAGGCACCAGATAGGTTACATGTTTGCTTTAATTGCAATATTTTCGTAGTTTCTTAAATTAAATTGACACATCATTTATTATATGTGTTAATTTTTCAGTAATATAATGCTACTATCTGGAGAAGTGAATTTCATCATCGTCATCATCACCATTTATTTATATAGCGCCACTGATTCCGCAGCGCTGTACAGAGAACTCATTCACTTCAGTCCCTGCCCCATTGGAGCTTACAGTCTAAATTCCCTAATATACACACACACACAGAGAGAGAGAGAGACAGACAGACTAGGGACAATTTTGATAGCAGCCAATTAACCTACTAGTATGTTTTTGGAGTGTGGGAGGAAACCGGAGCACCCGGAGGAAACCCATGCAAACACAGGGAGAACATACATGGTCGGGAATTGAACTCATGACCCCAGCGCTGTGAGGCAGAAGTGCTAACCACTACGCCACCGTGCTGCCCGGTAGAATTTGTTGCTACATCACTGACAACTCACTCTCTTGGAGTGTATCTAAATTTATGTTACTCCTATGCAAGCTTTTTAACAATTTCCAATAAGGGATAATATTTTACAATACCATCAGTATTCAATATTTTTGCTGGAGCAAATCCTCTACATATCGATGCCCTTGGTTTGCTCCATCACGGCTGCTATAGTTTAATTTATAACAAGAGCATTTTTTCTGGTAATTGTCAGATATACCAGAAGAAATTGGGTAGATTTTTTTAATGATTTCTCTTATTTTTGATGCCATTTATGAAAAAAAATAAAATTATTTTCATGAAAAATCCAAAAATAATTATCCAAACAGAACAGATTATGCAGGATTATAAACTTAATTTGTCAATAGGACCAGAGAAACTATTTTAGTGTATTTATGAACTGTTAAATAAACACAATTTTTGCTGCTCCCCATACTTGGTACTCCCTGCCCCGCCCAGTCAGACTCACCTCCAACCTCGAATCGTTCAAATGCTCCAGAAAAACTCACCTTTTTACATTTGCCTAGTTCTAGTTTGGACTTCTTATGTAGTTGCTTTTTCTTTAGTCTCCTGTATTGACTTTTATGAATTCTGTTGTTTATTTTGTCCTTTACTCATCTGGCTTTTTTTCTGTTTATTTTGTGTTGATTATGCACAACTGAGGATTCTATTGTGCCATATAAATATAATAAGATGATAGTGATGATGATAATTACGAACCAATTATTATGCCAAAACATGATACATTAAAGCTTAATCTATATTTATGCATTTGTTTATTGCCTTTATTTATATTTAAATCAACACATTTCAAGAAGCTGGATGACTTTCTAAATATATATATATATAAATATATATATATATATATATATATATATATATATATATGCATATGTTACAGAACCTTCAATTTACAACACCAGAGAAATAGGGGTGCAATTATTATACCATAAGTCATTGTGCTTTCAAAATGTTAAATAACATGTTCCTACATTAACAGTGTTACAGGCCTGAATTCCAGGTTCTTTTTTGTTGAGTGGTAGGTGATAATTTGTGGTGGCCAGTCACAGTGCAAGTATGTCCAGCCCAATTGCCCTTTTTTTGCACTGTGCACATACTTACATGTATATCCACAATTTGTTTAAATTTGCCATATTTCTTTAGCCAGCCTGAAATTGGCTAGCAAACCTTTTGCAAGACCTACTTGTATCTTTCTAAATATACAATAAGCTGCTCGATTTTACACACATGCAAATAGACATATGCCTATATTTATGAATAAACATAATGTGTTCTAATGGTATATACATCAACAGTGCAGCGTGTGCAGTGCGCATGGGCCCATACATTAAAGGGGCCCAGAACTGACCCCTTGACTTATGAGCCCACCCAGTACTCACAGCTGTGTAGCCACAGTCTGTTGATTCATTCTAACTTGGCCACAGATGGGCCCAGTGGTATGTTCATTTGTGCAGTTTCAGTGTGGGTGTAACTCATAATACCACGTGCAGAGCGGGAGTTAAACAGGCTGACAAGTGACAGAGAGCCTCACACACTCCCTGCCTGAGTACATAAAGGTGCCAGCAAGCTGGCTATACACCCCTCTGCCTTAATTAGAAGCTAAGCAATGGGTGCTGCAGTCTGAGAGTGGGTTGGATGGGATCTCAAAGAAAGGTGGCTCTGGAAGAGACAGGAGACTACAATTGGCAGAATATACGATGATTGTCCAGCATTAAGGTAAGTTTTGGGGGGGTAAAGATTAATCTTATGGGTTGATTATAGTGATTGGAGTTAATGATTAGGGTGATTGAAATGAATTATTATTCTGATGGGGGTTAGTGATTATATTGATGTGAGTGATTATACTGATGAGTTTAATAATTATTCTGATGTGGGTTAAGGATTATACTGATGGGGTTAATAATAATGCTATTATGGGTTATTATGCTGACGGCAGGGCCGTCTCTTCCATTGGGCATGATGGGCAGGTGCCCGGGGGCCCTGCAGGCAAGGGGGGCCCGTCTGAATCCTAAAAAAAAAATATATATATATACTTACCTTACGGTCACATTAGTGGTGATCCGGCTCCCTCCCTGGTCCCCTCTTCTGTGCTGTGCTCACAGTGAATGCTGGGCGTGATGTCACGCCCAGCATTCACTGCAACCACAGCACGGAAGAGGGCAGAAGAGACTCAGCGGTGCGGAAAAAAGAAGAGGATCGGACTTAAGGTAAGTTAAGGGGGCTCCTATATATATATATATTTATATATATATGTAAAAAAAAAGTGATTATATATATAATCACGTTTTTTTTTACATACATATATATTTTTTTTACACACACACACACACACATACTATTTATATATATATAGATATATATATATATATATATATATATATATATATATATATATATATACATATATATATATATATATATATATATTTTTTTTTTTTTATTTTTTTTTTAGGGGCCCGGTACACTGCATTGCCCGGGGGCCCATAAAGTTGTTAAGGTGGCCCTGGCTGACGGGACTTAATGATTACACTAATTGGGGTTTAATGAAATTTACTAATTAGGTTTTAATTGTAATGCTGATAGTTGTTCAAAGATAGTGCTGATGGGGTGATTACGCTGAAGGGGATAATAATTATGCTGAAGGATTTTAATAATTATGATGAATGGGATTAAAAATTATACTGATGGGGTTAATAACTATGCTGATGGGGGGTTAAGGATTATCGTTATGGGAGTTTAATGATTATGTTGGTGGAGGGGTTAATTATGAGTTAAAGTCATCACCAACATCAATTAACCTCCTTATTTTCAGCAATATTAGTTGTACAAAAGAGTTTTATAATAATTTTTTAGCAGTTACATTGTAAAATACTAAATCCCATCAATTTTTCAATGGCAAAATATATTGCTTTAAAATATTTTAAAGAAAGTTTTCTTATTGTTTTTGGAAAGGGGTCCATGCACTTCTCTTGCCCACAGGCACATTATAATCATAAACACACCTTCTATGCTTATTTGAGAGGCTTCACAATGTATACAACAAGCCTTCCTGTCATCCTCAAAGATACATAAATTAAGACTGTGATATTTACATCGGTTTAACTAAAGTGAAGAAATGTTAGATTAGCCATGTGAGGAGAGCTATATCTGGAATGGGGTTGAATTATGCAAAGTAGCTCCAATAGGTTCTGTTCTGTAACAGACCCAGAAAAATCACGGTATGTACTGAGCAATAGGTATGTGGTTAGTGGATGGGATGTTGAAGTTCGGGTTCAGATTTTGTGTGCTTATAGGGGTCTCCACAAATTTTCCCCACTGCCACTAACTCCCCCTCATGCTGTGTGGGAACATGACATGCTTATGTTATAAGAGAGCAGTGCCAGTGCTGCCCTGTAATATTGCAGCCCCACCTCAAATCCCCTATTACTGGATAAAAAGGGATGGAGCCCTTGTACTGTAAGTATGTATCACTTGGAGGGAATGTAAACTTACACTGTTTAAGTGTGAAGGGCAAAGTCGGTGGTTGATTGAGCCCTTCAGTGCTGCTGCAGCCAAATCATCCTCCAGTCAACACTCTAACCGGCTGGCAGGTCACGGTGGGTGTCTCTGATATGATTTGATCTGGCTGCGCCAAATTTTTATCAGGGTCCCCAAATGTTAGTTGCCCTGGGCCCCCACAAGCCTTAATCCAGATCTGCATACAGGCTCCAATAATGTAAATCAAGTGTCGCCTGCATTGAATTCAATTACCATAATTCAACTTTGATTTCAGTAGTACTTAGTTTCCAACTAACATAGGTGAAAATCAGTATTTTATAGTAAACCACAGTAAATGGTCAGATAATTGGTTTTGTGTCTATGGAATGAAAGGTAGACTAATGAAAGTGTGTGTTATGTATAACAGTTGTGTACTAGTCTCCATGTTATTAAATTGCCTATTTGTTATATTTCTTTATTAACTTGAAAAATTCAAACTTAATTTCAACAAAAATGTATGTGAAAATTAGAAACTGTCCCATGGTTTATAAATGAACTGTCTAACACGATATCTTAATAGTCCACAGTGTGAGTTGTCCTATTAGTTTTAAGTAGGTAAAGCATGGCTGTAACTAATGATTATAATGTATTACTAGATAATATAAGCATATGTATACAGATAAGGGCAGCCAGGTGCAAGAATTAATTATTTTCCTAGTTTCCCACAGCTCACTAAAAGTAGAAAATATTGCTTGAAAATGTAAATATAAATCTTTCCTCAGGCACATAAACTATGTACTATTATTTTTGTAGTATTATTAATATGTAATTTGTTTCAGCATATTTGGTTAAGTGGGATTAATCTGGCTTAGATTTATCACAAAAAAAATATTAACTTATCAATTATAGTAGGCAGATAAACCTTTGTATGATCATGTAGCACAACACACATTCATCCATGCAAAGCAGAGATTAATATTTAAAACAGGAAAATAAATAAGACTGTATTAAGTGTATTAAGTGTAAATAACAAATCATATACATATATAATTAATACTTACAGTTTATTACACTTATACAAATAATCAAAATGTTTTCATATGCAAATCCAATATAGAACAAAGCTTTGCAAACAGAGCTAAAAATATATAAAACATTATATATAAAAGCCAACACTACATAAGGTAATCAAATATATCAGAACCACAGTTATAACTTATATAGGGCAAAGTGCTCATAAATTAGGGAAATTCAGAGGGATATATTTACTGATACAGTTCTCAAAATTGTATTGATCCTCAGTACAAAAGGTGTAAAGCAGACATGTAAAAATCTCTCCATGAAAGGCAAATTATGCTTCCAACATAGAAGACTGTGTCTTTGATTGTAGTCTACACACTATTGCTCTAATTGGTAGTATAGAAATTGCAACAGGATGGAGCAATCATTTATATTCGGATATTCATCACTAATTTGTAATATTGATTGCAGTTCTAATTTAAGCACTGTTTACAAAGTTATTGTGGCTCTAAGTATATCTGGAACATATCAGCAGATAAACTATCTGTGACTCCAATGGAAATACAGTATTGGCTTTGGAGGATGAAAATGTGTGAAAAGGTCTAAGAATTGTTTTAACTCAGTCTCTGGAGTGGAGAAAACAGTAGCTGCTACCATGAAACCGCATCTGTGGTGTTTTTAAATTACAATCTTCTGCTGTGATCACAGATTTAAGCTCCAGATTATGTGAGCCAAGTTCCAATTTTAATATGTGATTAGCAGTGATATTTAATAGAAAAATCAGCGTGATGTGTTTTCTGAAAGTGATGTATTCAGCCAAAGGATATGTATATATACATCAAGGCTTGGGCACCTTCCTGGTGATGCACACACAAACAAATTCTTGCTTTATACTTTGCTTTGTTGTCGGGATGGCAAAGTCATTAACTGCATCAAGTTCCACATACTTTCTCATGACCCTAATGGTAAATTAACAGAGACCAGCTCCCTAGACATGGGCCACTGTCTGGCATCGGTCATCCTAAAAAAATGAAAAAGACAGGTTTAAATACATAAGACTCCTCCTACATCCTTGTCTCAATGGATAGGTGACCCTCCCACTTTGTCTTTGTTAAGGAGTTCTCAACAGGTGCTCTGCTTGATTAGCCTTACTGCAGACACACCTTGTCAGCTGCTATCTATCTATCTATCTATCTATCTATCTATCTATCTATCTATCTATCTATCTATCTATCTATCTATCTAACTATCTATCTATTCAACCATACAGCTCACTAAATGAATTACAAACAGGGCAACCACCTTCAATTGCAAATTCAGTCTTTCAGTCTTCATCATTATGTTAAGATTAACTATTATAACTGTTAATCAAAAAATCGCACTGCACAGAACAGTTCCATATGATTACATTTAAATAAAGTTTCAGATTCATGCACGTTTAGACCAAAAACAAATGAGCGAAGTATGCAAACTCTTTCTCTACCTTTTCAAGGAACCAACTAAAACAGGCTCAGACTCTTATTTTACATATCTCCAAAAATAAGAAGCGATTTAGATCAAATAGGGGGATCTAAGCTATCAAGCAAAAACACAAGACTAAAATGTAACATCTGAAGAAATTTTACTACTACATAGATATTTGAAGTTTACCTCATTTTCTAGGCCTAACTTATTTAAATTTTTTAGTGAATTGAACAGATTTATCCGAACTTTGGGCTAGATTTACTATCAGGCAGGATGTAATGCTCAAAGCCGCCGGCGGCTTTGAATAGAACATGGCACTTTTGCTTCAAATGACGGCGCTTTCGTGTGATGGCGGTTTTTTTGAAAATTACACCTGTCTCATGGCCTGTTACTATTGGCTGCTTTCAAAGTCAGGAGATTTGACATCACAAGCCTTATATAAATCACTGGCCTGACACTTTTTCTTTGATAAGTTTTTGAGGAGTTGTGAGAGAGGAGTTTGGTGGTTAGTGCTTTGGTGAGAGTTGGTGAGAGTTGGAGTATAGTGGTTTGGTGGTGCGATTTCTGCTTGAACTGTGAGTAGTCCTGTGCTAGTTTTCAGTTGTGTACATTTATTTTCAATTTTTTTTTCTGTCTTGTATTTTTTGTATTTGACTTGTCCTTTGTCTGTGTTACTTGTGTGTGATTGTGTTGAAAGTGTGTCTGTAGTTAGTGTAGTTTGTCCTTTGTGTTTGTAAGTCTTTCTGTGTTTTGTGTTTTTCACATTTATTTGTGAATATGTCCAGAGAGAGGAGGGGAGCAGAGGCTGAGGAGAGGGAGATGGAGGTTGAGGGGGCAGTGAGGAAAGCTTTGAGGAGTCAGGACAGGGCAGGAAGACCAAGACAGGGAGGAATGTCCGTTTCTTCCATGATGAGAATTGTATGCTGGTGCACAACATAGTTCCCTGCTACGAAGTTATATTAGGGAACCTGGCAGCCTGTATTCCTCTAAGGTGGTGCCACCAATTGTGGGGGAGAGTGTGTGATGCAGTGAACGCGGTGGGGCCACTAAAGCGGACAGTGGCGCACTGCCGCAAGCGCTTCTCTGACATCAAGAGGAGACTAAAAGAAAAAATGGCCGAAGAAAGGAGGTCAACAAGAAGAACGGGTGGTGGCCCCCTCTTCGTATCGAATATACAACTTATGAGGAGGAGCTGCGGCAGATAATGCCCTGGGAAATTGTCGAGGGGGTTAATGTACAAGATACAGATTCACCCTCGTTTGCCCAAGTAGTTGGTGAGTTATTTGCCTTTTTTTACTCTAACAGTTTTAAAAGGACACTTTTTTTTATAACTGTTTTTTATTTGCAAACACATTTTTCCAAAAAACTATATATTTGTAAATTGCTTTTTGCTGCAAATACATTGTATGCTTTTTCTAATACATCCAGATTCGCCAGGACCGCAGTTAACTCCCAGTCTGAGGTCTACACCTCCACCTTCAGTGAGAGATTCTGCCCCAGAAGAGCAAGCAGGTGCGTGATTTCTGTTTTGGAGAGAAATAATGGAGCTAGTAGATTTTCTGTGCAAGTGTTGGTGTCAATGTTATATTTCGTTACTTTTAAATGGTTTGCAATGAGAACATAGGGCTAGATTTACTAAACTGAGATGTTGCCTATAGCAACCAATCAGATTGTAACTTTAATTTATTTATTGCATTCTACAAAATGACAGCTAAAATCTGATTGGTTGCTATAAGCAACATCTCCACTTTTTCAAGCACGCAGTTTAGTCAAAACAACCCAGCATGTACTACACAGAGGGAGTACTAAAATAGTATTAGCTTACCCCAAAGCACGGTCTAGCAGCATTTGGCTGTCTGCATCATCATATTTGTAGGTCAAAAAAACTTTGCATTGTTAGTCCCCTCAGCCATACATAGTCCAAATGAGAATGAGAAGATAAAAAAAATGCATCCTTAAGCAGGTAGCATAGGACGAGAAATCAGGAATGCAAACATTGTTAAACAATCTGTAGTTGCACAAGATTATTCTTTTCTATCCAGTGTTCAGAATGCAATATACAAACATATTATATCGTATACACTTACCGTGATTTTTAATACACAGGGCCATCTTCATATCAGGCACCTCAGCGGGAGTCCCTGCAAATGTCCCCTGAGCCAGAGGATCAAACGTTAATCACCCTGAAAACAGTGGATGCCCCTGTGTCTGGCCTCCACGAGCTTTCACCTGGGCCTGCAGAACCACCATCACACCAGCAACCTGCACCTCCAACTATGGACCCAGCAAGAGAAATGGCGCAGGCTATTGGCCTTTTTCAGCAGCAGCAATTCAGCTTTATGGACAGTCAAACTAGGCACATGTCCCACATTGTGGCCCATTTGAGGCGGGCACACCGCACCACTAGCCAGATCCCTGCTGCATTGAACCGGATTGCATCTGCTATGGAGCAGTCTAATGTCTCTATGACCCAAATGACTGGGGCTGTGGAGGCCTTACATTCCTCAGTTAGGGAGGGTAATGCCAATGTGATCCGCCTGGCAGGGCAAATCAAACAGGAAATTGTGACCCGTTTCCCTGCACCGATGTCATCAGCCACCACCAGTACCACTAGCACGCCAAGTAGATCTGTGCTGAGTACTCCTCCAAGGAGAGGTGCTCACACCAGGGGTGGCCGAGGGAGAGGAGAGAGTGGCTCCAGACCTACTGATATGCCAGCAAAAAGGCGTCGCTAGTGTAATTTTTTTTTTTTTTTGGGGTTATGTTTTGTACATTTATTTCTATTGTGTTGTAATGCAATAAATGCAGTTACATTTCAATGCACACTATCTTTCTTTTCTGCAATTGAAACAAGAGTATACTGTTTGTAAAAAACAATGCACTATTTCCACTTACACATTGACTTCTGCCTGTAACTTTTCAGGGATGTTCACATTTACCACATGAGGAGTACACACTATCCTCTTTTTAAAGGTTCCAATTTCCAAAACAATTTAAATAAAAAAAAAAACATTGCACTCACATCAAACACATTTTACAGCAATAAATGTTTATCCTACTATGCACTTACATGTAAAGTAGTTTGTAATGAGACGGTCTCTGATCTCCCTTCCGCCCTCTGTGCTCTGCACATCACCAGATGTGACACGGACCCCTTCTTCTTCACTGTCTACTGCAATAATCGGTGGGGTAAGTTGATGTAAAGCCAGGTTAGGTAGTAGACAGCAAGCCAGGACAATCTCAGATACCTTTTCAGGTGCATACATAAGCACCCCACCAGATTTATCAAGGCACCTGAACCTGGTTTTCAAGAGTCCAAAGGTACGTTCTATGACACCTCTAGTGGTTATGTGTGCCTCATTGTATTGGTGCTGTGCAGGAGTCTGAGGATGCAGCAGAGGAGTCATGAGCCAGGAGCGACACCCATATCCTGAATCTCCTGCAATAAAACAAAAATGTTAGCTACCATTTAATTTTAGCATGTTGTACAGCAGCTAGCACATGTGAGGCAATTTGACCAATAATAAGGGATATATAAAACATGGTAAGTACATACCCAAAAGCCATCCCTCCGGCATTTCACCACTTTCATATTTGGCATAAAGGGTAGACTGAGGATAAAGGCGTCATGACATGACCCAGGATAGCCTGCAACAACACTCATTATACGTTGGTTAGCATCGCACACAACCTGCACATTCAGGGAGTGGTAATATTGGCGATTAACAAAATCCTCTGCCCTGTGGTGAGGTGGTCTCAGGGCAATATGAGTGCAATCTATTGCTCCCATTACATTCGATACCTGCGACCCCATAGAAAGCTCCCTTGAGCTCATGCCACTGTGACTCCTGGCTGGGGAAGCTGATATATCTATAGGCACACTCTTTTAAGGGCACCTAAGACCTGTCCAAAATGCCTGTAAAATGTAGGCTGCGTTATGCCAATCACTCTGGAGGACACAGATTGAAAGGAACCTGTTGCCAAAAAGTGAACTGCACACAGTAACTTGTGTAGTCCTGACACTGCATTAGAGCGGCTGGTTGTAGGCTCCAAATCATCCTTCACTTGCTCATAAAGTGTCATGAGGTTAGTACAATTCAGCCAAAACATTTGTACTACCTCCACATCAGCCAAAGACTCCAGATTCAAACGCACTGTAAATGCAAGTGGAGTGCGGGGTCTTCGCAGGCTCCGCGGAACAGATGCCAACTGCTGTTCATCCTCCTCCTCCTGGCGCCTTTGTGCCTCCATCAGATAAAAAGCTGAAAACATACACTGGCAAGAATGCACCACATTCCCTGCAAAAGCCATTCTCCAACAAACCCACACCTGAAAAATAATGAGGGGCTCTTTTTGTAAGCATCATTATTAACTGCTGGCCAATAGACTGTGATTGTCTGTGATTTCTTCATCCAGAAAAACATTTTTCACATTTGGATTGCATTAGCATTAAATTAAGGGTTAACTATGTAATGAAACATTGTGCATCCTAATTTCTTTGAGCCACCAGTATTAGAGTGGATTTATTCAAAGGAAAAAACAACTAGAAAAGGAATGTTGAAATGAGAATTTACTATGCAATCATATCAAATTAAAAAAAATAAAAATACCCTGAAATTACATGACACTTTGGCCATTTTCTAGACACAATCATTGCACATGAAATAGGCCTTTCTTTTATGTTCTGATTGGTAAAATACCTCAAACAGCATGCTGTTTGAGCAATCTCATGGCGCTTTCTAAAGAGGCGGCTTTGAAAAAATCATTTCTGGCTGTTTGGACGGCGGGTTTAGCGTTAGTAAATCCGGCGATGGCTAAACCGCCGGCAAACCCGCCGGAAGTCGGCGAGTTTACAAACACGCCTGATAGTAAATCTAGCCCTTTGTTTTAGAATAAATATTTTGTTTCCAAATTGAAGAAAATTGATGGTTTTTGCATTATATTGGACAACCCTGAGAAACCTTATTAGATGAAATTAATAAGGTTTCTGATAATATTACTTTGGATATTTTTTTATATTAGGCATATTAATGCAGATATTTGTTTTAAAACTAAATCAGAGCTCTATCAATTGCAATATAAGAGAGCACATAAATAGTTTTTGCAGAAAAACGCTTGAGAACTTTCAGATTTCTGTTAATTTTTGGAGAAAGATCATTTAAAATATAACCTGCTATGTGTGAAAAGAAAAGCATTGACGCAACTTGCTATGGACAATAGCACCACCATAAAATTTGCAGATAATGGGGTGACATTGCTGTTCAATACACAAAAGATAGACTAGATGAATTTTATCAACAAGCGAGTGATGCTTGTTTCTGTACCAAACAACCCTACTTTGGTTTTTTAATCAGATTTCAAAATTTTTTGGACCATGCCCTGTCTGTGAGGGCAATATAGAGGAACCACACTATTTACTTATATCATATCCTGTTGAACCTACTTATTATCATTTACTTAAAGAGCACAAACAACCGGTGTGTCCCCTGGTCATTCTATCATTTCAGGGGGTGGGATCCTTTACGACCAATCTTTCTATTTTAGTTGATTCTTTTTTACAAACTCATATTCTGTTTCTCACCTCATATATCTAAGGTGTTACCTAGTTTTGGAAACTTATCCAATCTATCACATGAAAAGATCATGATCTTCACTTACTTTTAATGTTGAATCCCTGTAAACTAATATACGCATCAGGAAGTATTATTTGTAGTTTTTTTTATGGCAATATCATACCCTTATAGAGACTCAGTATGAGTCCTTATTATCATCCATTAGTTTTAGCTTGTTACATAATTATTTTCTTTTTTATTATGCTTATTAGTTACATGTGTTATGTACTGCAGTAGGCACTAGATTCACCCAAATTTTGCCAACCTTTATATGGATCTTTTTAAATAAGAATATCTTTTGAACAACCTATTTCTGGTGAACCTGGAGCTTTATGGAAGGTACAAAAATTATATGTTTTTTGTTTGGGGCGGTGATTAACATTTAATTTAACTTTTACTTAACCATTAAAATACAAGCAACTGCAAGATATGTGAATAATCCCCTCTCAGTCATTAATGGCTCTTTAGTTACTGAGACTTTCCACAAAAAGTTGACTGTAGTGATATCTTAGATTATAATAGTAATAATAGTAATCACTGTAGACCATGTAAAAACAGTAGACCTAAGGGCCAACTGATGCCGGTATGGAGATATTGTTCAACCAATGCATGCTTTTAAGCAAACTGATGATACATTTTATACAGAAGGGGCCTGATTCATTAAGGATCTTAACTTGAGAAACTTCTTATTTCAGTCTCCTGGACAAAATCATGTTACAATGCAAGGGGTGCAAATTAGCATTCTGTTTTGCACATAAGTTAAATACTGACTGTTTTTTCATGTAACACACAAATATCAACTTTAAATTACAGTGTACAAATAAGCTATCAAGTATTTGTGTGCTACATGAAAAAAACAGTCAGTATTTAACTTATGTGCAAAACAGAATGCTAATTTGCACCCCTTGCATTGTAACATGGTTTTGTCCAGGAGACTGAAATAAGAAGTTTCTCAAATTGAGATCCTTAATGAATCAGGGCCAAGTTGTGCAGATGTACAGGGAATTATTCTGAAAAATATCAAATAATTTGAAAGATCCAATTGTGCTCATTTCTAAATATAATTCATACTTGTATAAATAGATAAAGATTATCTTTCAAAATTATTACTTGTTTAAATGTGATTAAATGCTAAAAATATTTTTACTATTACCAGAGATATCAGTAGTTTTATTTAAAAGGGCAAATAGATTAAGGGACCTTAAGGTCTAAGGTTGGTCTTATTCCACTTGGGTTGAAATGGAGTTTATCTAAAACTGTTGAATGTTACATAAGACTTTTAGAAAACAATATAAATATTATTAGATCTTATGGCTAAGATATAGTGCATATTAAAATCACAAAAATAGGGGGAGAGAGATATCAACATTAATGCTGGTGTGAGGCATTAAAGATTTTTAAATTGAAGCCCATATATCCATATGGTCTTAATAATTCAATAGAACTTAATAATTTAATGTATGGTTCCTTTAAAATAGATTATACTCTACAACATCTGTGAAGGTATCCTGTGGTATCTGACACCAATACGTTAACAGCAGATCTTTTAAGTCCTGTAAGTTGCGAGGTGGGGCCTCCATGGCTCAGACTTGTTTTCCCAGTACATTCCACAGTTGCTCGATCGGATTGAGATCTGGGTATTTTGGAAGCCAAGACAACACCTTGAAATCTTTGTCATGTTCTCAAACCATTCCTGAACAATGTTTGCAGTGTGGTAGGGCTGAAAGAGGCCACATTCATCAGGGAATAACATTTTCATAAAGGGGTATACTTGGTCTGCTACAATAGTTTAAGTAGGTGGTATGTCTCAAAATAAAATCCACATGAATTTCCGCAATCAAGGTTTCCCAGCAGAACATTGCCCAGAGAATCACACTGTCTCTGCCAGCTTGCCTCCTTTCTATAGTGCATCCTGGTGCCATCTCTTCCACAGGTAAATGATGCACAAGCACCCGGCTATCCACATGATGTAAAAAAAAAGTGATTCATGAGGCCAGGCCACCTTCTTCCATTTATCCATGGTCCAGTTCTGGTATCATGTGTCCATTGTAGGTGCTTTTAATGGTGGACAGGGGTCAGCATGGGCACTCTGACCAGTCTGCTGCTATGCAGGACCATACACAGCAAGTTGCATTGCACTGTGTGTTCTCAGTGCCGTAACTAGACATTTAAGTGCCCTGGGCGAGACAGGGCACCGGCGCCCCCCATCTAAATGGGATTGACATTTGCTGAGTGGGTGTGGCCAACCTAATGTGGGGGTGTGACCAACCTAATGTGAGGGGTGTGGCGATGGCACTGTTTGCACCTGCCTAGTTACGGCTCTGGCCTTACAAGAAGCATTACTCAATTCTGAAAATGTAAAATTGACACCAGCTACATTTATTCCTCACCAATGACAATACTGACATATAGTAAACAGTAAATTTAAATAGTTTTACAAAGAATGCTTTGGAGAAACCCCAAACTTTTAGCAACTGTCACTCCCCCCTCTCCCCAACGGAGAAGCAAATCAATTTAAAAAAAAAAAAAAAAAGATTGTACACATCGGAAATGGTGCAAAACTGCAGAGGTCCAATCAAAAAAATCTCCCTAAATTCAAACAATTATAAGGTAGAAGTGTTATTTCTGCTGCGACAGACTATGTATGTACTGTACTATCTAATCACTAATATAAGCTTATAAATTGTGTCCCCTTAAAATCATTAAACCAAATTGAATTGTTCACATCAATAGGTTAAAACATGCATGTATAACAAAAATACATATTTACAATAGCAGTGCCACCATACTGAAAACATTCCACTAACATGCTGCTCCTCCTAGCCGAAGCCCTCTGTGCAGCCAGCCATTTTCTTGGGCCTTTGCTAGTTCTGTAAGGACCAATCATTATTAGGTAAAAAGTACCAACCTCAGTAGTTGTCTATTGCAGTCACTGGTACCGGTAAATTAGAAAGTTGTAGGAAGTTGCAGGGGCAAACGCAGGATTTCAAAAGGGGGGGGTTCCAAATGTTTGTAAGGGGAAGCCTATTTAACAAGCATCATGGTGGTAATTGCACCGCCATAATACCTGTTCTGTTATTGCCATCACAGGATGGAGACAACAGATTAATATAGTTTGAAAACTATTTATTCTTTGAATAAAACATTTTTAATAAAAGGTTTTAAAATAAATATATATATTTTTAACCTATTTTTTTTCCACAGTATTGTAACTGAAAGCCCTAAACACCTAGTATAGTTTACAGCTATAAAACTCCTACATATCGCTGAACTGGGGGCCCTATTTGTAAATAGGCCCCAGTGTCTCAAATATAGTTTAGTAACAGCCACTCACCTCTCAGCAGAAATGCTGTCGCCCCCTGTTGTGGGAATATAAGGGGTGCCACCTCTGCTGTGTTACGCTCAGGCTGCGTCACGTGACGGCATGAAATCATGCATGCGCCCCTTTCTTTCTTGCTGATCTTTCTGCGACCGCAGACAGCTTCAGCATACCGTGCAGATACTGCTTTCAGGGTGGTTTGATTTGAATGTGAGGGGGTTCTGGACAACTGTAAAATACCCCTAAGTGCCCACCTGGCACACATGTGTAATGAGATGGCAAAATGAGATACACACAAAGGGGAGGAAAATAAGGGGACACAATGTAGAAATAGACATATAATCACAAGGGGGACAGAGAAACACACATGGGGAGATACAGGCACACAAATGGAAAGGCAGAAACGGACATAAACACACAAAAAGAAGAGCTATGCACACATAAACAGGGGGGGCGGGCACAAATACATAGGGAGAAAGAGGGCTATACATACAAATTTGGATAAAGAGATGACAACCAGGGATAGAGGAAACTGATACAGACAGACACACTAGGAGGGGGGAGTGGCAAGATACACTGATACACAGTACACACAAACATGGGGGGAGACAGGAGTCAGGACTGGGCTGCTGAAAAGTTTGAAAGAGGACAGGCACCTGCTACTCTGAGTAGTGGATCTGCTCTATTTACTAGCAAACATGGATGAAAGTATAAAGAAAGGGGGAACCCCTTCCCATTTCAAAATATCCCTTATAACCTAAGTTCTACCTTTCTTTACTCCCCCTCCCTCCCCCCTCTCATTTAGTTTATCCCCATTTCCGTTCCTCTGTCTCTTCTTCTTACATAGCAATTATTTTCACTTACCTCTTGCTGTTTCCTGTAGTGTGAGGCAGCCACGATCTCCTCTGTTCCTGCAAGGCTGTCAGTAGGGTCCATGAGCTGCAGTAATAGGCTGCATGGACCCTACAGTCATGATGAGTTCTGGCTCCGCCCACTTTTTTAAAATAATGATTTAAAAAAAATGCAAAAAACCTCCATTTACCGGAGGTAGGGATACAAGCACAGGGGAAAGGGGTTTCTTGGCAATTGTACCCCCCACCCCTCCTTGAGTGAGCGCCTGTGGGAGGTTATAATTCATTCCTGCAGCAGAAGCAGTCACCTAAAGCAGGAAGTTTGGCATTTGGAACGCAAGTATGCGTTCCAAATGCCGAACAAGCTGCTTAAGGTGACTGCTTCTGATGCAGGGAATGAGCTGTTGCTTGTGGCACTGTGTGAATCAATTGAGCCAGGGCATAGAGGCAGGTATTGGGCGGCTGCGCCCCCCCTGGGCTTGCGCCCTGGGCGACGGCACCGCCCGCACCTCCCTAGTTACGGCTCTGTGTGTTCTGACACCGTTTCAGCATAGCCAGCATTACATTTTTTCAGCAAATTGTGCTACAGTAGCTCTTTTGTGAGATTGAATCAGACAGGCTAGCCTTCGTTCCCCACACGCATCAATGATCCTTGGGCACCCATGACCCAATCACCGGTTCACAGTTTGTCCTTTCTTGGACTACTTTTGGTAGGTACTAACCACTGCATACCATAACACCCCACAAGACCTGCCATTTTGGAGATACTGTGTCCCAGCCGTTTAATTGGCCTTTGTCAAAGTCACTTAGATCATTAGGTTTGCCCATTTTTCCTGCATCTATGTGGGAAACATAATTTGACTTTTCTGGAGAGTTTTTTTTTACATGTCAGCTTCACTCTTTTTAAACTGAGAATAAATTAATTTTATAAGTATAATAAACTATACATATTACTATATAAAATGTTACTGGCAGTGACCTTACTTTGGAAGCAGTGAGTGTTTATCAATGCTTGGTGTCAGTTAAACTCCAATATATTTATATTCAATATTGGTTAAAATCAGGTTTGCCAGTGTCATATGTTTTTTTTTTTTTTATTAAGTACAACTTTCCTAGCATCCGCTAATTTTTTGCTTTTGTATTGCTCATACTTACAGACCTATTGCCTATTTAAGGTAACCTTCACCTAGAGTCATTGGTGAGAGTCCCTTAGACAATGGCAACCAGTGACCCTGCTCTGTTCACTGGTTATTCTATGCCACCTGTGCTGGTTATATCACAATCTGATACAGTTCGTGTTTTTTCCTAGAAATCCTACTGTTAAGTCTAATTATTTAGCCTCTTTTATTGAATTTCACTATTCCTCTGCCAGAACTGACCTCCGCTTATACTAAGACTATGGGCTGTAATTTCAGTACTCCACACTTAGGACATAAACTTTTCTAGTTATACTTCCATGAATTATATTTAAATGAATAGTGAAAGAAAACAGTTTATTACTTATATAATGGGAGGCATTTTGTGAACAAAAAAGGGTATGCTTCATTGTGTGCCCAGCAATCTCTCTTAACACTATATTGTGGACTCATGCTGATGAATAAGTTTAGTATTTGTAAAGTTACTGTCATTCAGAAACAGTTAGCTGAAGCAGTAGGAATAAATGGAGCCAAGTCTGTACACTGTCAGGGTTTGACACATAAATAACCAGTGCCGTAACTAGACATTTTAGTGTCCTGGGCGAGACAGGACACCGGCGCCCCCCATCTAAGTGGGAGTGACATTTGCCAAGTGGGTGTGACCAAGCTAATGTGGGGGTGTGGCTAGCACTTTACTGAAAGAATTCTGTTACACATGTTTGCAAATGCATGCTGTAAATAAATGTATATATATATATATATATATATATATATATATATATATATATAGCTATCCCTCTCATATATATATATATATATATATATATTGTGGCAAGAGCCCGCTACTGCAGAAGCACTCGCGAACAACAATTTCCTTTTTATGGTGCTTTATTGTCAGGATGGTAAATGTTTGACACCGTATACTTGCACAGCAATCATGGAGACCCTAAATACTAGCTATAAATAGTCCAGCTCTCTCTCAGGACCAGCCAGCTCACCCAGCATTGGTCTCAGTGCACAAATGATATAAACAAGCTTTTATACCTGATACTCCTCCCCCAGCCTTAGCTTGATGGAGAGGTGACACACCCACCTTCTCCTTAAAAGGAAACGCCCATCACTGGCTCTGTAATTCAGACACACCCTGTCTGTTTGCTGAGAGGAAGGATTTCAAGTCATGTAAGTTAAACCAAACTTAAACTATTGCTTTTCATACATAGGTCTTTATATTCAATCTAGGTGCATTACTGCACAAATGTTTTACTCTACTTCCCTGCTTTCTCTGCATATTGCCAGCTAAATGCCTCCTTTTGTTACATATCCCTCCCCCTAGCGTCTCCAAGTAGGGGGACGCGGACTTCGCGAGGAGCGCATATTTTCGTGACAACGCATCTGCATTTTTGTGTAGAATCCCGGGTCTATGTTCTACTGAGAACTTGAAAGGTTGCAGTGCCAAGAACCAGCGGGTTACCTTGGCATTTACCTCCCGGTTGTTCTGCATCCATCTCAATGGTGCATGGTCTGTTATTAAGGTGAACTCTCGGCCTAGGAGATAATAGTGCAGAGCTTCTGTAGCCCATTTTCTGGTGAGACATTCTTTCTCCACAGTGGCATATTTTTGTTCCCTTGGAAGCAACTTCCGACTTAGGTACAGGACAGGATTTTCTACTCCATTCTTCTCCTGTGACAGGACTGCACCTAAGCCAACAGCAGAAGCATCAGTTTGGAGGAAGAACCTCCAGGTAAAATCCAGTGCTTGTAGAACTGGAGAGGAACAAAGAGCTAACCGAAGATCAGACCAGGCGGTTTCTGCAGAGTCAGACCAGGTTAATCTACCTGGACAACTTTTTTTTAACATGTCCGTTAGTGGAGCAGCTCTAGTGGCGAAGTGGCTTACAAACCGCCTGTAGTAACCTACTAAGCCTAAAAAGGTTCTTAACTGTGACTTTTTCTCTGGTCTTGCCCAATTTTTGACTGCCTCCACTTTGTCTAGCTGGGGTTTGACATGCCCTCGACCAACAACGTACCCCAAATATTTGACTTCTCTCATGGCTATGGCACATTTCTCTGGGTTAGCTGTTAACCCTGCTGACCAACTTTGGCTAAATGTGATCCCCAGTCTGTGGTATAAATCACTATATCGTCCAGGTAAGCGGCTGCATAAGCTGTGTGAGGTTGTAGCAATTTATTCATGGCCCTTTGGAAGGTGGCAGGTGCCCCATGCAATCCAAAGGGTAGGACTTTATATTGATAGAGACCATCAGGGGTGGAAAATGCAGTCTTTGGCTTGGCCGTGGAAGTCAGGGGAACTTGCCAATAACCCTTTGTTAGATTAAGGGTTGTCAAATAATTGCTACCAGCAAGATTTTCCTCTAGTTCATCCACACGTGGCGTGGAGCAGGTCAGTGTTCCGGGACCCGAATGCGGGCCCAGAGTGTGATAAAATCCCCTCCCCATTAAAGATGGACACCGGACACCTAGGAGAACTCTTCCGAGGAAATTTGGAATTAAATTTTCGTGTGTGAGCAGGAGCATGAATATCCTAAGCATTGACCCATGAACGTTCTTTGGGACCAAAAAAAATTCCAATCCACCAAGTATTTTATCCTAGTCCGGGATTTGTTTGAGTCAAGGATCTGAGTGATCTTGAATTCCTCCTCTTGTTTAAACTTCGGTGGAAGAGATCAAGGTACAGCCGAAGAAAATATGTTGATGATTAACGTTTTGAGCAGGGAGACATGAAATGTATTAGAGGTGCGGAGAGATGGAGGAAGCTGTAGTTTGAAATAAACAGGATTAATGACTCGAAGAATCTTGTAAGGACTGATGAAGCGTGGAGCAAATTTCATAGAAGAGACTTTAAGATGGATGTTCCGGGTGGAAAGCCACAACCTATCTCCCATTACAAGTGCTGAAACTGCCCAGCGCCTCTTGTCAGCAAACTGTTTATAGCGATCCAAAGATTTTCTGAGGCAGATTGCAACCTGGGAACAGATTGAAGAGAAGTCACACAGCAGGAACTTGGGTTGGAGGGAGGGCTGAAAATTTGGGAAGAGGAGGTTGTATACCTTAGACCACAAAGAATGGAATTGCAGATCTGAGGGTAAATGTATGAAGCTCCGATTTCTGCAAGTCGCTGGAAATCAGCGACTTTGCACGGGAAATTTAAAGAGATGATGGCTTGTAAAGTTTGTAAGTTTTTCACAAGTTTAAACTGTCTACCTAAGAGGTAATACCTCAGAGTGTCCAATGCCCATTTGACAGACAATGTGCTTCCTTTTCTACAATGGTGTACCTCCTTTCATGCGCATTGATCTTTCTACTCAGGTATACTATTGGGTGCTCTTCTCCATCTCTGGTTTGGGACAATATGGCACCTGCCCCTATGTCTGAGGCATCTGTCTGCACAACAAACTCTTGAAAAATCTGGAGTTTTTAACACAGGCTCCATAGATAACGCTGCTTTTAACACCAGAGACGCTACCTCTGCCTTAGGGTACCACTTTATAATAGTTGATTGCTTTCCCTTTGTAAGGTCTGATAATGGCACCGCTGTAGTCACTAAACTAGGGATGAACCGCCGTTAATACCCCGTGATCCCCAAAAATGCTCTCACTTGCTTTTTATTTAGAGGATGGGGCCAGTTTTAGATAGCTTCAATTTTATCTAACTGGGTCTTAATCAAACATCTTCCTATCGTAAAGCCTAAGTACTTAACTTCTTCCATTGCCAGACAACACTTCTTCGGGTTGGCAGTAAGCCCTGCCTTTCTAAGTGAGTCAAGCACTGCTTGTACTCTATCTAAATGAGTGTCCTAATCTGAAAAGTCAAAAAAATAGATCCATCCAATATCTCACTAATAGTCATATGATAAAAAGAATATACTTGATATTAAAAGTAAGACATATTATGTTTCTTAATATACTACCATTATTAAACATTAATTAAGAAAGTTTTGCACTGATTTTCAAAAATGCATCATGTATCATTTGCCCAGCCTAATAAATATTTGTATTCCAACATAAAATTGAAAGTTGGGATCTGTTTTATGTGCTTTGTAGTACCTTAACATCATTAAAAATGGTTAGCTTTGTTATGTAACCCTTTTTAGCTTGAATGTCAATTATTCCTCCCTTGTCAGCTGGTGGAGAGTTTATAATTGTACTTGCAAATGCAGGTTATTGATATTTAGATCAAAATTTCTCACATTGACAATTTCTTATAATGTATATAATTTATATAAAATGTCATATAATTGCTGAAATAAAAGAATGATCCAACCTAATCTCATGGCCTTAAGGCCAGTATCTCTCATTTGTGTACTCAAAAAAGACACTTGTAACGCATGTACTATTTAGGTTTTCAATATCAAGTTGTCAGTCACTTAACATGAATTTGAACTGTTCACTACTTTTCCCTGTATAGTTTTCAGTAGCATTCACTTTATCTTCTGATAAAAAGAAACCTCACATCTTCTATACTGCAAAAAAAAAGCAGACAAATCCAGTACTAATTGATCTAAGGTATTTAAATCAGTTTAAAATCACATTTGAATTTGTGTTTTTATTTGTGAACTTTTGATTTCTAATATTTTCCTGTGTTTGTTATAGAGCACTATTCGTGAGTTCCTAATCTGCACCTTTTGATTGTATATTGCACTGTTTATTATACCTTCATAGCCAGATTAATTATTACCTTATGCTGTGTGATTACTGGACTGTGAATAATGTTTTTCTCTAAATATGTCTCAGTAAATAGTAAACAATTTTATTTTATTTGTATTATAAACAGAAAGAGGCAAAAAATATAAGAAAATATACTTTTCTGTTATCTCATCCTTATCACTGGTCCTGGTCATGCAACTAATGACATGTAAATTGATGAAAATAACAGCTTATCACCAGGTAATGTGATTACATTGAATATTTTTCTTCACAGAATGGCACAGCAAAACTATGTTAAAAAATATGAACTGTGATTTTATGGGCCTCAAAATATATTCATCTTGTTCTGTCCTTTATAGATACTTTGTTAGTGATCTCATTAAGAAGATGGACAAAAAAAGTGTGTCTATTTATTTAACTGTATATATTTTGCTTTTATTTCTAACAATTGCAAAAAAACCACATTGGCATTATGTTTTTTCATTTACAAATAAGGCAGATAAATGTAAACTGCAATTAGAGTTAATGAAGAGTTGTAGCCCTGTGTCTTTTTTTAACTTCACTATATAAGTAAGCTAATGTTGGTCATTTTAATGTATAGTTCTTCTCTATGGTGGGGAAAAGCACACCAAGAAACTGTGTTATACTGTAAAGTACAGCAGTGTCTGAATAAAAATAATAAAAAATATCATATTTGTTGTACCAGCTTATATCCTACAGAAAATTGGCAACATCGGGAAAGGTATAATAGGTATCCTCATTCCTAAATCTTTATTATGATGCCATAAAAGGATATAAGCTTATAATTAAATACACATAGCTTATTTCTAATACTCAATAGCTTTGTTCATAGTCAAATAAGTTCAGTGCATGCCTGTGCAAGAGGAAACAAAATAAATGCATGCTTTCACCTGAAAAAACAAGTTATTATTACAAGAGGTCCACCAACGACCAACTCCATTAGCATTGATGCTATTCAGAAAATATTCGTTAAGAGTAAGATATAATAATAATTATTTTACTTTCATGATAAAAACTTAACATACCATTATAGAGCAAAGGTTACATTTAACTCTCATTTACAGTTAATCATATACTTTACAATTTTGTATTTTTGACATGTGATTACAATTTTCTACGTATTAATTGTATCCTCCCGGAAATTCAGTGGTTTCTTACAATATGTATATCTGTTTTTTAATGACTTCATGATAGAAAATTGCAAATGAATAGTTGTTAATTTTAGAAGAGCAACTGCAACTCAATTTTTTTTAAGTTTATGAGCATAATAGAATCTTAATTTGAAATGTTTTCTGTCCCAATCTTATAAGAAGTTTATAAAACATTTTCTTTATCATTAATGAATTTTAGACTGTAAGTAAAACCAGGATATTATTCCAGAGTTGCTAAATACAGAACAGAAAATGACTAAATTAATCAGCAGTGGAATCAATAATGAGTTAGTTAAATTGTTAATCATTTCAAAATTGACAAATTACTATCAGAAATTCACTAGCAAAAATCACATAGCCACCCATAATCTCCCGTCCAAATATGTGAACAATTAATAAACTAAAATAAATAAAAGGAAAATGGTGTTTTTTTATGTCAATTTTTATGTGCAGTTCCATATTTATAGCATATTTATTATGGATATGTTTTTTTTTTCGCTAAAAATTCATTTTATGTTCTTTCTTGTAGTTCTTTACATCAAACTATCATCTACTTGTTTCAGGGAATCAGCCTTTTTTTATTGAATTTTAATTTTAATGCATTTCTGTAGTGCCAGAATATTCCTCATATCCCTCTCTGCCCTGCTGCTAAACACAAGTGTTTGATAAATATTTTGATCAGTCAAAGACTTATATGAAACCTTTAAGGATTTCCCTTCTTTGTTACAATTCAATTATTTGATGACATTCGTACTTATATGTTTCTAATATGGGCCCTAGTCCTTGTATTAAGTGAAGAAATAATCTAGCAATGGCGCCAAACACTGTGAAAAAAATACAATATTACAGAAATTTGCAAAAAATAAAAATAATCTAGAAGAAAAGTGTCCACAATATAAAGGGAATCTTTGTTCCAATCCAATGTTTCCAAAGGAGTCTTGAATCGATGAATCTCAAAAAAAAATTAAAAATGCATATATATATATATATATATATATATATATATATATATAGTAAAATACTGTATAACAAGTGCAAAAATTATAAAGCTTGTGGTATCACACTCGCGTGATATAAGAAGAACACTAGCCTTTCACATACTCCTTATGTAATACAGCAAGGTGTTCAAACAATCTTTTATAGATGAAGAAATGTTCTTTCTATCTCGTATTGCTCCAATTTGACAAAATATGTAAATTATAAAATTATTACATAGTGAAGTATTCTTAGATTAAGGTGATATTCAGCAACCTCATAGTTACAATATGTCACACATCAGGGTCTTATCTGCACTTACCACATACGTCGCTGTCATATCACGGCTACCTGGGTCCCTCCTGGTCGCCTGCAGCATTCCTGTCCATCACATCTCCGTTTGTAAGCAAGCACATACTGTTTGTTCTGCTGCATGGGCGTGGTCATCTTGGATGCAATCAGGTAAACATTCCAGCTCAACCAGATTCAGCAGCTGTGATCACATGAACTGTGCAGCCAATAGTTCTTTGGAACATCCTATTTAAACCTGCTGCTGTGACCCATTCATTGCCAGAACAACACACTTCTCTCCTGAGGATAGTTCTTGGATCCAGGTTCCAGTTGTTCCTGCGCTGTTCCTGATTCCTTGTGTTTACAAAGTGATCATCTTCTGTGTTCATCCTGTATTACCAACTACATATCACTTTGCAAGCATCCTGCATTCTAAAGTGCATAGCTTCTTCCAAGCATCCTGCATTACCCGGAGTTCATCATTCTGCAATTACTTTGTACTTCGAAGCTGGTCACCTCCCTGCAATATTCTGCATTCAGCAAAAGTGCTCACCTCAGTAATAACTTTGCACCATCCAGTATCTATTCTGCAGTATCAGGGGCTTTACCGGTATCACCTGTTCTGTTACTACAGCTGGTTCTGAGTCTCTAGGGCATATTTCCAGTTCTGTGTATATGTCTGTGGGTTCCAGGTCTGTGGCTGCCACGTAGTCCTGAGTTCACCATTCAGAGTCACGGTTCTGAATTCCTAGTCCCTGTCTCCAGTTCCAGTTCACTCTGTTCTAAGTTTCCGTGAGTTTCCTGTTTGAGTTCATATTAGTGGGTTCCAGTCCAATGTGCCTGGCTACAGGAGCTGGGATGGAGTTCCCACAAACAGTTCCAGTCTGTTATTACGGCGGATTCCAGTTCAGTGCTCAGGTACAGACTGCGGTCCTAAGACTTCAATACTGCTTGTGCTACTCTGAGGACTCTAGATGAGTAGAAATATCATCAAGGCACCAAGGTTCTGTTTCAGTCCTGCTCCAGCTAGGCCCAAGGGTCCCGAATCGGATCGAGAAATACAGACGACCGTGACAAAATATAGGTAAATAAAGACTGAAAAAAAAAAACAACTATTAAAATGTATAACTAATTTATTAAACTGTTATCACCAAAGGGAACATAAGGAACAAGAGGAGGAACAAGCCTTACAAAGTCTCTAGAAATCTAGAAACCCAGGTCACATAGTCCTTTGAGGTTGTACCAACGTGTACAAACAATATGGGGTCCTTAGCTCTCAACCATCCAATGCATTCTAACCTTTTTGATATCTTTGTCAAGGTGGTTGTTCTTGCTACACCTTGAGGTGCACTCTGTCTGACATCCATATATATCTATAATATCTATGATATCTATAGGATTTGTTTTTATATGAAAGCTCATAGAACAAAAGCTTTTTAGCTCACAATTAATTGCACAAATTAATAAATAAAAATAAGTAAGAAGAAGCTGTCAGGAATAAATAAAGCTTGACAATACAACTGGCTATATACACCGAAAAGCCACAACATTAAACCACCTGCTTAATATTATGTAGGACCCTCAATCCACCAAAACAGCTCTAACTTATCAAGGTATAGACTACACAAGACCTCTGCAGCAGATCCTTCTAGTCCTGTAAGTTGCGAGGTGGGGCCTCCATGGCTCAGACATGTTTTTTCAGCACATTCCACAGATGCTCGATCGGATTTAAATCTGAGGAATTTGGAGGCCAATCAATGAACTCTTTGTCATGTTCCTCAAACCATTCCTGAACAATTTTTACAGTGCGGCAGGGCTAAAAGAGGCCACAGTCATCAATGAACACTGTTGCCATGAAGGGGTATACTTGGATTGCAACAATGTTTAGATAGGTGGTATGTGTCAAGTAACATCCACATGAATGCTAGAACCTAAGGTTTCCCAGCAGAACTTTGTTCAGAGCATCACACTGTCTCCGCTGATTTGCCTTCTTCCCATAGTGCATCTGGGTCCCATCTCTTCCCCGGGTAAATAACACACACATACACGGCCATCTACATGATGTAAATGAAAAACGTAATTTATCATACCAGGACACCATCTTCCATTTACCAATGGTCCAATTCTGGCACTCATGTGCCCATTGTAGGCACTTTCAGCGGTTGACAGATGTCAACATGGGCACTCTAACAGGTCTACAGCTAAGCAGCCCCATAGGCAACAAGCTGCGAATCACTGTGTGGTGTGTACTGACACCTTTCCATCATAGCCAGCATTATCTTTTTCAGCAATTTGTGCTACAGTAGCTCTTCTGTGGGATAGGACCAGACATGCTTGCCTTTACTCCCTACGTACATCAACAAACGTTGGCCATCCATGACCCTGTTGGCAATTCACCTGTTGTCCTAACTTGAAATACTTTTGGTAGGTACTAACCACTGCATACCGGGAACACCCCACAAGGCCTGCCGTTTTGATTGTGTCATGACCCAGTCATCTAACCACCACAATTTGACCCTTGTCAAAATCATTCAGTTTCTTACACTTGCCAATTTTTCCTGCTTCTTACACAACAACATCAAGAACTGACTGGTCACTTGCTGCCTAATATATCCCACCCCTTGACAGGTGTCATTGTAACAAGATAATAATGCTAATCACTTCACTTGTCAGTGGTTTTAATGTTGTGGCTGATTAGTATATATCTCCTCTTGTAGAATTTCTGTATTAGAAACCAAGATGTACATTTTCAATATGATTCCCATACAGAAACACAGTTAACAGCCACAAATCCAATATTATATTCATATTTTGAATGTCATGATGTGCAATAGTTTAAGGACACACTCAAATTCAACCCCAGTGTAAATGTATTTAACAATTAAACTATCCACATTGGAGTCTTTTACCAGGTATTGAACTTCATTATTTAAGATTCTACCATACATGATAACTAAAATCTAGGTAAGCCATTAAATGAGTAATTAGAAAAACAGAATGACCGGTCTGCACTCTTATTTCTCTGGGGGCTATTTAACAGTGCTTAATTTGTTCCACAGCAATGCTCTATTGACTTCTCCCAGCTGCAAGAATTACATGTACATGATTAATGAAACCACAATGATGTTTGTTAAAGACAAATTGTTAGCAAATTTCTCTACAAATTCAGAAAAAGCGTCAGTGATTAAAAATCAGACTTATTAAAACTAACATATACAGATCTGTACATGGATGGATATTAAATATAATCAGAAGTGACACAGCATAAGGGTAAGAAGACATATGCCACACTATCCAGGACAGAGGACAATAAAAATAACCATTTGACATTGGTAATGTTCTCAAATTTGTCAAGAAGGAACATTTAGCTAACCAGGACCCCTGTTAAGGGCTATTAGGCAAAGTAGTGGATTTGCATGTAGTGCGAAAATAGTAGCTCATGTCACGAGCCACAACGGTACGCCACATCCTGACGTGATCTAGCAGCCGGGCGCATGCTCTAGTTTCTATGCTCTGATTTTATTCTTTGGGATTATCCTTGTGGCATAGATGTGGGAGGGTGTAGGGACATCCTACAACTACAGGGGGAGCTCTCATATGATTTAAACTGGTTAATTTATATTTTTATACATGCTTTCTGGTTTATGTTATTACCTATGCCAGTTCTGGCTAGTATTAATTAGCAGCCTCCTGAGGCTGATTGTCAGCCCTGTTCTCCTCTGTCCTGATTGGATCTTAGTACTATTTAAGGCAGTGAGGTCTGAGCCTCACTGCCGGTTATAGCTTCCAGTTCCCTGTCTGCTAACCTGCTCCTGTGCTGTTTGGTGTATACTTCTGGATTGAACTTCTGTGTATGACCCCTGCCTGTATCTTGGACCTTGCCTGCTTGCCTGTGACCCTGATTCGTTTGCCTGTACCTTGGACCCCGCTGTATTGCTAGTGACCCCGACCTATGGCGTGTTACCTGATTATTCTGCTTGCTAGTGATCTCTGACCTCTGCTTTTGTCTGACCATCCGCTGCCTTCTACGCTGCCTCCTACGCTGCCTCCTGGCCTGCCGCTACGGTTTTGCATTACAAACTTACACTACATCTGGAGTTAAGTCCTGGGGGCATCTGAGTACCAGTGAGCGTATAAATCATTATGGGAAAGGCGGCTGCTAAAGGTGAAGACCTCCGCCTACTAGTTCTGTAAGTTTGTGAACAGACCGTCAGCGTAACAGCTCACATCAAGACTTATAAGCAATAAATGACACTTATTACTACCTATGCGGAGTTCCATAGAAACAGTCAGAACTCATATAAGAAATATCCATAGATCACACTAAACACTAAAATTGAGAGAGGGAGGGAAAGAGAGAGAGAAAGAGAGAGGGGGGAAATCACTATTTAAAACAGATAGATTGTTCCTTATTTTCTGCCATTATAGTTTTTAATGTTTATGGTTCAAAAATTGCTATATAGTTTTACACAACCCCAAGTATTGTAACTATCAGCAAATAACTCTGATTCCATTATACATTTCAACATTACAGCAATATTCTTATATTAGTGATAACATGTTCATCAGAGAATTATTAATATAAAATATGAGTTTGATTAAAAAACAAAAGAATACAACCTTGTGAATATGGGACCCTATATGTACATCTAATAACCATATATACACAAAAATAGGTATCTGTGCTTCTATTGGGTTTATGCATAATGGCTGCCAAATGTAGGGAGAGATGGAAATGAGGGTTAATTTATTTTAACAATATCAACTTTTCAAAGTTTTTAAGTCACTCTGTATAAATCAAGAAAAATATATAAAACAAAGTATAAACATTATATGACCAACGCTATAATTGGCACCGATAATTTCACAAGTGAGTAAATAAATAATGAGGGTTAGGTATATTCCGATGTCCCTATTATTGGCATATTGAATAAAGTCCAATGTATTACACACAGTCAAATGTCTTGTATACTTAGTGCAATATACTTGGCTGTATTGAAGAATGATAAATAGGTCATATGTCAGGAGCCGTCCCTGCACTGTGAGGAAGTGCCGGGGATGAGCGCCTTCCTGCTCTGCCCCCTGACGTCCCGTTGCTAGACAACAAGACGCGTCTATGCCCGGCGGCCGCCGCGCCTGTGCAGAGCCGCTGCATCTTCGTTGCTAGGCAATGGGATGTTCGTCTCTGCTTCCTGTTGGTGGTCAGATGATTCTGACAGCCGACCCCGCTGCCACCAATGAGGCATCATCTCTTCTATATAAGGGAAGCTCTGGCACCAGAAGGGTGCCCGAGTATCAAGGTCTTACCTGTGCTCCAGCTCTATCTGTCTACTGCTCCTGACTGTTCCTACGTGTTGACCTGGCTTGCCTGATTCTTCTTTTGGAAATCCCTGTGGAATTATTGGATCTTCTGGTTTGACCTCGGCTATCCTGACTTCGTCTCTGCCTGCTCCCTTGTTCTATTTTCCTGCATGGTACCGACCCGATTTGTACGACTTTGCTTACCTCTTCACCTCTCTGGTGGTTACATGAGAGGGCCGCGACCTGCGTGCCTCTGCTGCAAAATTCAAACTTCCTTGCGGGGGTTCCTGATGAAAACTAGGGGCACATTTAGACTCCGCACCTCCTGGTCTAGTGGTGCCAATACCAGAGGGTGGGTCTATTCTCACGGTCAGCCTGACATGATCACTCATAAAAGATATATAGAAGTGATTATAAGCTTTTTTATGTGACCAAGAAGTCCTCCAAACTTGTCCCAAAATTGTCCAAGGTAAACAAATAGATAACAGTCTTTAAAGGTCTCCAGTACTCATAGAAAGCAATAACTCTCCCATAGAGAATAGAAACTTTTCTGATAGTCAATACAAGTGGCCAGTGAAATTATTAATTACAGTACAATTCTTGTGCAGATAGGCAGAAATGAGATCTGCAATAATGTGGTCTTTAGCACAGGCGGGATGTGGGTAGATAGAACTTACCCCACATTTAGGTGTAATGTCTGTATTGTCTGGTCCCAGCAGTGTTGTGCTCTTTACTGCACATGCGCATGTGATGATATTAGTATTAAAGTGTCAGTACTAACGCCGGTCGTGAATAAATAATGTCCCAAGTCAGGAACAGGTCTATTGGTATAGAATATGTCAATGAAGTATGCAATTCTACATGTTTCGCCAGAATAAAGACTTCCTCAGGGATAATGTCTAACCATATATAGCCAAGCTTTTATTTTGGAAAACAATATAGTGTATCCGTATTTAAACTTCTTTATCCCTGAAGAATATTTTTAGTGTTATTTTCATTAAGTCCTTTTGGCATTATAGTGTCCAATTGATGGATCTATCCTCTCTACATTATATATATATATATATATATATATATATATATATATATATATATATTTAACATTTTAATGAAAAAAGAATACATTACAAATTCGTGCCCTGCCCTATGATTTTACATTCATCAGGGGTACAGAACATTTACTATTAAATACCATTCAGAGTGCCATTGCTCAGCTTATATAATTAGCCCCTGTTTCTGAGTAGTGCTAATTAGAGCCGATAGATGTAGACAAAATAAACTGAATAAAACTAATAATATTTACATCACAATAATCCCTTACATCTTATATAACATAAAAACCAACTGATATAGTGTAAGACAAAAAGAAACGCAAATATAGAACAAGACTCTGGTGCTCGTGCGTTTCATTGTATAATGCGGCTGTCACGATCAAAGCCGCAAAATCACACAGCTAGATCCCACTTTACATATTAGTCACACAAAATCAGAGTGATCCCTCAAACAAGCAGTAACTCGAAGACAAACGTCACGGATCCTAAGTAAGCCGGGCAGAAGATTGTGCAGCATACACAGTATCAGGGGCCTGATTCATTAAGGATCTTAAATGAAGAGGTATCTTATTTCAGTCTCCTGGACAAAACCATGTTACAATGCAAGCTGTGCAAACTAGATTTCTGTTTTGCACATAAGTTAAATACTTTCTGTTTTTTCATGTAGCACACAAATATCAACTTTAAATTTCAGTGTACAAATAAGCTATCAAGTATTTGTGTGCTACATGAAAAAACACGCAGTATTTAACTTATGTGCAAAACAGAATACTAATTTGCACCCCTTGCATTGTAACATGGTTTTGTCCAGGAGACTGAAATAAGACACCTCTTCATTTAAGATCCTTAATGAATCAGGCACCAGAAGACGAAAACAACGCTATGTGAGTTCAGCGTATCCTAGCAATTCCACTTCTGTGTCCAATCAGCAACAGCTCAAGGAGAAACAACAGGACATTCTATACTCAGCTGCAATAGTGATCTGCAAAATAACAAACATGAAAACAAAAAACCAAACACCAAACATTAGGAATCATACAGAGCAGAGGAACAAAATTAAAATAAATAATACATTTCATCAACCCATACAAACATATATATCAAAATCCCATTCTAATTTAGAAAAATATGTATAACAAATGAATAAAAAGAAAAGAAAAAAGAATAAAAAAAGAAAATATGTTTACATTTTAAGCCTCCCAACTACATAAAGAAATAAATAAGAAGTAAAAATAAAAATATAAAATAAAAAATATAATAACAATTCCAACAAATTTGCAAACATGTCAATAGCAATTATTAAATCTGATCATAGCTGTAAAAAAAAGCCTAAAAAAGCAACCTAACTTAAAATCCTCATTGAGACCCAAGGGAGCAAGAGTATTACGTTTGTAAATCCACTTAAGTTCAAGTCACAGGAGTAGGTTGTCTGTTACCATCTCTTTTAGTGGGAGGGAGATCATTCACAGGAAAAATTTGAGATCTCTGATAGAATGTTCTTTTTCAAAAATATGTTTAGCCTCAGGTAGATGTTTTGTGTCCTCCAGTCTCAATATCCCTGTAAATGCTTTTCTTGATGGATGATGGATGTTGTGCCAACCTTTCTTTCGACATACAGAATGTTTTTGCGAATAAAGAGCAAGTTGCAGGGGTATCTTCAGATGTAAATGACAAATTGGGAAAGGCCACAGAGACTTCTATTTTCAGCAAGTTGAGCCCAGAAACCTGCAGGTGCTCTGACCAGAGCACTAACACTCCAGACCTCTAGTAGACAAACTGCCTACAATCATGCCCCAAATTAGTAAAGTAATTCTATCGTTTTCAAATAAGCATTGCCCAAGCGATTGTATTGTGTTTCCAACCTACAAAGTGATTTATTTTAGCAGATGCAAAGTTTAACAGTTCAATACATGATTATAATATAATACAGTACAGTACAGCCAATACCAAAAGATACATACATACCGCTGCGCTCCCACGGGCACCAGTGCACAGCAGTTCACCCTTGAATACTGTGGTCAGAGAATGATTGAAGCTACTGGGAGCGCAGCTATGATTATATATACATTCAGTGTTACAGAGAGAACAATGCAGATGATGTGGCTTGCTTCTATTGGTCCAGACTTCGGGTGGGTCCAGGGTAAACAGGTCATAGGCTAGTTCAAACAACCCCCTCAAAGGCTGAGGTCAACATTCCAGATGATTCTCCCGCTCAGAAACCAGTTACAACTAGTCTAATAGCATTTTATAGTCTGCATCATATATTAAAGGTTTACTCCCTAACATCAATAGCTAGAGTATGCAATGTGCGATTTCTTCGCCGAATGCACCGGACAGTTGCTGATGTAAAGGGGGTTAATATGATATCAAACATGACACATTTCCTATAACCTGAACCTTAAATAACACTGAAGTGTACATATAATCATAATATATAAACTAATAATAAAGTAAATACGATCTGCTCATAAATTACTGTGTAACGGAACCAATATGAATATGAATTATATAAATAACTAAATGTTGTAATTCAAGTGTGTACATGCGTATTTTACCGTGCAATCGCCGTATGCCACGTGTAGCGTGGCATACTGAGTGCAATCGACAAATAAAACATTATTAACCAATATACTTTCGTTCATCCAATTATACGACTTCACAGCACTTCCTACCCTTTCCATTTCTCATGTCCTCACCTTCCTTGGATGATCCCTCCTCCTCTTGTCCATGGGAATCTTCTAGGTCTCTATTGTGCTGGAGACTGGGAGAGGGGCTAAACTGTGTTCCTAACTGGGCCCTTGTGTAGGAGGCTCAGACACATCTGGGGCTGGTTGTCCTGCAACAATGGGGTAAATATATTTACACAAATTCAGTTACCCAGCAACAAGATAAGCGTAGAAGGTTGGGCCAAGGGCACACTTGGGTGGCTGAGTAAAACAAAACAATTTTGAATTAGTACCTAGAAGGAAAGAGGGGAGGCAGACAGGCTCTATTATATGTCCTGGTACCCTTATTACATTACACCTTAATACTAAAGTCAAAGGGCCTGTGTCATTAAGGAGAGCAAAGCATAAAATGGAGTAACTTTGCACATGGGCATAACCATCTTGCATTGGAGGGGGTTGTAAATTTAAAATGTGGGGACAGATTTATAGTTGGAATAGGGCATCTCCTAGATAAACTTTAAATTTCAGTGTAAAAATAAAGCTATCAAGTATTTGTGTGCTAGATGAAAAAACAGGCAGCATTTAACTTATGTGCAAAATAATAAACTAATTTGCACCACTTGCATTGTAACATGGTTTCTCCCTGAGAACATTTAGTCCTTTTTTACCTTACTTTCCTTAATGACTCAGGACCAAAGGGTATACCAATTTCCAGGAAAGTATAACTTAAGTCATAAATGTCACCAAATGTGAATTTCAGAATGGAGAACAGAGGGCTTACTTTGGGCACATTTTGATACTTTATACCAGCAGGGGAGCTGGGAGGGGTAGGAGCGGGTACGAATTACCGGGGCCTGGGTATGCCAGGGGGCCGGGCCCACATTGCAGACTACCAACATTTTTTTTTGTTTTTTGTTACCTAATTTAATTTTATTTTCTGCTGGGATTTTTTCCAGGGAAGGAGGGGGGGGGGCGTGTGGGTGTCGGGGCAGGCAGGTCCCTGCATAGGCTGTCAAGTCGCATACTACTAAATGCGGCAGTGTCATTCATTCATAAAATATTCTACTATATCTTGTGGTAATGAGGGTACATTTTGTAGTACAATACTTTATTACTGAATGTGAGCACTATGCACTGTGACAGTCTATGCAGGGACCAAACAGGCTTCTCCATAAACAGCCATCTCCATAAAGCAGTGGCTAAATCCTGGTCACTGTGACATCAGCATTTAATGTCGCTGCAGCAGTCACATGGTGTGTCCTGTGTGCTGTACACTGGAGAAAAAGGTAAGAAGAAGGGATGATGTGATGGGGAGTGGGCATGTGTTATTAAAGCTGCTGGGCAGAGAGGGGCATGTGTGAGTAAAGCTGCTGGACAGAGCGGAGCATTTGTGAGTAATGGTGCTGTGCACAGCGGGGGCATGTGTAAGCAAAGCATGTGGGCAGAGGGTACATGTGTGAGTAAAGCTGATGGGCACAGGGGGCATGTATGAGTAAAGCTGCTGAGCATTTCTGTAATGACAGTGCTACAGGGCTCCATCCCTAGACTGTGGGAGCCCTGTAGCATCAAATGATTGAATCCTCTTATGAGGATATATTAAATTTCTCCTTGCCTTGTGTTTTTCACCTCCTAGGCATGCCCCCAATGATGCACAATCACACCCCCAATGGTATGGCCACACCCCTTTGGTGGTGCGCTACCTCTAAGCGGCAGCACATAGTTTTCCCTTCTAGTCGACTATAGGATGCTCCCATGAAGCTGCTGTACCGGGGCCCAACATTTCTCTTGGCGGCCCTGTGTAGAAGTATATATTAGGGGAAGTTGTGCTTACAGGCCGATTATTCACAAATTGTTTGACTTAAATTATAATTGCTTTATGCTGAGGGTAATAGACATCAGGCTGAAAGACATTTGCAGCAGATGACTATAAGACTAAGAGGTTGGTCAGTTAAGTCAAGAGGTAATAAAAAGTTGCACTGAACAGCTGGTGTAAATTATCTGTGAAAGAAAGTATGAAGATATTGCTAGTTGTCATGGCTGCAGCACAATTTTAAAGTATGACATTTATAGTAAACTGAGTAAGTACAACTGTTAATTTATTTAATAATCATTGTTTACTGATTCAGGGGCGGATCTAGAATTTTTTTCTACCCCGGGCGATATAGGGGGGGCGATTTAGGCCCTTTCTAACTTCTAAGGCTGCCGGCGGCTGCACAGTATGTGCAGGTCCGTTCGGCAGTGATAATGTGCTGTCCCGCTGCTCTGATTGTGTTTAAAACACAATCAGGGCAGCCGGGCAGCACATTATCACTGCCGAACGGACCTGAACAGTGTGCAGCCGCCGGCAGCAAGCCCCTGCTAGGGGGGGCGATCGCCCCGATCGCCCCCCCCTGGATCCGCCACTGTACTGATTTGATAGGTATCAGATAAAGTATTTCAAGTTGCATTCCATTAAAATGAAATATATGTAAATAGCACACATTCATTTATTGTTAATTATTTTATGTCATGTTCATTAAAGTTATGCATATTTGGTGTATTTGTGTTACCATATATGACTTCCTGTTTTGTTTTTAAAAATGTTGAAAATACATGCAGTTTTTATGATAATTTGGTCACTGCAAACGCTCTCTGATTTGTATCTAATTGTTTTCATATATTCCATTGACAGTTAAAGAAATAGGGTAACTACTGGTAATAACAAAAATAATAAAAAGACCTTCAAATTACATCTAACTTATATATGTTTACTGAAAGGTCTATTTGCTGCACTGCCCAGGTGCTGCTATTGTTTCTCTAAAAACAAATTTTAAAGTTTGTTGCAAAGCCGAATAATATGCTAAAGTTATGACACCTAACTACTACTATGACTTACATCTATACATTTTCTGAAAAGTACATTTAGCCTGTTATTTATTTTAAAAAAAAAAAATCAGCATATATATTAGTAGTTGTAACTATGTCACTCAGTGTCACATCCTATGTGTCTCTAGACTAGATGTTAACTATGTGCAATGAATAATTAGAAGACAGGCAGCCTAGGGGTCCTTTTCAAAGATGACAAGTTCTTATTTTTAATGATGTTTGTTAAATGCAGGTGAGGTGTAGGCGATGGATGTAGGAAGAAAAAGTAGTACATCAAACAGATGTTAGAAGTTTCTGACTATTTAAAGTAGTTTGAACAGAAATTAAGAATTCAGCTTATGCCAAAGAAATTTCAATATTTTCTGCATTAAACTTTGAAATACTGTAGAGTCATGACAGAAGTGCATACATATATAAAATTTGTCTCACATGTAGATTGTGAAAGACAAGAAGTGTATTTAATTCAAGTCCTTTATTTGTATAACTTTATTTGAACTCTGTGACCCCCAAAAATCAATTGGTATAAATAAAGTTTACCACCTTCCATAGTGTAATAAATATCTCACAAGTTTAAAATCTATATGACAACAAAAAAAATATTTTTTTGCAAACATATATTAGATAATTATAATTAAAACATCATGTAAAAACTAATAAATATATAGAAACAATAAAAACGCAAATAAATAGGATGCTTACCAAAGTACAGTATATTTATGAGAAAAGGAAAATTCGAATCACCAATAAATAGGAATTTACGGAATTTTTAATTTTACAATTTTGACAAATACTGAATTTTCAGCAATGGTTCTATCTTAATAATGAATCGAAACTGAAGTCTATTAAAAGCTTAGAAAGGATTTAATATATGATCATACAAGCTATGAAAATTACTTAGCTTTAAGAAATAAATAAGTTATAGTTAGTTATATAGATTGGTATACTTATTTATAAAGGCTATTATACCATTCCACTGCTAGTTTGACTGTAGCTCTAACAAGTAACATTGAAGGATTCAGAACACCACACACAGTTGTTTTTCTAGTCATCAGAAATGTCTACAGTTCTTTGCTGCTACTTAACAATAGTTACACTAATTATATATACATTGTGAAAAAGTATATCTGTGACTAAGACAAAGCAAGATTTTAAGGAAAATGTTTTGTGTTGAATTTTTTTTATAAAAATCTTATCATGGTCTGACTTGACAAATGTACAAATTTAAAATATAATAAGTAAATAAAATAATTAAATCCTAAATGATAACTCTAAATAAAATCTAGCATGTTTTAATGCAAAATGGCATATTAATTTCTCACATACAATGGTAGGTAAATTTCTCTAAAATTGAAAAACGGCACACAACACAATAAAAGTCACACAACATGATTGCTAATAATAATTTTAATCAATCAACTATAACAATTGCACACAATTTAGGTAAAATTAGGTCATTACAGATTGTCAACTGACAACAGCAGAACATGTCATTAGTAACAACCATTAAGTAGTTAAGCTATCTTCTCATCAGGCAACTAATCACTCTCAATCATAGTCAATCTCTGCAGTTAGTCAGTTACGTCTTGAATTGCATTTGCAAAGTCTTACATGGTATGATTCTTTCAGTAGGCCTGTGGTTTAATAGAAAAGAGCACGACTACAGTTAAAATAAAAAGTACAACTAAACAGTTTACCTAACTAAGAGTTATTATTAATCATGTCATGTTACAGACTTAACCATTCAAGAAGTAGTTTATTCTTTTTTTTTTCAACAAGAAAAATTGCACTTACCAAGGAGGTAGGTTATATTATGAGATACATGGTAACAACACTTGCAAAAAATGCAGGACATGTCACTACCAGGAAGAAATAATTACTAAAAAAAATTATTACAAAAATTATAATCTGCTAATCAATCACTTAATCACTCTCATTATTAGACAGTTACATACTCTGCTACACATGGAAGCATTCCAAAGTCCTGGGCAGTTTGACAGAGTTCCATTCAACCATTGTGTATGAGATAGAAAATCCTCCCCCACCATACAACTAAGCTGGCCACAGTGTGTCTTGCATCCTGTAATATTATCACCCATTAGCTGTCAGTGATTTAAGTAATTTTGTATGTAAAATGTTTTACCATGCTGTGCTCCATAGGTTTTATATAATGAGAATTGTTATTGTGTTATTAATACCAGCCACATTCTGCTTATTGTATGAGATGGAACAAATCCTAGTCATCAGCATTACATGTAAATCAGATATCAGTTTGTAGTCTGTGTATTGAAGCTTGAACTGTCTGTAAATAGCCACAGCCCCTACAGTTAATTTCATCACTCATCCACCCCATTGTCCCGATGATGAATTCTATCCTCAATGGAACCATCATTGATTAAGAAAGGAGCTTGAGGCAGATATATCTTGCATGTCATATTGGGGATAAATAGACAGAAAAATCTGTGTCAATACACACAAATATCTCTATGATATTGTCAGTTATTAGTAAATTAGTAAATACACTAATTTTCTGGTAAAAGATCAGGAGTATAGAATCAACAAGTTCATCACATGTCATTCTAAGATCTCATTGAGCGTAAATGTGGCCTTTTTTATGTGGGCCGGACTTCTAGACCTCTCAAGGTGAGGTTGTCAGAACATATTAGAAATATAAAAAAGGGCATAGAGGGTCATTCGATTCCTGCCCATTTTAAACAATGTTCTGAATCAGATATAAAAAAAATTGTGGCATTCAACACATCGGGGCATACTCAATTCTTTAGAATTCCCAAGGCGTTAAAACTATTACCGTTACTACGGTAATAGTAAGCTGGATTTCAGCTCGCAGCTCCCTGAAATCCAGCGAGAAAACTACCGTAATAACGGTATTTACACGCACTGTTAACGTAATAATGGTAATAGTGCGCGCGCCGTGAGATTTTTGGCTATAACGCCAAAAATTGGATATGCCCTATCGAATCCAATTGGAGGAGGACTGATGTTTCCTCTAGATTAGCACAAACAGAGATGAAATAAATACACATACTACATACTTTATCACCAGAGGGTCTTAATTTGGAGTTTGAACACAAGTTGTTCTTAAATTAGTAGTGTTTTAAATATTAGGGAGTGTTTATATGTATCACTATGATTTCATCAATGTTTACATATGAGTAAATATAAAGAACACAGATATACTCACTGCGATCGTCCAACGATCGTCGCCTCTCTTCCCCTCTGATTACCTCCTCTCACGCACGTATCTAAGACTTCTCCCGCGCCGCTCCCCTCCATTGGAACAAGCTCCCCCGCTCCATCAGAACTTCCCCTAATCTGTCCTCTTTCAAACGAACATTAAAAACCCACCTTTTCCTTAAAGCCTTCCAGTCTCATGCCTAAACTCCCACCGGTCGGCTACCTCTCTTTCTCATCCCTTCTTCCCTTCTCCCCCTTCCTCGACTCCGTCTCCGTTTCTCCCGTCTCTCCATCTCATCCATGTGTCTGTCTGTCTTCCCCTCCCTTTAGATTATTCACTCCTTTGAACAGGGCTCTCCTACCCTCTGTTTCCATCACTTTTAACTGCGCTCTCCAGCTACTCAGCTCACCTCCTCTCAGTCCCTCTGCCCTCTGTCTCCTCTCGCTTCTCTCCGCTCCCTTCAGTGACTCTCAACCTGTCATCCGTGCCCACCCTCTTGGGCCATAGTTACCTGCCTATACTCACTTTTCCCCTCCCTCCCTCTCTTTCATGCTGTGCCTGAGCCCCCAGAGTTATAGTGCTGACTGTTACTTGTACTGTGCTGTTTCACCTTGTACTGTGCCATTGTTTGTCCTTGTACGGCGCTACGCATACTTTATGGCGCCCAATAAATAAAAATTAATAATAATAATAATAATAATAATAATAATAATACTGGGGTATTCAATATGTATTAGTATTGTGTATTATTTGTGTTTGATTCTGTAAGGAGTGTTCTCAATTGAGGCTAAGGTGAATAATCCCTTCTCCCGATTGAAGATAACTAGCCGGTGTATATGAAACATTATATCTCCTAGAATAATTCATCAGATATCATATTTAAGATTTTTTTTTATCCCTAAGATATAAGATCAAGTATTGTCTTTTTAGGTGGTTTATACATTTATCATCTCCAAATTGAGATTTATATATCATTACCTGGAGTTCAGATAACTCTCATTTTATAATGTTAAGGATTGTATGTTAACCTTGGATTTAAGATCGTAGCTTGGTTTGTGGAAACGGCAGTGTAATATGTGATAAGCTTTTTTTGTTACCTGGCTGTGGATCTTAGAATATGATTGTGAGTATAAAAGGTTTTTGAATGGCACATGTATATTATAAGAAAAACCATCAACATCAGGGTCGAAACGCGTCAGTTTGGATTAGTGACAGGACTACTATATGGGAGATCCAGCACAAGTTACCATCTTTGTGAAAAGGAGACAGCGTGGAGTTGCATGCTACATGCTGTTTTACTATGTGACTGGTAGGCGGCCTTGCCACTTATACATGTGTGCTGCAACCGTGGATTGTGAATTCATTTTTTTTTGTTTTTAACCCATTTTTATTAAAGGATGAAGCACTATGTTATTCCTCTTGTTTCCCCTATCACTACGCTTTCCATGCATCTGAATGGAGTATATGAATATCTAGGAATAATCCAAGAGAAGGTTATAGAAGGAATGCTGTGTGGAACATAGTGCCCATTTTAAATTGAAGCTCTATTTATATTTATCTGTGTAAGTTTACCCACAAGAGGGGCTCCGAATTTTATGTGAAGGAGTTCCCCTCTTCATTAATACACCTTTATTACTCTTCACCTGAACATCTCCTACTCTGCTGTGTACTTATTGGTTCGACTGTGCTAGTACTCACCATTTTTCGATATTGGAAGTATGGAGCTGTTATTTGCACAGGGTGTATATGTATTTCTGAACATACAACACTAATGTTGTTTTCCTTTATTTTGAGGACATCCATATACACTCATGAATATCGGCTTTAAAGATAATTACATGATATTTTATATATATCAGTGGACTTTTGAGGATTGGAGATTGCACACCGAGAGACCAACTGAGAATATCATAGAGATATTTGTGTGTATTGAGACTGTATATGCTAAATTTCTCCTTTTGAGGATATGTGTATCAGCTGTGTTTCTCTATGCACATGAGATTAGTGCCGCATTGCTATATCTGCTTTATAGTTTTGTATGTCATTTAAAGGGTACCTTGGTGGAACCCATATAGATATTAGCATTGGTTGCAAATCTATTGTATGCGGCTAGTCACTCTCTTTTTATTTATAGAAAAATCAGTGTGTTGTTTTGTGAGAGAGATTGAAGAGGTCATACTCTTGTCTGAGTAATCTCACCATCTGAAATCATGTGGATTTATTATTGTCTGGGACCTTAACATTATTCTGCCACTTTGAACATTGCTGGACTTTGTTACCTATTTGGAAAGCATATTCTACCTATTGTTGATGTCCTGGGGCCTGATTCATTAAGGATCTTAACTTGAGAAACTTCTTATTTCAGTCTCCTGGACAAAACCATGTTACAATGCAAGGGGTGCAAATTAGTATTTTGTTTTGCACATAAGTTAAATAATGACTGTTTTTTCATGTAGCACACAAATATAAACTTTAAATTTCAGTGTACAAATAAGCTATCAAGTATTTGTGCGCTACATGACAAAACAGTCAGTATTTAACTTATGTGCAAAACACTGTTAAGTGTTAAGTTCCTTAAATAAATCGCTTTGCACCATCATCCATTGTTGGCCTGAGTGATCAAAGAACCCAGTCTTCTCACATGCTGAATTACAAGTAGAAGCACAATGGTACAATAAGTGTATACTTAACTGAGTCATTGTGGTAACAGACCTAGTCACATTCGTTAACTGTAACCAAATTCAATTTTGTCAATTGTCTAATACACAAAATGGTTTTGCGCACAATTGCTCACTGTGTGAATATGGAGAGTAGTACTTACTCTTTCGGGTGATTCTCAGTCTGCTCTTTATGACATGCTGTCATCCCACTAGTGTGTAAGGTTGAAGTCAGAAGCAAGTTAGTTTCAGTACACAGGGTGAGAAGAAAATGGGAGCAAGTCAAACACAAAACTCAAGTATAGGAAATTAAGAACAGGACTTAATTTGAATTTTTATGAGATAGAGCTGGCCATCTTGTTTAAGGGCATGTTCATTGGCAAGTGGTAGCCTCTGGAAGCTGAAGGTGAATATTGTCAGAGTTAACTCCTAAGAGTACTACGCCTCTCCACAATGTCCACTGATTGGTTGCTATAGACAACATCTCCACTTTTTCAAACCCACAGTTTAGTACATATACCCCTTAGTATACTTGCTAACTAGAATGTTAATTACACTCTATAATGTTTTTTTAATGAATTATCAACAGTATCACTTTGTTTTGTTCTTTTCCTAACAGAATCCTCAAAATAAGAAAGAAAATGTGCAACAGTATAATACTGTTTGATTTGAAGTTCATATAATAGATAACATTACACTTACATGTGAACAAGGGTAAAACTGGTTATCAGACAATCAACCCTTTTTGACCAGGTTTCTAATCTTCAGCAGCAAACACCCCGCACAATAAGAAAACAATCTTTATGATTTGCTTAAACCATAAAGTATTTTATTACATGAAAACACTTAAAAGTTATAAAATATGGAAAACAGATTCCTTCAAATAAATAATGTTTGGACTACTACCAGAGAGATTATAAAACACAGCAGTTATTCAAACTGCGGGCCTAGCGGCTGTAATGCCACCGCAGGCTGAAGTTAGACTAGCCCCAGAGCTGGTGCAAGAGATACGGCAGAAAATCAGGTTACTCAGACGGCCATAGAGCTGGAAACAGCCGTGGCTGTGTGTGCCAGAGTTTGACACACCTGTATTGTGCATTTACTATGGCAACATGTCCCTTCCCTGCCCAGTTCATGATCCGATGTAGTAGGCTTTAGTAAGAGTGCCTTGCACTCACAAGCGCATGGAACAGTGCTGCATTCATAGCTGTATCTGCTGTTTCTGGGCATGCGCAGAGTGATTTTGTGTTTGATGCGCTCAAAATTGGCAAATACATGCCTTGATGAATCAGGCCCATTGTCTTTATAATTGGATTGAGGATAGAAAGCAGTCGATAAATTGATAGTAACATTAGGAGTAATACAAAGTTACACTAGATAAATTGCACTCTGTCATCAGAGAACACATCACTATGCATTCCATGCAGTCAAAATACTTACATGAAAGTTCCACAGTCTCCTTTGCAGAAGGCAGTCAATGAAAAGGTACAAAGTAGACAATATTTTAGACTTGATCAACTGCTCCTAGCATTATAGTCACGGCCTTTGATGATGGTAATCCAATTATATCCACAGGGATCAGACCACATGGACCTAAGGGAACAGGTATTGGTTGTAATAGTCTGAAGAAAGAAGAACAGAGAGTTTTAAAAAGGAAGAGGTACTACAGAAGCTATTGTCTAGAAGTCATTGTCACGGTTGGCTTACAGGAAATTGATCCCTAGGCTCTGCTGAACATGGCTAAGCCCACCCACGGGCACAGAGTCTAACAGACAGGTGGCTTTCACCAGGAACCCCTGCAAGGAGGTTTGATCTTAGCTGCACCAAGTCTGTAGGTCGCGGTCCCGTGAGTGAGTGTACAGCAGAACTATGTGGGGGAGCCAGGTGTTAAAGTCGTATAATTGGATGAACGAAAGTATATTGGTTTAATATTGTTTATCCATGCAAATGCGATGACGTACGCTACGTAACACGTGGCGTGGTGCGTTCGCACGGTAAAATACGCACGCACACACTCGCATTACAACATTTAGTTATTTATATAATTCATATTCATATTGGTTCCGTTACACTGTAATTCAGGAGCAGATAGTATTTGGTTCATTATTAGTCTATATATATATATATATATATATATATATATATATATATATATAGTGATTATATGTACACTTCAGTGATATTCAAGGTTCAGGTTATAGGAAAGGTACCACGCCTGGTGTCATATTAAAGCCCTATTCATCAGCAGCTGTCCGGTGCAGTCGGCGAAGAGATCGCACATTGCATACTTTAGTTATTGATATTAGAGAATAAACCTTTGTATGATGCTGGCTATGAAAGGAGCAGACCCCCTGGAGAGACGACCCCCTACTTTGGATTCCTTAGATTGAATCAGCCTATGATCTGTTTACCCTGAACCCACCCAACGTCTGGACCTATAAAAGCAAGCTACGTCATCTCTATTGTTCACAATGAAACACTGACTGTATATATAATAGCTGCATCCCCCACCAGCCTCAGTAACTTCTGACACAGTATTCTAAGCAGATATACTGTCAATTGGGTCCCGTGGTTGCGCAGCGAGCGCAATGCGATAAGAGCGCGGTATGTATGTATGTAACTTTTGGTATTGGCTGTACTGTACTTTATTATAATATAATAATGTATTGAATTGTTGACTATTTACATCTGCTAAAATAAACCACCATGTGCTTTGGAAACATACAATTGATTGGGCAATGCTTATTTGAAAACGATAGAATTACTTTAATAATTGGGGGCTCGTGAGTTTAGGAGTTACGTTATCGGCAGGTATGCAACGCTCACGGTATTCGGTTCCTCAACAAAGGGCGGATTGACGGACGCGTCGCATAACAGGAAAGAACGCGATGTGTTTAAGACCTGTGGTTCACTGTGTGTTGCGAAACCGAATGTTTGTTGTTGCATAAACTGAAGGAACGCTAATAAGAATCTAGGGACAAGAAAGAAAAAATGTCTTTGTATTGTCATTTTGCATTTTAAAAGGTATTGCATTGCATAGGGTATGCGTATTTCCTGCTCAGCGTATGTGTACTTCTGTAATATTGCCACGTGGTTAAACAATGGTGTATAATGTCTATTATATATGCATACTGTAAGCACTTGGTAAAGTCTCTGAAAAGATAGTGCCATTGTTTGGGAAAGTTATTTTCTGTGCAGAAAACTAAGGTGTATGTGTTTGGTGATTGTATGATTTTGAAGTGAAAGTTGATTTACTGTCAAAAAGACAGGGACATCGGTTGCCGTTTGACGAGGCGGGCTTGCAACAGAGGTAGTATACAAGGCAGGTATACTGGCAGCAAAAGCCCTGTTTGAAAAGAGAACAGTTAAAAAGCTTTTGAAAACTTTCTCCCCAAGAGTAATCGCAAAGTTTAGCGATAGTTAGTATTGCTAAGCGGTGCGATCGGACCGCATGGTTTTACAACCGTGCTTGTGACTTGGGTTGAATGGCTGGAAGAATTACGCTGGTAAAAACGGGTAAACTCCGGTACTACCAGTTCAGTAATACTCAACAGATTTTGTGGAGAGCCAGGATATCGAGGAGCTGATATTTCTGTTATCCATAGTGATATTTCTGGGTTAGGAGGTGTGTGGGCGTAGCCTGTGAAACCATCCACGGATATAAATCTCTAGTAGGTTCTGTTTGAAAGGAGAACAGGTAAAGTCTTTTTTCGTAGCATTGAGAAATAGGTTGTTTTCACAATGGGTGCTAAGCAAACGCTAGAGATGGTTGATGTTGTGCTGCTTAAGGAAGGACCAATTGATTCGGCAAGGTTCTGTATGTTTAATAAATATGGTGCGTATGAAATGGCATACTGCGACAAATGGGTCAAGATGACCCGGGAGTGTGTTAGACCTTTCCGAAACATAGCTAGTTTCGAAGCAGAGGTGTTAAATAATGTTAGAGATAAAGTGCGGTTGATCAAATCAACGAAAATGAGAACTAGACATGATGATTGTTTAAAATGGTGGCAAATGGAAGGTAGCACGTGGCAGAGCAGCGTATGCACAGCGGAAATCAGCGTACCGGAAATGAGCGTTCCGGAAGTGTGCGTTGCAAAGCGTGGCGAACTGAGCGCAAACACGCCCCCGACAAATTCGGTCGGGGCGGATAGTACAGCCAATACCAAAAATGTGAAAACTAGTAACTTGTATGTTGTTTTAAGTAATGTTAAAAGTAATGTTTCAGGACAAGGAAAGGGAACGGTTCCACCAGAAGGGGCAGCGGCTGAAAGTGGTGAGAATAATGTAAAGGTTATCACAGGGGGAGACATCCATTGTACTGCAGCAGCAATTTCAGCAACTAGTTATAGTGAGTTGGTAGGCGTACATCCTGTCTGCACTACAACAGTTCCCAATGGGAAAGCCGACAGAGATGGTGATGTTCCTTTAAAACATGTAGCAAAGCATGATCCATGCACTAGGTCTGAAACATTTTCAATTTTGTCTGATTTCCCTGATCCTAGGAAAGATTTGACCAAATGTCAGCAGTTTATTAGATATTATGGTAATGTGTACGAGCCAACTTATAACGATTGGCGAGTATTATTGAAGACCTGTCTTCCTCTCAATACTGATATACAAAAGTTCATTAAGGATTGTATGTTGGAGGAGGATAAATCCTTAACCGAGGATGATAATCAGGACAATATTAGACAAATAATCACATGGTTGGCCATATATTTTCCAGTGATAGTGGACTGGAGTAAATTTTTTACTATCAAGCAAAAAAATAGTGAAAATGCAACAGACTATTTTTGCAGGGCTCTAATAGCGATGGCCAAATATACTGGGGTATCAGACATAAAAGATAATGTACGCTACAGAGATGTTGCTGTTAAAGTTCTAATGGATGGCCTCAGGGAAAACTTGAAAAGAAGGGTGCAAACTTCATTACCAAACTGGAAAGGAATCACTGTAAGTGCTCTCAGGGAGTCAGTTATAGGACATGATAAAAGTATAAATAAACAGAAAGAGACACTAAGTGATAGGGTAATGATGGTAAGTATCCCAGCACTAGAGGGACTGCACACACGACCACCAGCATACAACCCACATAACAGGAACCCCAGAATAGTGAGATGTTACAATTGCAGAGAAGAAGGACACATTAGGAGACATTGTAAAAAGGAAGAGAAACAACATGAGTTGAGGAAGTGTTTTCAATGCAATAAAATAGGACACCTAGCAAAACATTGTGCAGACATGACAGGGACGTGCTTCTACTGCCGTAAGAAGGGACACATGAGTGGGAACTGTGTAGAGAGAAGAATGGATACATGGGTTGGAAATCACATAGACATCCACAAAGGAGGCGTACACTACTCTCAGAGGTTCCCCTACAATTGATTGCACACTCTGTAACAACTAATATTCTGGGGGAGAAATATAGCCGACTCTAGAGTTAATCTGTGGTAAGTATTAAGGTGCAAAATGTAGAAAGAAACTTATTTAAAAGGTAATCTTTGTTGATTTTGTTTGTTTTTTTTATGTTGTCACATGTTTGCTTTCCTAAATCGCTGGCCGATGGAAAAGAATGGAAATGTGTGTTTTGTTTGCTGTTTTAAGATAACTATCTTGTTTTTCTTCTCACAGATAACGGTACACAGAAGATATATAAACTTAATGTTTAAAAGGGGTGAGATAGAGAAATAGAAGAATTACTCTTGAAAGACTAATTAACAATAGACAAATGGAACACTCTTTGTTTTAGGCTGCAGTGTCTCATGATAATTTGTTTGGCTGAGAATCATTATCCAACAATGAAGTATATACATACTTTGCTCCAAAATATCGTTTATGTATCTCAGATGAGTCATCAACAGTTAATTTTTACATTTCTCTATTATAAGTTAGGAAAGTCCGTTGAAAAGGTATGTATTCAATGAGATACCGAGTTCTTAATAAACAAATGACGGACGACACTGGATTGCACGGTTAAGACCCCCTAGTCATTCTTGGGAGGGATCATAGTTAAATGAATACAGCCATTTCCCCATAGAGTCAGAGTCCAATCCAGCTGTCATTTTGTTGTAAAAATCTCCCTTTCTGCATGTATGTTTGTATTCAAATCTTTGTATTCCCATCATTCATTGCTTTCTTATTTCTCATTCTTTACACAAACGCTAGTACCTCTCTCCCTCCCTCTCTCTCTCTCTCTATCTCCCTCTCTCTCTCTCTCTGCTCTGGTGGAGATAAAATCAGACACCGTCTCAACAATGGGGCAAAGACATATTTTTTTTTTTTTTTACATAAGACAAGTTCAGAGATACACACACTAGATTAACATGAGTTACAGAAACAGTCAGGGGTTTTGTTTTCATGGGTATAGAAACTGCTGATTTTAGGCAGAAAGGTTCTGTTGTGGAAATACGATTCATGTTTTATAGATTGCATATCTGTGTTGTTTTTTTTGTTTTATGATTCGTGCCTCCTGTTCAAAAACGTGCCTTTATATGGATGCACAAAGGGTGGATAGGAGATTGCTGGAAGTTAGGCATACAGATATGCATCTCTGTATAGAACATTGGAGTAGGATTTTTACCACAAGATACGACATAATGTGAAACCCTAGAAAATGTAGAATTTTCATGTTTTATATTTTTTTACTGTTAGACAGACATGTACTGGATACTGTTAAATTTGAAGAAAGTGTTATAGAAATAGAACCCTTTGCCTTTCCCACTTAGTTAAGTAGCTGAATGTAAGGTACTGAGAATGACATGTGAGTTGGCAGAGGGAAAATCGATTGATATACATTGGTCTTCAGCATTTTTCTAGTCTAGGGGGCGATGTTGAGGTGACTGAGAAATTGCTTTATAGCAATACCAGCACATGATTAGGACACTACATAGAGGACTTTATACAGTGACACAGTTACCAACTGAAGTAGCTTCTAGTAAGGTCCACACTTACACACACGACCATACATGGCTGTCACCAGGGCAAACATAGCTGTCAAATAGACAGCAGGGTTTTATGTGACAGTTAACAAATCTATGTTTTGTTTTGTTTTTCGTTGTATTGTTTTAGTTTTAAAATGTGAACACACACACACACATATGCACACATACACATATTGGTTAATATATGAAGATTTGTGTTACCCGAGGAATAAACTGTCTGGAAGGTGAAGAGATGTGGTGAGGAGTCTGGTGGACTCTGGAAAGATGGACAAGGTAGACCAGTAGCTCCCAGAGTGTATCTCCCAGTCCCAGAGGAGGCAGCAAATGGTCTGGCTCAGCTGGGTACAGAAGGTATGTGCAAGCTGGTAAGAGTATTGGGGTGCACCAGATATTTAGTCTCAAGCTACTAGGACGGCAACGTCCTATCTTGATTAAGAGAATGTCAGGAAAATGATACCAAATAGAGCCATCCCATACTCCCTCCTGCAGATGGGTTTTCCTCCAGGTAAAACAAACACACGTCATCCAATTACCACCATGCAGGATCCTCAAGTATACACAGGTGTACCAATGAAAAATGTCTGGGTAAAGGTGTATTGAAATGTATCTAATGTATTACTGTGTCATACTCAAAACTTTTGTTATTCAATGTGATAGTCCTAGAGTTATAATAGATAATAGGGGTATTCATGTTATTAATAACAGATGTATAATGTATGAGTAGTGGTAACAAATCATATACTTTCAATTAGCCATAAACCAGTGTGAACATAAAGTAACGGTACTCGGTAGAACGAATTGAATAGATTAAGAGTTGGAACTTGATTGAAGTGACTGATAGCTTCGGCCACTAGTCCTTTCTCGCTACCAAAAGATCACTCCTGGGCAGACTCCTAACCTGTCAGTTTCTGAAATGTTCTTGACCCCTTGTGAGATGAGATTGTAACTGGGAGGCTAGGTAAGACCTTGAGAGAAGGTAAATAGTGAGACAGCAATCAAGAACGCCCAAAACACTGTTTCCTGAAAGGTCACACTAACTGTCAGGATGTTGGATCGGGAGAGTAAGTTGTGGAGCAGAAATTTCTTAGGCGCAGGTTATTTGACAGACAGGTACCAGGTGTAGACTACCAGCATCACGGCTTCAAGGGTAGCAGAGACACACTGGTGCCCATTCCACCCACTGCAGAGGGGCCAACACTCAGAGAAGGGTCCAAGGGCACTCATGAGTCTGTTCTGGAAGGCCTCGAATGCAGTTAGTAGCACCTGAGCCAAAGGCTAAGACTGTTGTCCAGCATGAAGTTGTAGGTTTTCCTGTTTTGTGTTCTCTCATTTCATTCTCTTCTCAGAACGGTTAATTCTTTTGATTATTAGCAGGTGACAGAGACTGGTTCAGGTAATGATAAGGAGGTATTGGGGAGGAAGGAGAAGTTAGTAGCATAATCGGTCCAGCCAATTACTCTATTCAATTCAGGGGTAAAGGAAAATTTGGAAACCTCGGAGCTTGGAGAAAGTGCGAGGGGCTATTGTCTGAGTAGCATTACGTCCGTAAGTACGGTGACCCCATGGTTAAAAAGAGATACACCCAGTGATGCCAGTCCAGTAATATTCGGACTTGAGCAGGCATCCTTGAGAATGATTATCATTCTTGGGAGGGTAAGGTTTTAGACCAAACAAAGTGCTGGGCGTGCTCACATGTGCCTCAGTGATTATATCAAGTAGGATTAGTTCTCTTTCCACTAAATATTCTTGAGGTACCCGAACTATAAGTGGGAGGTCACTAGTGGAAAAAGTGGAACACCTAGGTCCCTTAGTCTGAAGTCTCCCAATGCTTTGCAAACCGATCACTGTTAAATCCGAGTATTGGGAGACTGGGAAGAATGAACAGACAATAGCCCGCCCACAAGTGTTGATGAAAAGAACTGATGACATTATTAGAAGTGTATATTAACGCAAGCTGAAGGAGATTGTATATGACATTATTGATAGACATAGGATGATGCTATTAATGAACATGAAGTGTTTAAATGTATTATGAGCTTAAAGGCATGCGTTGGACAGATGAACCTGTTAAACTTGAAGAACTGTAGTAGAGTATTCTGTATAACTGATACATGATCTGTTGTACTCTGTACCTTTCCAAATAATGTATTACGTGTTTTATTGTACCCTTGAAGAGCATACAAAAGGTTATCTCCAAGCTCCAGAAATGTACGGTCTATAGTAAAAGAAGAAATCGTTTAGAGGATTAAGACTCTCTCTTATAATAACTTGTTTAGATCTACAAACAGCGTGGTCATACACCAAGGGGGATTTGTATTACATAACAATGAAACGTGGTACTGAGATCCTAGTGTGTGCGTGCGTAAAATACGCACGCACACACTCGCATTACAACATTTAGTTATTTATATAATTCATATTCATATTGGTTCCGTTACACTGTAATCCAGGAGCAGATAGTATTTGGTTTATTATTAGTCTATATATATATATATATATATATATAGTGATTATATGTACACTTCAGTGATATTCAAGGTTCAGGTTATAGGAAAGGTACCACGCCTGGTGTCATATTAAAGCCCTATTCATCAGCAGCTGTCCGGTGCAGTCGGCGAAGAGATCGCACATTGCATACTTTAGTTATTGATATTAGAGAATAAACCTTTGTATGATGCTGGCTATGAAAGGAGCAGACCCCCTGGAGAGACGACCCCCTCCTTTGGATTCCTTAGATTGAATCAGCCTATGATCTGTTTACCCTGAACCCACCCAACGTCTGGACCTATAGAAGCAAGCTACGTCATCTCTATTGTTCACAATGAAACACTGACTGTATATATAATAGCTGCATCCCCCACCAGCCTCAGTCACTTCTGACACAGTATTCTAAGCAGATATACTGTCCATTGGGTCCCGTGGTTGCGCAGCGAGCGCAATGCGATAAGAGCTCGGTATGTATGTATGTAACTTTTGGTATTGGCTGTACTGTACTTTATTATAATATAATAATGTATTGAATTGTTGACTATTTACATCTGCTAAAATAAACCACCATGTGCTTTGGAAACACATACAATTGATTGGGCAATGCTTATTTGAAAATGATAGAATTACTTTAATACAGGTGAAGTGGATGGAGACGATGGAGTCCACAGACAAGTGGTATAAATACAGGCACAACAATAATATAGGCTGAAGGTCAGCAGCCATTGAGTCACTAGGAGAATAGGTGCTCTGTGGTATACAACGAGAGGATAGAGGCTGTCACTATGAAGTACTCTGGAGATGGTAATGTAAGTACTGGAGCAGCAATAGTTCAACACAGCCAGAGGCTAAAGGCTGACTGGAGTGGTGGAGGTAACTTGTAGTAACAGCTGATGAGAGAACTGAAGCTGTCTCGATGATGTACACTGGAGATGGTAATAGAGGTACTGGAGCAGCGATAGTTCAACATGGCCAGAGACTGAGAGCAGGCTGGAGTAGCAGAGGTAACACGTGGTAACAACTGATGAGTCACAGATGTAGTAGCGGCTCTGAGTGGTAGTGATGAGAGAACTGAAGCTGTCACGATGATGTACACTGGAGATGGTAATAGAGGTACTGGAGCAGCAATAGTTCAACACGGCCAGAGACTGAGAGCAGTCAGGAGTAGCGGAGGTAACCCATGGTAACAGCTGATGAGTCACAGATGTAATAGCGGCTCTGAGTAGAAAGTGAGCTTGAAGAACAGGCATCAGACAGGTGAATCCAGGAGGTTTAAATAGTGCTCCAGAAGTGCTTAGCCAATGAAAAAGAGGGAGGAGGTCCTGAAGTGCAATAGGCTTGCACCTGGACAGATCTGAATATAGCTGAATGACTGAACTGGAGAATGTCTGATGCTGGGACATGGCAGTTTCCAGATGAATGGACTGCAGCTAACGAGACAAGTACTATCTGTGGGACCGGAGCGTTACAGTCATGTGTGTCCTCTCTGTGTAGGAAGCCCAGATCTCCTCCACTCTGGATTCAATAAACTCAGTGGTACACTCTTTTTAAAGAGGAGAGCCTCCTCTTTCAAATATTAGGGACTGTTAGTAGGTATTATTTGATAATCACATGTCCATCACATCACCAGATAATTACAACCTACACTACAGAAAACATTAAGCAGCCCAGGGATTGGGTGTTGTAATGCCCAGATCCCCCATCCTGGCTCCAATAAATTATGAGAATCCCTCATTTCAAAGAGGATAGTCCCTTCTTTAAAATAATTTGCCTATAGTAAGAAGCAGTAATTAGTCTAGACATGGGGGTCGTTATAATTACCAGATCTTTTCCATCCTGGTTTAATAAAATCAGGTGTACCCTTATTTGATGCTGTAGGATATCTAGATTTCAAAATGGTATGCCTTGTTGAGCTACAGGACTTTTTTTCGGGCTGCCCCCACTCTATTGAATTCTCTCCCATGCACAATAAGACTCTCCAGTGGTCTACAAACTTTCAAGCGTTCTCTGAAAACCCACCTCTTAAAAAAAGCTTATAATATTCCTCAACCACCCTCTTAACTTCACTACTTTACCCTATTACCACCCGTTGTACAATTTCACACAAGACAACTACCCCTTGACCAACATTGTTCTATGACAGGATCATTTAGCTTATGAGTCACTTTTACCTTTGCAGTCGTGCTGGGCCAAAATGCAAAATGTAGACTTAACCTTATGTGTCAAACTCCCATTGTCCCATAGATTGTAAGCTTTCGAGCAGGGCCTTCTCACTTCTTTGTCCGTTTTACCCAGTTTGTTTATTAGTTTACTCTGTTTGTCCCCAATTGTAAAGCGCTAAGGAATATGTTGGCGCTTTATAAATAAATGATGATGATGATGATGATTTAATGCAAGGCAATGCAAATAAGCAAAAAAAAAAAATCATTACCATTTTCAAATGCAGATTTTATTATGAAAACCTATGTGTATAATCCTACTATTTTGCACCTTAAAAAGGTGGATTGATGCCAAAGCAAGAACCACAAATTATTTGTTGGTGGTGTTTAGAAAGAAAATATACACATTTTCTTTTAGTTCACTTTCATGGCCGTTTTCAGTAGATTTACTTTGCCATGCAGGAGGTATAAGCAAACTAATGTCATTTTCTGAGTTCAAAGTCTTCTGAAAAAAACAGATATATTTTGTGTATATTTTGGGTACTCCATGAAAAAAATTGTGCAATTGATGTTGGAGAGTGACCAGCTCAAAAAGTGCCAAAATTTGCAATATTCCATGTTTCCTTGTGTCAAGTAATGAATCTGTAATTTATCTATAAGTGTGCATGATATTAAAAATGTTGCACTGTAATGCTGCACTTTAACAGCTCAATTATTCATATACCAAGTATGCTAATATAAGACTGGATAGTGAACAGATATTCAGGTGTCACAATTTAAAAACAATACTGTTGCTTTATTAAAATCAAATGTAACTTGCTACACCACATAACAATACACGCTAGTTATACATTTTAAGAGAAAAAAATTACACAGTGAATAGTTGAACCCTAATAATATTCTCTCTCATATCCAGTAGCAATACTCACTCCAATTTAATGTGTAGAGCCAATACAGTACATGATTTGTTCCAATTAATATATCAGTGCAGCGGCACACATCAATGTCACTCTTACTTAGAAAAAGAAGGGTTATTATGGGTAATTCTAAACAAGTTTAATCTGCCTCACACAAGACACAAAGGGAATAATCCTACTAGTCCCTAAAATGATCTATAATTGCAAAACAAAACATTACATATGTGCTAAAATAAGGTTAACACTTTAACAGCCATATTAGCTGCCTATCATTTAAGTACCTGTAGCAAGACACAGTTTATATTTTTTATGCACGTCTCATATTAACAATAGTGATGTAACATATCATTTGTGCCCTTGCCTCCTCAATTTAATTCTATATTGCGATGGGTGATCTTTGCTTTAGAGTAAACACCCTCTTTAAATGAAAATATTGCCAGACAAGGTTTGATTTATGTATATTTCCATTCTGCTAACCTAGAAAAACAATAAATGATATAATATAGCAGATCATGAATATCAGGCTATGGTCATGTGGAAGACAAATAATTAGGTGAAGTCAGCTAAGTTAATTAATATTGGTTTACCATGCGATTGTGATTTGTACGCCATGTCTTATGACCCAATCGCATGGGTAAATAACACACACACACTTACATTTACACTTACACTTGTAAATAGTACACATTTTCTAAATGTCACAATCCACACTCAACTATTTAATAAATTAATTAAAGGATATTTATACACAGATAATATTATAGTAAAGGTATTATGGTTCAGGTCCTCTAAAATGTTTGGTCTAATATTAATCCATATCTCACTAGCAATAACCCGGTTTCACCAGAGTAGCGATCGCATCTAGTGGTCGCTAGTTGTGAGCAATAATAGACTAATATTTAAAAGTACTCTTCTTATGGGTCAGTTTAAACCAGTTCTATGGAGGGAAGACACTTATGCAACAGTTGGAGTGAATTGCCCCCTCCTTTGCAAGAAGATCAAATAAGCTGACCTATGATCAGCAGTCTACTGGAACATCGCAAACCCTGGACCAATGAAGAATTCTCTTTGTGTTATCTGTGTATATTTTATGATATCATCAGTGTTTTTTCTAAACTTAACAGCATTTACGCAGCCTCTGATTTAGGAACGGTTTCACTTTGCCAGTAGACATCAGAATTGATGGACTGCATAGCGTATGTATCGCATGTACTTTGTATTATTATTGTGTTCTGCTTAATGTTGCTAATATTTTTTGCTATGGAACCACATAAATCACGTTGGACAATATTTATTGGTAGCACCAATACGGACATAACAATTTGGGGGCTCGTGAAGCGATGTCAAATTACTCAAGGATTCGCAAAACCTACGGATTTCGGTTTACCAACAAAGGGTGGAGACGCGTTATATACAGGTAAGAATGCTAAATAGTTCTGTACTTTTTATCATCGACTGTTGCCAAACCGAATATTTGCTTTGTGTGATTTAAGGGGTGCTGGCGAGGACCTAGGGACAAGAAAGAAAAATTGTTTATTTTTCATGTCTTTTGCGATTTAACCATGTTTTTTTGCGTAGTGTACGCATATATTTCCCTGTATATTTTCCACATGTTTAAACGGTTGTATTGATAGATATTGCTGTTGTATTTTATAGTGAAATTAATTGTTAAAACCTCTGAGAAGCTATTACGAACATTTGGGAAAGTATTTTTCTGCACAGAAAGCAAAGGTGTATGTGGATTGTGAATTGTGTGATTGTGAAAAACAGGGTATATAAAAAGTAGTGACATACACGGTATACGTTTAAAACAGAGGTTTTAGTAATAATCCCAATTGTAATCGAAGGGCGTTCAGATAAATAGTACCTATAAGCTTGTGCGTTTGGACCGCACATGTTTACATACGGAACCGTGATTGTGAAATTGTGGATGGTCAGAGGAAATTTGCTGGAAATGCTGGTATTCTTCAATATTAAGTTCTCCCAGTTCTGAAGTACTCGGCAGGAACTTTGCTGGAAAAGCGTGGTAGTGTTTTGTGCTGCAAAGCATTCAGGATTCTACTTTCACATGGGTGCTAAACAAACATGTGATAAGGCCGATGTAAACGAAGTACACAATAAGCATGGGCCGGTTCGGTGAAGTATATTATGAGTGCAAAAAATGGTGCGTACGCAACGGAGTACTGTGATAAATAGGTAAAGATGACAGATGAATATGTGAAACCTTTTCCTAAAGTTGGTAGTTTTGATCCATAGGTGTTAAGTACTGTTAGAGATAAAATGTTGTATAAAAACACTAAAATTGAGAATTAAACACACTGACTGTTTAAAACTGTGGCAACAAGAATGGAATATGTGGCACGAGAGTGCATGCGCAGCGAAAGGTAGCATTGCAAAGCAAAGAGAAGTGCACCTCTGCCGCCATATGCGGACGGGGGAAAAGTACAACCGATACCAAAAATAATAAAAATAGCATAAGTAACCGGACCGTGAGTGCCTCTACTCTGGTGCAAGGTCCTCCATCTTTTCTACCTACACCTGTGTGGAATCGTGGCCGCTCGCTATCCTGCCATCTGCGCATGCGCAGGTCTCGCTATTAACTTCACCTGTCCATGGAGGTGATTGACAGATCAATCACCTCACCCTATTTGAGGCACCTGCAACCCTAGGTAGGGGCCTGATCTTGAAGTCTCATTCCCAGTGAACTTCTATAGGTGTGTGCAGATCCCAATCTGTTCCAGCTTTACTCATTTGTACAGTTTCCAAACTGTGTGCAGCTTTCTCAGACTACAGCTTCCACGCTGCTCCCCTGTTCAACTCAGCGGCGGTTCCCATACCGCTACAAGGCTTCACCTATCAGCTGATTCCGGATCTACACAACTGGGTATGCTCTACTAACTATTGACTATTACCTATTTTGCGCACATACCAGTTGCATCCATTATTGTTTGTTGCGCAGGGTACAGGTACCCATATAGACTGTGTTTACGCATTGCTCCAGTTAGGACAAGCTGTCACTCCAGCTTGATATCTTCTCACGCTACTACTTGGCTTCATTTTGCCTTCCAAGACATTGCTCTACTCGCGCTGTTCCCATACAGCCACAGTTTGCCTTTCAACTTCACTCTCCTGCACCTGGACAAGTCCTCACTCCTTCACACAGCAGTGGTACAACTTGCTGCACGCAGACCACTGACTTCCCTGCTACATACCTGCACCTAGACAAGTCCTCCTATCACAGCGGTGGTGCAACTTGCTACTCGCAGACCACTGACTTTCCTATTACCTACCTACACCTGGATCTGTTTCCTCACCATAGCGATGGTACAACTTGCTGCACACAGACCACCGACTACCCTGCTACCTACTTGCACCAATCCTATTCTTCCCATCAGAGCAGTGGTACAACTTGCTGTACTCAGACCACTGACTCATCCTCTACCTATCATCACCGATCCACGTCCACTCCTCGTGTCTACATTATCCTCAGTTCCAGTTTACTGCTCCAAGTCGTTGATTGCCTCAGACTATCACTACTCTCCTGCTGTTGTGTCGCTCCAATCATTCACCTGCCTGCTTTGAGGTGCGTGCTATATCCCCGCCTCTCCAGCAGAATGCCATCTGGTGAAACTCGGGTAGCAACTCCTAGTGCCCGTGACAGGAATGTAAGGTAATGTTTCTGAAGAAAATGACGAACCCACTGTTATTTCAGCCGTTGCCCATGTAATTAATATGAAAAAAGTGCCACGTAGACAAGTAAAGGGAGCGGTCCCACCAGCGGGGCAGTGATTGAAACTGGTGAGATTGGGGTAGAAATCAATTGGCAGGAGAACATCCATTGTACTGAAACAGTGCTTCCAGCGATTATTCCTGAATGTAGTGATTTAGTAGGCTTACATCCTGTCCGTACAATAGCAGTTACTATTGGGAAAGCGGACAAAGATGACCTAGTCCACAAAAAACATGTAACAATGTATTGTCCATGGACTAGATCTGAGCTGTATTCAATTATTCCTGATTTCCCAGACCCAAAGAAAGATTTGGCCAAATGTCAGACATTTGTTAAAGATTTAGGTAATGCTCATGAGCCAACTCATATAGATTGATGAGTGGTGTTATGGGGCCTGTCTTCCTCCCAGTACTGACCTACAAAAGTTTATTAAGGATTGTATGGTGGAGGAAAACAAGTCCTTAACGGATTAATATAATAAAACCAATATAAAACACATTGGGGTATATTTACTAAACTGCAGGTTTGAAAAAGTGGAGATGTTGCCTATAACAACCAATCAGATTTTAGCTGTCATTTTGTAGCATGTACTAAATAAATGATAACTAGAATCTGATTGGTTGCTATAGGCAACATCTCTAGTTTTTCAAACCCGCAGTTTAGTAAACATATCCCATAGTCTTCTAATTAGGCGTATATTTTCCAGTAGTAGTGGACTGGAGCAAAATTTTTACTATCAAACAAAAGGATAGTGAAACTGCAGCAGACTAGAGCCCTGACAACAATGACCAAATACACTGGGTTATCAGACATAAAAGATGATGTGCACTACAGAGAGGTAGCTGTTTCAGTTTTAATGGATAGCCTCAAGGAAAATTTAAAAACCAGAGTACGAACCTCGTTACCTAACTGGAAAGGGATCACAGTACAGTCATGGCCAAAAGTTTTGAGAATGACGCAAGTATTGGTTTTCACAAAGTTTGCTGCTTCAGTGTTTTAGACTGTTTTGTCAGATGTTGCTATGGTATACTGAAGTAAAATTACAAGCATTTCATAAGTGTCAAAAGCTTTTATTGACGATTACATTAAGCATTGACCCATTGTATTTATATTATGTGAGTGGGGGGGGGCAGTGTGTTAATATTATGTGTGTGTGGTGGGGCAGTGAATTTATACTATATGTGATGGAAGGGGGGGTCTTAATATAATGTGGGAGGTAGGCTATTAATTTAAGGATGGAGTACAGGTGGGGGCTAATTATTCGGTGCTATTTTATTTGTGGGGTGATGGTGAGGCAATTTAATTTAATAGTGGGGCCTATCAATTTAAGATGGGGTGATTGAACCTTAAATTAATGCTGGGATGGTTTGAGAGCTGTTAAGGGAATGTGGGGCTGTTTGGGGAAAATAAGGTGTATTCATTAAATGTGATTATAAATTTTTTAATGCCTGGGATGGTTGTGAGAAATGGTTATATTTATTAAACATAAATGATATTTAATTTATTACTGGGGCTTTTTGGAGGGAGGGAAATAGATTTGTTTTTTTAAATGGGAACACTATTTAATGTTGGAGCTGGTTGGAGGGAAATAGGTCTGTGACTGCTGTTTTTTTATTACTGGGTTTGCAAACCCTGAACTGCAGCTTCTTGACATGTTAATTATGATTATTACCTAAGTTTAGTTAAAGATAAGGTACAATTTGTGTGACATTAAAGGTAAGCTGTGGTAGAAATGGGGTGTATATGGTAGTATGCCATACCGCTACTTCTCATACTGCCTTCATTGTAAAATTATCAAATTCCATTCACTTGTTTACATTCCCATAACATTTTTCATACTGTCACTTCTAATTTTCCACTTCGACAACTGATCTTAATATTTATGATATGGAGTATATGAGCAGTATAATTAAAAATTCTGCTAGATCCTTTGACAAAATATGGGGTCCATGGTCATTGTTCATTAACTGCCGGGACCACAGTGCGATGCAGGGGCCGCAGTGTGATGTAGTGTGATGATAAAGGAATGCACAGTGTGATGAGATGGATAGTAATGAGGGGCCACAGTGTGATGCAATGTAATGATAAAGAAGGGCACAGTGTGATGAGAGGGACTGTAATGAGGGGCAACAGTGTGATGCAGTGTAGGGATAAAGGAGGGCATAGTGTGATGAGAGGGATAGTAATGTGGGGCCGCAGTGTGATGCAGGGCAATAATAAAGGAGGGCACAGTGTGATGAGAGCGACAGTAATGAGGGGCCGCAGTGTGATGCAGTGTAATGATAAAGGAGGGCACAGTGGGATGAGAGGTACAGTAATGAGGGGCAGCAGTGTGATGCAGTGGCCAAAGTGTGATGAAGAGGGAGCAGCGTGATGTGCGGCGGCACATAGCTTACCCTTCTACTTAACTATAGGAATATATGCTATGCTAAAAAAATATAGTGCTATGGATTGTTTCAGGGAGGGGGCAAAACCAGAATCTTGCCTAGGGCCACAAGAGGTCTAAATCCGATTCTGCACCCTCCTTTTAAAGCTTCCAGTCTGTTATTCTAACTCAATCAGCATGACAGTGATCTCCAGCCTTGTCCTCGTCAACACTCTCACCTGTGTTAATGAGAGAATCACTGACCTGATGTCAGCTGGTCCTTTTGTGGCAGGGCTGAAATGTAGTGGAAATGCTGTTTTTGGGATAAAGTTCATTGCCATGGCAAAGAGGGACTTAATTGCAATTCATCTGATGACTCTTCATGACATTCTGTAATTTATGCAAATTGCCATAAGAAAAACTGAGGCAGCAGACTTTGTGAAAAATAATATTTATGTCATTCTCAAAACTTTTGGCCATGACTGTAGACGCCCTTAGAGAATCTGTTGCAGAACATGACAAAAACATAGATAAAAGGAAGGAAACACAGAGCGAAAGGTTAATGATGATAAGTGTCCAAGAACTAAAAGGACTAAACATGAGTCCACAGGCTCACAATACATATTATAGCAACCAGAAACGGCAGGAGACAGTGAAGTATTTTAGATGCCTCAAAGAGGGACACATAGTGAAGAACTGTAACCAAAAGGATAGAGGGGAATATAGAAACAACTGAAAGTTTTGCCCACCTTGGAGAGAACCACATAGGTACCAACAACAAAAGAGACATACACAAGCCTCAGAGGTTTCCCATCAGTTGCCCGTGCACATTATAACAGCAAATGCTTTGCCTAAAAACAATAACCAACACTAGGAGCCAGGTCATACCTGTATCCTACAACCATTTAGATCAACTGACAAAGGTTACTAACAAAACTTTTCCAGCTATGGGAGTACCAGGAAGAGTGCTACATTACCCTTTCACTAAACCCATAGAGGTTACTATTGGACCCCTACATACCAAGCATTAATTTCTCTTGGCTGCAGCCGCTCCTACTAACCTATTGGACAGGGATTTATCTTGCCAAATGGAATGTGTTATTTACTACACCTCTGATGGTGTATTTCTGGATATTCCTGGAAAGTTCATACATGAAGTGCAGGACCTCCTACATACCCCACAAAGGCTAATGCTGCACTATACTGTTTTAGAAGTCTATCTCAGGTAGAGGAAATGTTATAACAAATACTGGGTGCCCTATGGACCAAAGATGGACAGGACACTGGATTGATGGCAAATGTAGCCTCTGTAATGGTTCAACTAAAAAGTGGCAGGAAATTTCCAAAAATACCACAGTACCCATTAAAACTGGAGGTTGAATTAGGGGTGTATCCTGTAATTGAAAGGCTCTTGCAACAAGGAATTTTAATTTGTACATCCAGCACAGCTAACAGTCCATTTTTTCCAGTAAAGAAGAATGTGGGGGGAGGGATTACAGATTAGTCCAAGATTTAAGGGGTATTAATAAAGTATTTGAGTGACAATTCCCTGTAGTGCACAATTCAGCTGTCATCGTTATGCAGATTCAACAATCTGCCAGTCATTTTATGGTAATTGATCTTTGTTCTGCCTTTTCTCTGTTCCCCTTCATCCTGACTGTCAGTACCTCTTTGCTTTCTCCTATAAGGGGTTACAATATGCATGGACAAGATTTTCCCAGGGATTCATTAATAGCCCCAATAGTTTCTCCTGGGCCTTACATGACTGTTTACAATCCTTCCAACCAAGCAATAGGCTCTCCTAATTCAATATGTTGATGATATGTTCTGATTTGGACAGAATTCAGGCCATAAAGAGAGCTGACTAAAGCACCTGCTCTGAGAATACCTGATTATGAAAAACCTTTTGAGTTATATTGTACAGAAGCTGATGGTTGTGCAGCAGGTGTTTTGACACAGAAAAATGGTGACACTAGAAGACCGGTAGCATACTACAGTGCACAATTGGGCGTCATCTCTCCCTACGTGTTGAAGTAATGTAGCAGCAACTCCTCTTCAGGTAATTAAGAGCGAGGACGTAGTACTAGGACACAATTAAACTGCTTATACACCACATGCAGTATCTGCTCTGTTAAATTCTGCTCAAACTAGGCATGTGTTGAAGTTGTATATATAATAATAATAACATTTATTGTCAGCAACCTGATTTGCAATATTATTATAGATTATTGTTATAATACATATTATATTGAGGAATTGCTGGTATAATACTGTGAAAAGGCTAGGAGCTATATCTTGTGCAAATATCTCTTCTGAGAAAGTAGATCCATGATTCATTGTAAGCCATTGACCTCTTTGATGACATCATTTTGTAAACACACCCACCATTGTAAAAGTTTTTAAATTAACCTGCAGTCAATTTAGAGCAGGCATTCTGCTAAGAATCCTGGTCTGTCTCCTGTATGGTAACTATGTAACTTAAGATCTAAAAATGAAGTAAATCTCTTTTTATTGCAAAATCTACAATTGGACTAGACAATATTTATTTATTCTGGAAATTAATTCAACACATGTCTCTCAGCAAGGTTCACAAAATGGGAACTAGCACAGATGGCACCTGCAAACATCACCATGAAATGATGCAATACTTTAAATCCAGCTGCATGCCTACCATATGTACCTCAAGATGCACAAAGGGTGAAAGAAGAGGAGTCTCTAGCTGAGGGTGAATTTTGGCAGGTATACAGATATGCATGTTTGTGTGGAATATCTGAACCAGACTTTTACTGCAAGAACTAACATACATTACACCCCCTTAGAAAATTTATATTTTATATTTTACACAGAGTTCTCATAGACAAACTGACACAGCAGAACTATGTTTTGGTTATGCTGTCATAGATGACGAGGATGTTATAGAAGCTGAATCCCTTGGTCCACCTCACTCAGCCCAAGTGGCCGAACTTGTGGCATTGAGAAGAGCGTGTGAGTTGGTAGAGAATAAATTAGCTGATATATACACAGACTCTAGGTACTTTTTGGGGTTGTGCATGACTTTTGGGAACTTTATTTACAGCCGCAGGCATACCAGTAGCACACTCACAGCACATAAAATGACTGTTGACAGTAATGCAATTACCAAAGGCAGTAGCTGTCATCAAGTACAAAGCCCACACATATGAAAAAGATCCGGTATCTGTGGGTAATAACAGGGCAGACAAAGCTGCCAAACGGGCAGCTGGTCTAACTGTAAACATGACAACTTACAAGATGATGGTTTTCCAAACGACAAACACACAAAAATTTATTGAAATGCAAGATCTGTGTTCCCTACTGGTAAAGGTGGTCTGGCAGGTGAAGGGATGTGGTCAAGAGTCCTCTGGACTCTGAAGAGATGGACAAGGTAGGCCCGTGGCTCCCAGGGCATATTTCCCAGGCCTAACTGAGGCAGCACACGGTCTGACTCATCTGGGTAAAGAAGGAATGTGTAAGCTGGTTAGAGCATACTAATGTGCACCAGGCTTTTATTCTCCAGCTAGTAAGAAGGCAATGTCCTGTCTTACTTGTTTGAGGAACAATGTTCAACGGAGCCATCTCATATCCTAGTATAGACAGACCTTTCCAGGTATTACAAATTGACTTCATCCAATTACCATCTTGCATGAATCTCAAGTATGTATTAGTATAAACTGATGCATTTTCTAACTCAGTTGAAGCAGGAAATACCTCTACCAATACTTTTGTTTTACTGCTAAAAAAATTGTCCAGGAATTTGTATGCAGATATAGTATCCCTAGAATTGTAGAAAGTTATATAGGTACTCATTTTACTGGTGATATCTTTTAGATCATGTGTAAACTCAATGAAATTGACAGCAAACTTCATGCATCCTACTGACCACAAGCCAGTGGAATGGTGGAAAGGGTAAATGGTACCATTGAGAACAAATTGAGTAAGGTAATGGCTGAAACTGGATTGGCATGGCCAGAAGTTTTAACACTAGACCTCAATAGCATCAGAACCACTCCCAGACCACCTCTTAATTTGTTCCCTTTTGAGATACTTTTTGGTCGACAACCTCATTTGATGATAGGTCCACAGGATGATTTAAAATGCAACAACGAAGTGTCTGTTCAATACCTCATAAAGATGAGCAAGTGGCTAACACAGCAGTAACAGGAACTCAAAATACTGTCACCTGGTAGGCCAGACACTAACTGTCACGATGTTGAAACTGAGTAATATGTCATGATCCGCAATTTCTTACGCTCAGGTTTTTTAACAAACTGGTCGGAAGGCCCGTTCCAAGTTTTGATGACCACCACAACATCTCTGAAAGTAGCTGAAAGAGACTATTGGATCCATTCCACCCACTACAGAATAGTCAACAATTCGGAGAAGGTACAAGAAAAAGTCAAGGCTGACACCCCAGATCTGTCACACGTGAATCTTTTCCAGGAAACCTAAAGATTGCAATAACTGACACTCGAGCCAAGGTAGTTGCAAAGGCTATTATCCCAGCAGTGAGTGGCGGTTCTTATATTTTTTTCCCCCAAAGTTTTTCTTATTTTTATTCTTACTAGGACATTCTATTCTGGCGATGGGGGTCAGATGATAGAGACTAGATCCGGTAGTGATACTGATGAGGTGGAGATGTCGGATAAATCATTAAAACAATCAGTAAAGACTGTTGCCTTATTCAATTCAGGGTTAAAGAAAAGGTCTGCTAACTTTGGAGGTCAGAGACAGTGTGAGCGAATATTCTCTAAAGAATATTGTATATGTAAGTACTGTGACCCCCTAATTGAAGAGAGGTGCATCCAATGGTGCCAGTTCAGTAGTAATTTGGATTTGGGCGGGCATCCCTTAGATCAGGGTTGTCCAACCCGCGGCCCGCGGGCCGCGTGCGGCCCAGCCCACCTGTAAATGTGGCCCAGCGGTTGTGGCAAGGGGGCAGCACTGTTAATGAAAAAAATATCCTGCAAAAAAAAATAAAGAAAATACTTACCTTGCGGTCACGTCAGCTGGCGCTCCGGCTCCCTCCCTGGTCTCCTTCTTCGTGCGGTGCTCGCAGTGAATGTTGGGGGTGACGTCATTACACCCGACATCCATTGCGTAGCGCAGCACAGAGGAGTCACCCGCGCGAACTATCAGCAGCAGTGAAAGATTATCCAGTATCTTATTGTTGTTACTCTGAATTTGGACTTTCTGCACCATGCAATTAGGAACTAGCTGTGTTCTCTGTATGTATCTAATACAAATATTAAGAGATGATTGTATTTTTAATATTTTAAACCATTTTAAATGTGCAGTGCTGAGTAGGGTGAAATTATCACCTACTGGAACCCTCATCGGAGGCTGCTCCATGAGCCATTTTTCCTGCCACCCTATCTTTAAATCTCTGTAGATTTCTATTAGTCCTCCTGATGCTATCTATATCGGTGACCATTTCAAACTGGTCAATAAAAAAAATGATTCATGGGTGCAGAAAGAGAGGAAAAAAAAGTTTTTGGCATTTAATTCCCCGAACCCCACTAAGGGGCAGATGCAGGTAAGTTAAATTGCAGCTGGTAATGGGACTACTGCTTTAATCATGATTCTGCAACAGACTAACTCTTACTAACTTAATTTCCAAGTAAGTTTAATATGTTAACTATGTTTTCTATGTTTTTTTGGATGATCAGCTATCGTTAGTGTTAGTGTACATAAGGTTAGACAACCTTAGTGGATAAATATGAAGTGACAACATAGACACAAGTAAGAGGGCGAATCCCTTGAACTCAATTCTTCATTCCTGATGGCCAACTCGTCATCTTCCAATGTGGCCCAGGGAAGCTAAAAGGTTGGACACCCCTGCCTTAGTTGATTAGCATTCCTTGGTGGGTAAGGTCTTAAACCAAACCGAATGCTGGGTATGCACTCACGAATCTCAGGGACAAAATAATGTAGGACTAGTAATGTTCCCACTAAGCATCTCTGAGGTCCTTGAATTTCGGGAGGGAGACCCACAGAAGGGAGATATAATACCTTTATTTCCCCTAGTTTGAAACTTCGCCAATACTCAGTAGATCGCACATTGCTGTGCTTGAATTTTTCACATGTAAAGAAACTTGAGACTTGGGAAGCTGGACTACCTGATCAGACAATAGCTCACCACACCAGTATTGATGGGAGACTCACTAGAAAACCAATAACCTGAAATACTGAAGGACACCATAAACGAGGGCATGGCAACAAACATAAGAGAGTATTGATTGGGAAGGTTCCTTTGGGCTATTGTCAGAATGTCATACATGCTAAAACCTGCCTTGAACAAATTAAGATGCTTGGTGTAAATATACCAGGTTTTCTGGCCCAATTATACCCACTTCACTCTGGCTGGCCACCCCCGGGTGCCTTCCTATGCCAGAGAAGTCTACCCAGTACCTCCTAGGATTCTAGGATAGCCTGCCTGGAATAGTCTTGTGAGAACAAAGGACATTAATTAGTTTTACCCCTCCAGTATCTTGCAACCTGATCCCTATCCATACCCCCCTGGCTTCACTTTAAGGACAATGAATAACAACCTCACTGCCACATAACCAATATACAATAAACAATGTACATATTTACAATGAGCTACAATGTCCTCTTATCCACATGTAATTAGACACTGCAGTGGTATTCTGTTGGTCTGGGGAACAAAAGAACGGGCTATAAAAATTACATTCTTTAATCCACATTTTGTGATAAATGAGGGACAGACTGGTTAGGGTGATATTAATACCTCGTTTCACCACACTAGGCATAGGAAGTTTAGTCAAAACTTTATGCAATGTTATATCCAATTGTACTGTGCCTTATGTCCTTCCAGACAATGTGTATAATATTTCTGGGAGATGGGCTTACACATGGTTAACTCCAGAGGTATATGTTTCCTAGGTAGATTGGTTCCTGAGATCATGACTATAATACATTATGAAATGACTGATATCCTTTAAACAACATCACCTCCATACGTACAAACAAAGTATGGACACTGTGACAAAAGAAACATGATTCCAGGTGAAGAACCTGTAGCTACAAAATTAATCACTGAAACTACAGGATTCCAAATTGTGGTCGCATTAGATCCCACCAAGACCACTCAGGGTACATACAAGACCTGGCTAAATTGATTGACAATATTACCGACATGTATGATGACACCTTCAGGTATACGGGTAAGGAGCTACAGGCTTATAAGAAGGAGTTAGTTCAGCATAGGTTGGTGTTAAATTACCTTACATCTATTACTGGAGGATACTGTGTGACATTAGCTACCGAATTTGGTGTTAAATGTTGCACGTATATCACCAACAATATAGATAACCCTAAAGAAATAATTGACCAGAAGATGGACGAAATTCTACAGTTAAAATGGGAATTCCGGAAGAACCATAATTCTTCATTGTATGAAATAGGAGAAAAGGTAGCAGGATTGTTCTCATGGTTGAACCCAGCAAAGTAGTTCTCAGGTCTAGGGGAATGGGTACAAGAAATGATTGTTAGCACAGGTAAGCTCCTTATCCCTATATGTGGTGTCTTTATAGTAATTGGCATATGTGTCAGATGTGTTCCTTTTATGTTGAAGTGTGGAAAAAGTTCTACTGAGGTGAATACTGACAATGATAATGTAATGGTAATGAGAAGTACAGGTACCATAGTTAATGAAGAATTGCATTACAATCTTGAGATATAAAGTATAATTAGGTGATAGTTTTGATCACTATCAAAGGGTGGTCTCTGGACGTCAAATAATTGGATGAAGTCGTCAAAATTAATTAACATTGGTTTACCGTACGATTGCAATTAGTATGGCACGTCTAATGATGCAATCACATGGGTAAATAACACACATGCTTACATTTACACTTACACTTGTAAGCAGTACACATTTTCTAAAAGTTCCAATCCTCACTCAATTAGCAAACAAATTAAAGTATATTTATAGACAGATATTATAGTAAAGGTATTTATGGTTCAGGTCCTCTAAAATGTATAGAGTTTGGTCTCATATTAATTCATATTTCACCAGCAGTAACCCAGTTTCAACAGAGTAGTGATCAAATCTAGTGGTTGCTACTTATGAGCAATATGAGATTAATACTCAAAAGCACTCTTCTTATGGTTCAGTTTAAAATGGTTCTTCAGTGGGAAGACACGTATGCAACGGTTGGAGTGAGTTGCCCCCTCCTTTGCAAGAAGATCAAATGAGCTGACCTATGATCAGGAGTCTACTGGAGCATTGTAAACCCTGGACCAATAAAGAGCTCTTTTAGTGTTATCTGTGTATATTTTGTGACATCAGTGTTTTTTCTAAACTTAACAGCATATAAGCAGCCTCTGATTCAGGAATGGTCTCTCTTTGCTAACAGACATGAGAATTAACAGACTGTTCCTGGATGCAGGGCTGTATTGGTTGTACTTTGAATTATTAGTGTGTTCTGCTATATTTTGCTATTAAATCGCTTTTGTGCTTTGGAACCACATTAATCACATCGGACAATATTTATTGATAGTGACAGTACAGACATAACAGTCATCAGCACAAAGTAAATTAAAAGAATAAAGTTTGTTTTCAAACCAGAAAAGGCACCTATCCCTGATGGAGGTAAAGGGGCATGGTAAGCTTGCTGGGGTACTCCCATGGTTTGTCACGGTGGGAGTTGGCTAGCATGCCATGTTATACATTCCCTTGCTGTGCTGCTGATCTCCCTCTTTTGCCTTGGTTCAATTTGGATAGGAGGAGTAGCACTCACTTTCTCTTTACCGTCTGCTTTGTCTGTTCCTTTCTCACTGGTGTTTTTTTCTTTCTTGCTAATTACAGGCTTTTCTTTTCCTGCTGATCCTCTCTGCCTTGTTCTCATCTACATTTTCTGTCTACTTTCAGTTTAATTTTCTCTTTCCATCTTCATTTCTTTTCATATCTGTCCCTGTCTTCTGCTTGCTCACATTTGGCCCTTTTGCCTTTCTTATATGTCTCTAGCTGATTTTCCTGTTTGTTTACAGCCCTTATCCTCCTCCCCTCATGTTTCTATCTACATCCCTGTAACCATGTCCCTCTCTGGCTGAAGTACCAGCATTGAGGCTTTATTAACATGGGCTACCTTCTCCCCCCTTCAGCACCTGTCCAGCCCTCTGCTTTGGACCACCGCTTGTCAATGCGACGGTCAAGTGGCTGTGTGTCCTTGCTGACAGCACTTCTCTGACAGCTCACCATTCATCCAGCGCATATGCCTTAGGCCGGAACCATAGTGAGGATACAGCCGACTTTCCATGGCCGGTGCACTGCTGCTGCTCATCCGAGCGCATGGCCTGTGCTCCATGTGGCCTCATCTTTAGGCAGGTTATAACCACCACCACTCATCTCCCCCCTCCAGCTGCCCCCAGCCCTATCAGCAGCATTGGCCAGGCCTGCTATCTCCCAACAAGGCCCACTTTTTTCTGATCCGGCCCTCCTTAGTGCAGTGGCATGGTGTGGTAAGGTGTTGATGTTTGTAGCTCACCTGTGGATTTGTGCCCCTTTGACCCTTCTAGCATGATGGTTACCCTAGCCCCTGTTTCAGTCCAGCACATGTCGACTTCAGTGCTCCACCATTATCCCTAAGGGGGTTTGTTGGACCCATGGTGAAGTCCTGCACTATAGTCCCTGGCCAGTGGCTGGGAATGCCCCATGACTGCTTTCATCCCCCTTGCAGGGCCTTTTTCTCAGTCTTTTACATGATCACCAAATTTATCTGTAGATGCTTTTCCTTCTGTGCGCTTACTGCAGTTTTTCTTGACCTCTGCTCCACCAGTGATCACTCTCCTGTGGTTGGGTCTTGAATTTATCCTTCCTACCCCTATCCCTGGTTCTCATCGGGGTTTCCCAGTCTCTCTTCCTGTCCTGATTTGTTGATTTCAGCATTAGTCACTCCCCCTCCAGGATTGGTACAGGTGGCACTAACCATTCTGTCTTAGCAGGTGCTATGGTGTTTCAGATGCAGGAGGCTACTTGTCTGCAGTAGCAGGAGAGCCGAGCTGTGATGGTGTATAATGTGATGATAATATTCCTTGATATGATGTTGTTTTGCCAAAATTTTCTGACTGTTCCGATTCTAGTGGAGATTCCTTGGGGACTCAGGTCCTGCTTAAGGTGTTGCGCAAGCATTTTGTAGGTAAGCATACTCCGGAGTGCAGAAAGTGCAGTGGGGGAGGTACCGGGCTGAGTATCGGGGATTACGGGCAATGATATGGTGCACTGCGCTAATATAGCCATTTTTAGTGTTGTACATCTATCCATACTGGGCAGAATCAGGAAGGGCCGATATGTGGACATGTCAGCTATCACGAACAAATTGAATGCGAAGTTGGCTGAGGGTGTCGTGAAGGGTTTGGGCAGCACGAAAAGTGATAAGACCTATCACAGTTGGTTGAGCTTACGTTTTTGCTGCCTATTATCTCGACACTCTCCCCACAAGATCCTGGACATGTACATGCATTTGATATATAACAAGTACCTGTACTCTAAACCTGGCGCATGTCTGGCTTATGAAGCGGAGTTTAAGGAAAAGTACGACAGCCATCTAAGCCAGATTTTGGGGCATAAAGTTGTCAAGGTTTGGCTTAAGGTTTCCCAGTAAGGTATGATGGCCCCTGATGGCTTTAAACCATCTAAGTCTGATGCACTGGGGAGGCCTAGCTCGCCTCTACCGTGAAATCCAAATTTGTATGCTTTCAACAAATCTGCTGTTTCAAGCAGGCAGCGTGCCATTTTTCTGCACTCCTGCCTGTGCTGTGGTGGTGTCCATACTGCTGAGTCCTGCCACAAGCTTGCAGGACTTACCAGAGCTAAAAGACCCTCCGGATTTTTATGAACTGGTTTTCCCTCTGACTTCCATTTGCCTATTATGGGGACCATCTGTGCGGAATGTAAAGTCGGCAAAACTTTTTTCCTGTGTGTGGTGGTGGACAAAATTGTAAGGAGTTTCTTTTGGGCCAGATGGCTGGCCCATTCATAGAGTCTCCATTTTTAGATTTGGTGATCTCCCCAGTCGAGGTGACAACTAAGAAGCTGATCCAACACCTTTCCTTTACATCAGTGATATCAGTTAATGCTATCTATGATAGTCTTGTGTCTGATAATATATCAGTCATTTGATTTGGCATTGGAGATGGTCAGAGGACCCTGTTGGATGTTGAATCCACTTGTCGCCTCCTTCCCTTACACCTGCTTTGTTTTCTTTCATGAGTTTCCGTATAGCCGATGGTTTTTATGTGGATAAATGCCTCCATATGGGTTGAGCATTTTCCTGTATGTTTTTTCAAATATTTTAGTTTTTTTTTTCTTCAGTGGTATTTTGCAGAAGTTACTGGTCATCGGAGTGTTGTCCATTACCTGGACGATTTCCTCGTGGTTGGGGATTGCGAATCTGCCTCCTATGCAGTTGTCCATTTTTCCATGATTATGTTCTTTTATTCCCTGGGCATACACGTTGCCCGGAATAGGATGGAAGTTCCTACTACCTGTTTGTCTTATTTAGGCATTGAAATGAACATTGCTCTTAGGCAATGTCGGCTCCCTACTGATGAGGTTGATAAGCTTCAGGCAATTATTACAGAGGTGCAGGGATCCGCTACTGTGATTTTGCATAAGGCCTAATCGATTTAAGGTCTCTTTAAGTTTGTACCAGGATTCTATGCATATTTCCATGTCTTCTGAAATACTTGAGTACTTGGGTGTGTAGGAGGTTTTTCTTAAGGAGTTTAATGGGATGCAATTGTGGTCTGAGCTCAATCTGTACAGCAGTGAGTTGTAGCTTTTCACTGACGCTGCGGAGGCACTGGGTTTTGGCACATATGTTGACGGTGAATGGTGCACAGCACCTTGGTAAAATCTGTGAGCTGCTGGGGGTTGGATGTTTAACCTGGTTGTGCTCAAATTGTTCCCTATTGTACTGGAGTTGGAACTATGGGCTCCTCAGTTTCAAGGGAAGCAGATTGTGTTTTGAAGATTTATACAGTTTCCTGGAGTGAATGGTCCTTGTTTCAGGATGCATATGCCAGGCTCTTTATCTCTTCATGATTCTCAGCTCTCTCTTTTTATTAAGGTCACTTGGGTTGATTGTTCCCACTTGTGTTACATGCCCCTTTTTGCTGTTGATTTTGCTGTCTGCCCTAATTATTGAGTTGTGACATTTCAACTCTTTCTCCTGCATTACAGGTCATTGAAGGCCACTGGATATCTGGATGATTGGCCATTTTTTTGTGCATTGGGCTGCTTTTCATCAGGTTGTGATGGATACTTCTTCTTTTCCTGGACTGGTGGCTGTTGTCTAGTTGGGGCTGAGAGGTCTACATTGGTCTGGCTTTCAGTCTCTCTTTCATAACTAAGTTGCTAGGAGTGGTGTCCCTTATTCTGTTGTCATTCCTTTGGAAGGTAATGATTTTGGCCATGGCACTTCAATTGGTCTGATTTCGAGAATTAAAGAGATTTTTAGGTGACCTCATCTAGTAATTTGCTGGTCTGACATTATTCCTAGGTGGAATTTGAGGAAATTTTCTGATGGTAGAGTGGTAGAAAGGTTGCAGAGAAAGGTGAATTCAGTTGCTTCCTGGTTGGTGCGGTTCACCAGTGGTGTAGGCATTGAAAATCTGAAAATTAAGTTTTGCTTTTCACATCTTTATAGGCCCAATGGAGTACACTTGATGGATAATGGTCTATACATTTTTATTAAGCACATTTTTGAGAGTTTGAGGAGGCAAGTTAGATCAGTATGGTGGCTGATCTTGGTTCCTTACAGCACATGGCATGGCCAGAAAGTAATAATTGCCAGATGCCAATACCTGATGGATGCAGGGTGATTATGAATTGTAGCTAAACAGTCTGCCTCCCTTTGAAATGTCAGGCACAGCCCTCAGGGGCCGTTTTTTTGGTTGTGTTCCGCCAGCCCAGAAGAGATGTGGGTCCTCTAAGGCTTGGGGTTTATGGATATCCAGTTGTTACAAGGGTGTACCCTTGAGAGGAAAATGTCCCCCATTTGGGTCATATCAAAAGGGTAAATGAACCTAATTGTAATATGATGGGAATTGGTTCTGAGTTGCTTATGCTTTCTTCTCCACAATGTTTTTCTCTTGTTAATAACCTTGACTTCTAATTTTGCCAAACTCTGGTGTCTGTGTCCTTTTTTAATGATGTTTACGTTATTGGTTTGGGGAGACATGTCATGGCTGAACATCGACATCGAACATCGTTAAGCATTTTAGATCAGATTTTAAAAAATAGAAAAAAATTAAACTTACTTAGCTGACAATGAGAAAGCTGAATGTGCTGATAATGTATTATATTTGCATATATAGCTATTTGGAGTGAAATCATATGCAAACCCAACATTTTGTCTTTGCTAGGTGTCTTAAATCAAACCTTAAGTTAAAATAACATAAGAACCAGCAGGGGGCACTTACATGAGACATTTGCACAGCTAAGTTAATGGTGATATTCAACTTGTAGAAATAGACATAGCACTATTTTTAATATTTTTTTTTATTGTTGCCCCTGTTTGTCTAGTGGATGGTATTAAGGGATTATACTTAACTACTATTGTGTAGTGGTGTAGTGGTTAAACCATTTTACAGTAACTCAGTCTCCCTCCAGAGTTAAGGGTCCTGTGGGTTAAAATTGTAATCACGTGCTCATATGCAGATTTAGCAACAGTGAAGTAAATGCAATACATATGCAGTAAAAAATGGGTGCCAAGCCATCTTATGATTACATAAACAAGCTAAGCAGCCTTATATTAGCACATCTTCATTTTTCATTTTTCATTATACTTCACAAGTCAGTACAGGTTATGTCACAGTGAGATGGTCAAAAGGATCCTAATTTCTGAATCTGCCTAGTTTAGCGCCACCTACTGGAAGGCCATTTTCCACTCATCTCCTTGCTGATTTGGATCAAATTGTAGGCCCCACGTAAATCTAACTTAGAAAAGATCCGAGCGCTCTTGATCCAGTCGAACAGTTCTGTTACCAGAGGAAGAATTTAACCCCCGATAATCTATGCAAGGTCGCAGAGATCCATCCTTCTTCTTGCAGAAGAAAAAACCCGCTCCAGTGGGCGAGGAGGAGGGTCTGATGAATCCGCAGAGAAGGTTCTCTCTAATACACTCAGACATGGCTTGGATTTCGGGAACAGAGAGAGGATATGCCCAACCTTTGGGAGGACACTTGCCAGGTTTGAGGTCCATGGGGCAGTCGCACGGTGGTAGCACTTCAGAATGACCTTTATCAAAAAGATCATCAAAGGAGGATTATTGTGGCGGAATGGATGAGGAAGACAAAAAAAGAAATAGAATGGATTGGTTTAACTTGTGCAAGGCAGTGGGAGAAACAGTCTTGGCCCCCGGCTAGGATTTGAGAATGAGATCAGTGCAGATGAGGAGAATGTTGCTGGAGCCATGGGAACCCTAGAATGATGGGGTTAGTGGTTTGCGGATGGACCAGGAAGGAAATTTGTTCAGAATGTAGAGCTCCAACCTGCAGAGAAAAAGAGGCTGTCTGGCGGTAGATAATGGAGATTCAGTTGCCATTTACGATGAGGATGAAAACCGGCCCAGGCATGGTAAATGTAGGTACTGCCCAATGATGAACCAGAGCTGAGGATATAAAATTTTCTGTCGAACCGGAGTCTAGTAAGGCGCATGAGGAGACTTGTCTCTTTGACAAGAACAGGGAAACCGGGATAAGACAAGCAGAAGATTTTTGTTCATCTGGAGTGGCTTTGGAGACCCCAACCTGACCTCAGCGGAACAAGTTAGGTTTTGGCATTTCCCTGGCGCTTAGGACAGGAAGAAAGCATATGTCCAGTCTCGCCACAATAGATACAAAGTTGGTTCTGGATTCGTCTCTGACATTCCTCAGGCGTGAGGCAGGAGCGACCTAGTTGCATAGGTTTGTTAGGGGGAACTTTAGGTTGGAACCAGGGAGCCAGCTTAAAAGATGCCCGACGTGAAGGTTCCTTCTCAGAGGATCTCTCCCGGAGACGAATGTCCACATAGTTGCAAAGAGAAATCAAGGTGTCCAGAGTAGATAGTAATTCTTGAGTGCAAGAACATTCTTGACGCGGTCTGACAGACCCTGCTAGAAAGCCGCTATTAAAGCCTCATCGTTCCAGCGCAGCTCAGTAGACAAACTATGGGATTGTATGACATACTGGTTGACAGAGGAAGATCCCTAGCATAACCTAAGAATACTGGAGGCTGCAGATGACACCCGACCTGGTTCATCGAAGATCCAGTGAAAAGCAGAGATAAATGCTGAGCTGTTCTGGAGTAAAGAATCATCCAGTGCCTACAAGGGTGAATGCCAAGGCTTGGTCCGAGAGAAGGGAGATAATGTAAGTGACTTTTGATCTCTCAGTAGGAAAATTTTGAGGAAGCAACTCAAACTGTATAGAACACTGGTTAACAAACCTGCGACAGACCTTGGGATCTCCAGCGATTTTTGCCAATGTGGGATGTTTCAAGGCAGAAGCAGCAGCCGCTGGGGTGGCAGGAGGAGCACAGGATTCCGCAGTCGGGGAGGCAGGAGCAGTAGGTAAGGATGCCAGAATGGGTAGCGAGGGCTTGAAGACATTGGAGTAACTGAAGCTGGGTGGCATCCTGTTGATCCATACGACCCACTAAGTGTTGCAACATATCTTTGACAGAAGGGGATATGGACTTAGCCACTCTCGTGTCGCAGGTCATGATTCTTCCAGTTGGCATTAAGCAAGATCCAATGGAGAGACAACAGAGATAGAGACAGCGTGCAATAGCCTTGTGGCTGGCTGTTGCTGAGGTCCAGGAGTGCTGGCAGCAGGGAAACTGGATCAGAGTGTAGCAATGGCAGCAGCAGTTTATAAGAAGTTCCTTAATACTGCTCGAAAGCACCAGAACGGAATCAACAGGGTGCAATGCAGCTGATTGTCCAGAGGTACTGACGGCACAGGAACTGGATCAGGATATAACAATCGCAGCGGTAGTTTAAAGGAGAGTCGTAGTAGTGCTTGGAGGCACAGGAACAGGAGCGTCAAGGTGAAATGGTCTGCGGCTAGTTATTGTGGAGTTCCAGAAGCGCTGTCAGCAGTGGAGCTGGATTAGAGTATAGCAACAGGTAATGCAGAGAGTCAGCAATCACATCTGCAAAGGTAGAGAGACACAAAAGAACTGACAATCCAATGAATGAATTGACTGCAATAAATACTGTGGCCACTAGAGGGCGCTGGCCAATGGAAGAGGATAGGAGACTTCAAAAGGATGGATCTGTGCATGTGCAGATCCAATTTCAAAATGGTGCCGACCAGGGACTGCGGCGCTACACGTCGGGGAGCAGCGGGGGAACTGGAGAGCAGGTAAGCTGGGACCCGACTGTAGGAACGACGAGCCTGGTGTGGGATAGGTTATCTAGTTACAGCACATACCAGTAGTATATATGTACATAGTCATTTTTCATTCTCCATTCATGAATAATGCTGTCAGATGTTGATAGACATGGTTCAAGTTTTCTGTCACATTAATCCTCTCATATTTGATGAAAACAACGTTGACATCTGGCTCCAGTTCAGAAAGGAATTGACAGTATACTGCATTGCAGTGCTTTCTGAGAAGTCTAAAAAGCTACAAGCATATACTTAACTAAATTACACATTTGTCTATGCTGTAGGGGAGGATAAAGGGGAGCCCGAAGTGCTTCTAAATAAAAAAAAAATTAGACGTAAAGAATGTAATAATGGACAGACTTTTATGTAATACAACAAACCAAAAGCGTGATGAAAATATGCAATTATATGTGTCAACATTAAAGCTTCTAGCAAAAATATGTGATTTTGGTACAACAATGAAGTAATCAGAGACAGAATTGTTTGAGGTATTCACAATGATACTGTATGCACACAATTGTTAACATAACAGAATTTGACTTTAGAAATTGCCAATCCCATCTATGCTCAATGAACAGTCTGAGAGGAGTACAAGGAAGGTAAGGAAGAAGGCAGAAGTATGTAGTATACAGCTCACAATACCACAATACATGCAATGCCAAAACTGTGGTGGGCATCACCCACCCGACCGGCAAAAACGCCTGGCCATTAATAATCGCTGTAACTCCTGTAATAAATGGAGCCACTTCACAAAATGCTGCAGATCCAAGTACACAATGGTAACTAGCATACCACGTGAAAGACTTAGGGAAAGGCAGTCACATCCATTGAGAATGGTCAAACAAGTTACTGATGACATTCAATGGCAGCAATCTTCAGCGCTCTGGTTGCAAAATGCAGATTTTGGCAGATACCGCTGGACAAAGAGTCGGCCAGTCTCACCATGTGCATGAAACCTGCTGGATGATATGCTTTTATGTATGCCTTATGGCCTGACCACTGTCAATGAAGTTTTCCAACAATGCATGGAACAACTGTTTGCAGGATACCCGTGTGAAATCATTGTTGATGACATCCTCATCTGGGGTCGCAACATGCAAGAACACAATGAGCACCTCCGTCAGGTGTTGGAAAGGATCCATGCCATAAACTTAAAGCTCAACCCAGACAAATGCAGGTTCAGGGTGTTGGAAGTTCCATATGTGAATCACCTTCTCACTGACAAGGGGATCAAGTTAGACCCTGAAAAAAAGATAGCCATAGTATTTGCCTCTCACAAGTTTCAAGACTTTATATATGGGTGTCCTGTCACTGTTGAGATAGACCATCAGCCCCTCATCATCATACAGAGGAAGCCTCTGCATAATACTTCTGCTTGCATACAAAGAATAATGCTCAAGGTACAGAGATACCATCTGGATGTTATACACAAGCAAAGCAAAGAAGTATATGTGGCTGATGCCCTTTCCTGGGCCCACTTACCTCACACTGAGTGCCCACAAGTTGAGAATGAATATGACATTGTGTCTGTGCAAATACTATACTTCAACTGAAAGATGAGCTACAGCAGGAAACCTTGGCATACAGATTTGTGGCAATGACTGTCTCAAATCATATTACAAGGATGGCCCCTGTACTCTAGGGAGATCTCACACGTTTTGCGCACCTTCTTTGCAATGAGAAATGAGCTTTCTCTGTTTTATGGATTCACCGTGAAAGGTCAATGATTCATAATACCGTACACCCTGCAGAAGCAAAGCAGATCCACCAGGGACACTAGGACCTGAAAGCCACCAAGTGCAGGCCTGAGCTTCACTATATTGATCTACCATGTTCAGTGAAGAGAGTGAAAGCAATGCTTTCAAAGCACATCAACTAAAGGAACCTCTGCACCTACATAACATTCCTGACTTGCCCTGGTCTGTCACTGCTGCAGACAATTTTGAATGGAGAGGAAAGGAACATCTAGTTTTGGGGGACTCTTATTCAGGGTGGTTTGAAATCAGCTACCTACCCAATCTCACAATCACTACTAATATTGCCAAACTCAAGAAGCATTTTCCTACAGATGACATCCCACAATTGTAATGAGTAATGCGTTTGCAAATACCTGGAACTTTTAACACACTACTAGCAGGCCCCATTATCCTCAATCTAATGGGCTAGGTGAAAGAGCAGTCCGTCCAGCAAAGTACCTGATAGAAAAATGCACAGTTGTTAACACCAATATCTTTGCAGTATTGCTTATCCCTAGCAATACACCACGGGATGATTTACCATCACTTGCCCAGTGGTTATTGTCGTTCCGCACCTATTAACACATCCTGAATGGTCATTATGTTAATGCACACAACAAGATACAACCAGTCACATACAGTACATATGACTATGCAGTAAAAAAATGACATACACATCCATTAGAAGAACTTGCTCAAAGGAAACCTGATCCTACAAAGAGAATAGCATGATAGAAAATGCAGTCGTTCCCTGCATCAATTGCTTACCAATCGGAGAGGGGAGGAATCCAACCATGGTTTGAAGGCTAATTTTCTTCAGGGAAACTCTGCTAGAGTTCACCCTGAGAATAATTTGCTATCATGTATCAGACTTTTGATGATTTATTCCTTGTAAAATGTCAGCAATGAAACATAAAAATTTAAAACTGAACTGTTGAATGCAGAATCCCAACAATGGGGTCCACAATGCTTGACTTAAACAGGTTTGTTTATTTTAAACTAATAGACTCTAGAGTCCCCTTCAATGTGATTACAAAGTCCACACTAGTAAAGGAATTTACTGTCAGGATCTGCCTCCGGCTGTAACACAGCATTTCCCATGGGAATACTGTTCTGCCTTTGCAGCTCTTGTCTGCCGGACTATATTGGAATCTGTTATTATTGTATCAGCCTTGCAGTACCTTTGTCTCACCAGAGGTGCTGCTATTGTACTTTGCCTTTTTCCCTCAGTAGCAGGAGTTAACCTTCTGCTTTTGTTAATTGCTGCACCTGTGTCTCTGCTATTTATGCCTGCTTCCCACAGTTCACCTTGTTGGTCATTAATGTTAATGTTGTTGTTCCCCTGGACTACCTGCAAGCTGATATCTGTTTTTGTGCATCCCAGATCCTGGCTATTAACCTTTGTCAGTTAAGTTATCCTATATCTGCTGTTTATATTTACTGCTAACACCTGTTTCCAGCTACACGTGAATATTTGTTTCATGCTCTGCTTTACCTGACCTTTGCCTTCACTGCAAATCGGTATTGAGTTGTTCCTTCAATAAAACATCTTATGTTTTCACCTTATTCCTGGCTCCCTAGCTGTCATTACAAATGTCAGTTATTAGAACAGAAACGTGACATTTGCCAGCTTACCACCATTTCAAATTTGACATTTTAATTTGACTTACCCCCATTCCTTGATTGATTAGACTCTGATGGCTTATGGGTTCCCTCGTCTTAAAGTAAAATAACAGATGAAAATTTAATTGTAAAGCTGTAACAATATGTAAGGTCTAATAAACAGGCCGTGTTTTCAACATGATCTGCAGGACCCTCCACAAAAAGGTTAGAGGGTCCCTGATCTTAGCAAGTTTATGTCTTCTATAGGAAATATAAAAAGCAGTGACTTAAGACAATCACTTATTATAGTGTCCTCAGTGATACTTCTGAATTTTGTTTCCATCAGGGCCAGCTTATGTTTTAGCATGATATGCCCTCAGAACCATCGCTTCATCTCCTCTGTTGTCAGTTGGACACCTCTATTAAATATCACAAGTTGGGCTTGATAGTTTTCTGAACCAGGAGATGATCATTCACTGAGTCTCCCGCCTAATCCTGATGATTAGCTTCCACTTCATCAAGCACCCAATCTAGAGACACAGTTTTCAAGCAAACCTGATGTCATAGCATAACACTCTGCACCAACTATTTGGTAAATTTCAGAGGTAGCATCTCATTTGCATTGAGCCTCCTAAGTGGAATCCAATATGCCTCTTCTGAAAAAAAGATGCTCTCAGTCGGGGCCGTGGGACAGTACCCTTGAATCGGAACTATCACTCCTGAGTCAGGACAGTTGGGAGATATGGATTGGGGCCTGTGTAGTTATGTTTGATAAGTGTCCTTGTATAGCCAATTGAACTGACTAGCATCTCCCATTCAAATAAAGAACTGGAAGTTGCTCAAATCAATTTATAGGCTATAACAGGTGCATGAAAGAGTGGGGTTATCCTAAAAGGAAAAAACACAGACAAATTCCCCCAGCACACTGCTATAGCCAGCAACAGATCTGCTATTTCTACTGTAGATAAAAATGCAAAAGTCTTGGTTGCACACATTTGCAAATGTATGTTGAAGCCACCCACCACTCCACGGTGCTTTTGCTAATAGGGTGGTCCTACTCTAAACAATGAGAGTCCCATATATTTGGGCCATACATATGTGTTTTTAAATTGAGAGCTAACTTACCAAAGAGGTACCCCAGGAACCTCCAAATAGCAATCCAATGTCAGTACTCCAATTTTTTTTTAACCCCAATTTTTTGGTGCAACGAATAACTCCTGTCCAAAATTGTTTAATGCTAGGACATTGCCATAGTAGATGTCAGAAATTATAACAGAGGGTACTACATTTCAAATATTTAGTAGTTCAATCAGAACTAAATGTGGCTAGTCTACATGGAGTGAGATATGTTCTATGGAGAATGCAAATCTGAGTTTGTTGAACTTTCAAGGAAGCAGTCACCTTGCTAAGAATTATACCACAGTCTTCATCTCGCAGGGGGTCAAGGTTCTCCTTCTTAAGCATTCAAGATCATAAGGGTTGTAATATGATATCAATGGGTCCATCTTTAAGGGAAGAGACTCCACATGAGTCGATATGACATGTCATATTTATGGTTAAATATCTATTAAATACACTATATGGACAAAAGTATTTGGCCACACTTGTTAATTATGGAATTGAGGTGTTTAAATCTAATTAATTGCCGAAGGTATTTAAAATCAAGCACTTAGCCATGCAGTCTCCATTTTCAAACATTTGTGATACAAGATGGGTGGTGCTGAAGAGCTCGGTGATTTCAAGCGTGGTACTGTGATAGGATGCCACCTTTGCAATAAGATGATTCATGAAATTTTATTCCTGCTGGATAGTCCATGGTCAACTGTAAGTGATATTATTAGAAAGTGTAAGCATTTAGAAACATAGGCAACTCCGCCATAAAGTGGAAGACCACGTAAAATTACAAAGTGGGGTCAAAAACTGCTAAGGCGCCTGGTGCATAAAACTTGCCAACCTTCTGCTGATTCCATAGCTGAAGAGTTCCGAACTTCCATTGGCATTAATGTAAGCACAAAACTGTGCGGCGGGGGCTTAATGGATTGGGTTTCCATGGTCAATTGTCACGGGCACTAGGAGTCTTGCCCAGGATTTCACCAGTTGACTATGCTTACCAGAGAGGCGGAGTTTGCACAGCGGTCCTCTGGCAGCAGGGTGAATAGAGGAACTTATATAACAGCAGATGGAGAGAGGATGCCAAGGGAAATGATGATAGTCAGTGACTTGCAGCTATATTGGTAGATGAGTCAGCGACTTGCATCTATAGTGGAAAGGCAGGTTTGAACCACGGAGACCAGGTTGGACGTGAGCAGGTGAAGGAAGGTAACAGGAGAGTCAGTGGTCTGCGTACAGCAAGTTGTACCACTGCTATGGTGGGAAGACTTGTCCAGGTGCAGGTAGGTAGCGGGGAAGTCAGTGGTCTGCGTACAGCAAGTTGTACCACTGCTAGTAAGTGAGGAGTAGTTCAGGTGCGGATGAGTGGAGGCATGCAAAGAGTCAATAACGGTATGAGGACACTGAGAGCACAGAGGAACTTGTTCCAGACAGATATGCAGCGATTACAGCCAATAGTCTATGACGGTATGTATACCGCTGCTGAGTAGATAGACTTGCACAGAGCGGATATGCGGGATAATAACTGATAGTCAATCACAAGTATGCATATCACTGCTGAGTAGAGATGCTTGTTCCAAACAGATATGCAGCGTAACAACAAATAGTCTATAGCGGGTATGGATACCGCTGCTGAGTAGAGAGGCTTGTCCTAAGCGGATATGCAAGGTAACAGTTGATAGTCAATAACAAGTAAGCATACCGCTGATGAGTAGAGAAGCTTGTGCACGAGAATATGCAGGCACAGCAGGGACGCTGAACGGCTGTAGCGGGTATGGGAACCACAGGTGAGCAGAGCAGGTAATCAGAAGCCAGCTGAGGACAAGAGCAGGATACAGGAGTCTGTAGCGGGTATGAGAACCGCTGATGAGCAAAACAGGTAATCCAGAAGCCAGCTGAGGACACGAATAGGATACAGGAATCAGTACCGGGTATGGAAACCACCGATGAGTAGCACAGGTAATCAGCAGGAAGCTGAAGACAATAGCAGAACACAGGAGATACCTTCAGAGACTCACAGGGAATGAGACTCAAGATCAGGCAACGAGGTAATGAGCACAGGTGCCTTAAATAGGGAGAGGTGCCTGATCCACCAATGAGATTAAAAGCAAAGGTCATAAGTTCTTGGATGCTGCACATGCGCAGTGCATCAAGATGGCGGACGGCCGCGGCTCAGGACAGGCGCCGGCAGGAAGGCTAGGGAACCACGCACCAGCGCAGAGGCACTCACAATCCAGTGAATGACATCGAGCAGCTGTATGCACTCCTCACATCACCAAGAACAATGACAAGCATCCGATGGAGTGGTGTAAAGCACACCAACACTGGACTGTGGAGCGGTGGAAACATGTTCTGTGGAGTGATGAATCACGTTCTCTGTTTGCCAGTCAGATGGGCAAGTTTGGGTTTGATTGATGCCGAGAGAACGTTACCTACCTGACTGCATTATGCCAACTGTGAAGTTTGGTGGAGGAGGGATAGTGGTATGGGGCTGTTTTTCAGGGTTTGGGCTAGGCCCCTTAACTTCAGTGAAGGGCAATCTTAATGCTTAAGCATAGCAAGTTATTTTGGACAATGCTATGCTTTGCTTCCATCTTTGTGGCAACAGTTTGGGGAAGGCCCTTTTCTATTCCAATATGACAATACCCCAGTGCACAAAGCAAGGACTACAAAGATATGGTTTTATGAGTTCAGTGAGGCAGAACTTGACTGGTCTGCACACAGCACTGACCTCAACCCATCAAACACCTTTGGGATGAACTGGAACGGAAATTGCAAGCCAGGTCTTCTTGTCCAACATCAGTGCCCGACCTTACAAATGCTCTACAGAATGAATGGGCATAACTTCCCACAGAAAAACTCCAGCATCTTGTAGAAAGTCTTCCAAGAAGAGTGGAAACTGTTATTGCTGCAAAAGGGGGACCAACTCCATATTAAAGTATATGTATTTTAATACAATGTCATTATAGTCCCTGTTGGTGTAATGGTCAAGCGTCTGAATACCTTTGTCCATATAGTGTACAGATGTCATATTCAAGAACTTGATCAGTGCTTACTCTAGGAAACCCAGTCATCATCATCATCATCATTTATATATATAGTGCCAACATATTCCATAGCACTTTACAATTGGAGACAAACACAGTAAACTAATAAACAAACTGGGTTAGACACAGTAAAACACAGTAAACTAATAAACAAACTAGGTAAAACAGACAAAGAGGTGAGAAGGCCCTGCTCGCAAGCTTACAATCTATGGGACAGTGGGAGTTTGATCCATGAGGTTAAGTCTACATTTTGCATTTTGGTCCAGCCAGACTGCAAAAGCAAAAGTGACTCATAAGCTAAATGATCCTGTCACACAACAATGTTGGTCAGGGTGTAGCTGTCTTGTATGAAATTGTGTAACGGGTGGTAATAGGGTAATGTAGTGAGGTTAAAAGGGTGATTGAGGAATATTATAAGCTTGTCCAAAGAGGTGGGTTTTCAGAGAACGCGTGAAAGTTTGTAGACCACTGGAGAGTCTTATTGTGCGAGGGAGAAAATTCCATAGAGTGGGTGCAGCCCGAAAAAAGTCCTGTAACCGGGAATAGGAGGATGTAATGAGGGTGGATGAGAGATGCAGATCTTCTGCAGAACGGAGTTGCCGAGTTGGGTGATATTTTGTGACAAGAGAGGAGATGTATGTCAGTGCAGCTTTGTTGATGGCCTTAAAGGTTAGTAAAAGTATTTAATATTGGATTCGGTAGAAAACAGTCAACCAGTGTAGAGACATACAGGGGGGAATTAAATTATTCCACCGGGCGCGGCCGGAACGAGTGCGTTAAAACTATTACCGTTTATACGGTAATTACTCACTCAATTTCAGCTCGCAGCTCCCTGAGCAGCGAGCTGAAATTGAGCGAGTAAATTACCGTATGAATGGTAATTACGCGCAATATTACCGTATAAACAGTAATAGTTTTAACGCGCTCGTTCTGGCGGCGCCCGGAGGAACAATTGAATACCCCCCACAGAGTGATTCAGCAGAGGAATAACGATTTGCAAGGAAAATCAATCTTGCCGCTCTGTGCAAAATAGATTGTAGGGGTTTAAGTCTGTTTTGGGAAAGACCAGTAAGGAGGGAATTGCAATAGTCAATGCGGGAGATAAGTGCATGAATTAAGGTTTTTTTGGTGTCTTGTGTGGAATATGTGCAAATTCTGGAAATGTTTTTTAGATGTATGTAACATGATTTAGATATATAGTCAATGCGGAGAACAAAGGATAGGTGTGAGTAAAGGATTACACCTAGGCAGTGAGCTTGGGGGGTGGGATTTATGGTCATGTTATCAACAGATATAGAGATGTCAGGTATGCTCTTTTTGGTGGGTGGGAATATTATTAACTCTGTTTTTGAAAGATGAAGTTTGAGTTGGCGAGAGAAGATACCAAATGAAATGGCAGAAAGACAGTCAGTTACACGGGACAACACAGATGTCGAGAGATCAGGAGAGGATAGATAAATTTGAGTATCATCCGCATAGAGATGGCACTGAAATCCAAAGGAACTTTTTAGATTTCCAAGAGAAGCGGTATAGCTAGAGAACAGCAGAGGACCTAGCACTGAGCCTTGCGGTACTCCAACTAATAAACTAAGTGGAACAGGGGTGGCCCCAGAGAAATTAACAGTGAAAGAGCGATTAGAAAGGTAGGATGAGAACCAGGAAAGAACAGTGTCTTGAAGACCTAGGGATTGCAGTGTTTGTATGAGAAGAGAGTGGTCAACAGTGTCAAATGCAGCTGAGAGATCCATGAGAATTAAGAGAGAATAATAGCATTTAGTTTTAGCAGTGGTCAGATCATTGACAACCTTAGTCAATTCAGTCTCTGTGGAGTGTTGAGAGCGAAAGCCAGACTGAAGAGGATCCAACAGGTTGTTTGCGCAAAGGAAGCTTGTGAGGCGAGTATAGGCAAGTCTCTCTAGAAGCTTGGAGGGGCACGGGAGCTGATGGGATAATATAAAAACGTGTGACTGTGGTTGTAATCTGTCAGTTCATTCTATGAACAAACATCAAATAGTAGTCCTCTACAATTTCTAATGTTACTATTTATTGAAAGTTAAAAATCACAATATTAAACCACATACATTAATATGCAGTAAAACATTTACTGCATATTAACTTCAGTGTTAAGCACTGAAATTAATATGAGGTGTATATGTAGACAGCGTCCAATTGTTGCTGTGATAGATTTAACAGTTCTTATAATATCCTCTTTTGTTATGAAATTGAATTGCAAAAAGTATGCATAAGTATAGCTCAACTACAGGAACCAATATGTAATAGTAGGGATGAGGTAGTAATGACCAGCATTGTTTCGAATTACCAAATAGACAGCTCACTCAATGATCTTCCCGTTTGTATGCTGCAGTGTCCTGCACACAGTTCTGGCTTGTGGAGTGAAAAAAAACTTGCTGAAGTAGCACAGGTAATCTATGCCTTATTCCGACCACAAATTGCAGTGACTAGGTTTATTAATAAAATTTCAATATATGACAAGAGATCCTCTGTAGTCAGGAGATTAACACAGCAGTCTGTAACAATCTGTAAAAATCACCTCAATCTTTAAGCATATAGTGCTATAACGACGTTAATAGGAAGCCTTGATGTGTTTCTATGCTATAAAGCACTTTCAGCAATAACTAATCGGCAAACATAGTTGCTCCTGTAATGTTATTTTGAGCTGTTTTTGCTCATACATTACAATTAATAGCATTTACATTCATTTACAGTCAGTTACAGACTATTTTTTATTGATGTCTTAACAACTCTCCAAATTTTAACCAATTTTGGCCAAAAGCTGCAGTAAGCTGGCTGGCCAAAATTTGTGACAGAGCAGCGGCACAAATTCATGACAGTTTAAAGATACAATTCCTTTAAAACATAGTGCCTAAATTATCTACATGCAATTGCTAAATGCTGAAAAAGATATTCCTGAGTTTTTCCAACAGATTGACTCCAGTAGTAAGAATTAGAAGTCATTAGACAGACAATGGTATCAGTAGACATTTAGAGAAGCGGATAGACAAAGGTGGGATTTACACATAAGAAAAATTTGAAAGACTATGCACACAATCCATTTTTAATGTTCAAGGGCATCCATCATAGACACTGATGCTACAAGACGTGAAGAGGAGTTCATTAAATTGACAGCAGCTGACATTAGGTAGATGAAGATAAAACACCTGAAAGACTATGTACACAAACAATTTTAACACTAGAGGGCATCCATCGTAGACAATGATGTTACAAGACATGACGAGGTCATTGAAGGTGGGGTGCACCCATAATAAATAAGTTGAAAGACTAGCACACAATAAACTTTGAACTTCGTAGGGCATCTATAATTGATAGTCAAGTGACAAGACAGAAGAAGAGGTAATTGAAGGTGGACTGCTCTCATAATAAAAAAGTTGAAAAACTATGCACACAATACATTTTGAACTTCAGAAGGTATCCATCATTGACAGTCATGCTACAATAAGAAGCAGAGTTCAATAAATAGACAGCATGGCATCGAGATGGAATAGATGCCGATTTGGTTGCAAGAAACATCCCTCTTGAATTGGGAATACATGGCCATGACTTGATATAAAATAACAGTATGCAAATGAATTAAGTTCTATCAGTGGGAGGGGTCAATATGCAATTATCCAATCAGAAGCAGCTAGCTAGATGTTCTAATCTTCATTATCATTAGTGCGTATATTTTCACTAAACCATCAGCACTTCAAGATACACTTCATGAGAAGCATATATGTGTATGCTTCCTTGCATAACTGAGTCAAATTTAAGTGAACATGCACTTACTGTACCCTGCCTAAGCTTGCCCACCCCTCCCTCCTCTGTTTCACTTCTCTAGGTGTGAGTACTGGATATATGTATATACATTTTTGGTTCACATGCACAGTACGAGTATGCATGTGTAGTGCAAAAAACAGACCTTCTTCCAAACCTAAATGAGCCTCATTATGCTTACAGTAAACCCCACTTTTAAAATTACAAGATTTTTTTAAATTGTGTTGCAAAGAACTTAATACCACATAAAAACACACTTGCAGCAATCAATGACTGTCAGTGCTTCCACAAGGTTATAATGCATCAAATCAGGCAGAATATACTGTGAACAAAACAAACATTTTTGTATTAAATCAATATAGATATGACATTTTGAACATGATAACAACATAAATGTATACTTTGTGAGTACTTCCGCAATTGTTACAGGTTTCAGATAGACATCTGAAGGGTCCGGAAACTGTAATAAAGATGAAGGAGAGCATACAGAGAAATGGGGATTAGCCTTCAAGTATCTGATTTATGCTTAACATTTTGGAACATAATAACAACATTCCCACTGCTGAAATACATTAACAGCATGTGGCTTGTTATTTGTGAAATGTTTACAACATTCATAAACATGCTGTCAATGATCACAAATAACAATATATTTGGTCTTACTTGTTTATATATTTCAAACTTTCTGCATGTCAAATATTCTCTGATTCTGAGAACATATTGCAGATAGGTTTTACACCTTTCATGCATATTCTTGTTTAAAAATACTAAACTGAAACAGCAATACTGGTTACTTGAGTATTTTACCAATAAACAGTATCTTGGTTTGAATAAACCATAAATGTTCAGTAAGAATAACAGCATAAAACTGTCACAAATACATTTCCTTTACAAAAATGCAACCTCTAACAAGAGCACTTTAAAAATTACCATTTCAATAAAAATGTCTGTAATTATTCTGATTCAATGCACACTCAAATATTTTAGTGACATTTTACATAAAACAATCAGTTTGCTTTTAATGTGGTGAAAAAAATACTGAACCCAGTTTACACAGTTATTGCTTGTCATTATACACACAGATTTCCATAACTGTTTGTGTTTTGAACCTTTAAAGTCACATGTTCATCCTTTACATGAATAAGTTTAACATAGGTTATACCTCATACCTTATACACATATAGTTTAACCATTCTGTTTCGTGAAATATGGAGTAGAAAAAGTGAAAAATGCAGCCACAAAAACAATATGTGAACCTTATAAATACTGTTTTGTACAGATACTATTTGTATTAAATACTCATTTTTCAAAATCTAGTCTCTTTCTCAGTCTGTGTGTGTGTGTGTGTGTGTGTGTGTGTGTGTTAGGGAATTCAGACTGTAAGCTCCAATGGAGCAGGGACTAATGTGAATAAGTTCTCTGTACAGCGCTGCGGAATCAGTGGCGCTATATAAATAAATGGTGATGATGATGATGATGATGATGTTTGCGTGGGTTTCCTCCCACACTCCAAAAACATACTAGTAGCTTAATTGGCTGCTGTTAAATTGACATTAGTTTCTCTCAGTGTGTGTTTGTGTATGTTAGGGAATTTAGACTGTAAGCTTCAATGGAGAAGGGGCTGATGTGAGTGAATTAGTGGCGCTATATATATATTGCTGATGATGATGATGGTTTATTCTGTACCAGAAGGATTTTCTACTCCTGAAAAACACTCTGCCAAACATTCCACAAAATAACAGTCCCCAAGAAGGAAGAAATCTAAAAGAAAAAAAGCTAGTGCATTGAGAACAGCAAGAAATAGAAGTGGAAACTGTGGATACTTTTTAACCCTTTATCTTTAAATATACCTTAAAGAAAAAACAAAATTATATATATATATATATATATATATATATATATATATATATATATATATATATATATTATTTATATGATCTGGATCTTTCCACTGTGCTTGTATATATAATATCTCCAAGCAATACTGTAATTAATCACGCTCTATTGAAACAACAGAAGGGTAAAACTCTCCTGGATTCAGCAAGGAGAAATATGTGTTTTAACTCTCATCCACAAATGCACTAGCAGTCCTGTTGCCTTTATAGTCTCCTATGTATACACAGTATTAATAGCCAAATATTGTTTAGTAAGTTAGCATAAAAGCTATTCATATATTCAAAATATGAGACTGAAGGAGTTGCCGATTTCCTTACCAGAAAAATTGAAATAAAAACAGTCAAATGTATCCACACTGCTCCATATGAGCTTAAGGCGCGATGACTACCACAGGCTGCTTGAAGTGTTAGTCAGTAAGGTTGCTCCTCCCTCCTCCTTTATGGGGATTTCCCCATAGTTCTCCTTAGACGATCTCCGTTTAAAAAATAGCGACTTGTTTGTGTATAGCTAATGAATTTTCACAGCAACAACAGTGAAACTTTCCAATGGTACACTGGACATACTCTCAATAAAACAGGCAGGGCCGGATTAAGGGAATGGAGGCCCCTGGGCTAAGGGGGCCTCCATTCCCCCGTGAGGGCCCCCCCCTGATCGGAGCTGATTGCGCCCCCCCATGATCGGAGCTGCCCAAGCTGCCCGCGCCCCCCCCCCCCCCGGCACTTACCTCCTTCTCTGGCACGCTGTGCTCTCTTTACTGAGGAGATCTCGTGAGAGTGAGACTCACGAGATCTCCTCAGTAAGGAGACTACAGCGCGCCGGAGAAGGACTGCAGGGAAAGTGCTCAGCAGCACTAATCGCGCGGGGGCCGCCCCCGCCCCGACCGATCAATACTGCTGCTGAGCACTTTCAAGGGCCCCATGGATGCCATAGGCCCCTGGGCTGTAGCCCAGTTAGCCCTATGGTTAATCAGGCCCTGAAAACAGGTGCTCCCAAGGTTATCTGTAGAATTGTATCAACTTGGCTGATGTGTTTCATCGCCTTGGGCCGATTTCATCACAGACCTAATCTAAAAACTCACTTTGTCTGTATATGTGTCCACATCATCCCAACCTGTGGCTGTTTAACGACTTAATAACCGCAGGACACTTCCATTAAATACATTCACGTTTGCCACACATAAAGTCCAGAAATGATACATAGGAATAATATGGAAAAGAGTTAATAATCAACAAAATAAAAAAGTAGCGATTTTAATAAATTAATCAGTAATCAATGAATAAATAAAATTAAAAAAAAAGAATTACACTTCCGTACATATGAATATTCAGTCGCATCTTCCCCTTGCAACTCCTTGCACTTAGAGAGATGAAAGGGGGAATCTAAGGGGTTTGCATGCATATATATACCTGTCAGGAGGCATAGAGGCATATTTCTTGTGGGTTCAAATGCTCAATGATGATAATGACAAACAGCAGCATTAGCAAGTCATTTCTCTTTGTCTGCCTATTGATTGCAGATTACCTTCTCTATCTTCTTGTGCTTAATTCATTTGTGTTGTGGCTATATGATATGTTTCTGTCTGTATTTCTTAGTTTTAAACCTTACAACCATTGTGCCAAAGAAGCAAAATATTCCCATTCTACTCAGATGTGGTAAGGTGACAGCTGTGGGGGTGTTTTGAATTAATCACTATTTGATGAAGTCCTATGCACATCTAATTAGTAACACTGCAAGGACACAGAATAAAAAACATATATTTTATTAAAGCTATACTCCATAACTTACACTAGGGTAAAATCATTGTAAGTTTTATCGGTACTGCAATAGCCATATTTTATTACTAATTCACAGTATAAAAAATATTTTGTTAAAGCTATACTCCAGGAATAATCACAAGAGCAAGACATATTCCATGATCTGTATTATCACAATATTAATGTTCTCATACACAGGTTCTGAACAACAGCACAGCATGGACCGTGCAGCCTTAAGGTTGATTGTCTAAATCTTTAGGTCTACACAATATGGCCCTGACTCATTAAGGAAAGTAAGGCAAAAAAGGGGTACATTTTCTCTTAGGCAAACCAATACAATGCAAGGGGTGCAAATTAATTTATTATTTTATACATAAGTTAAGTACTGGCTGTTTTTTCATGTAGCACACAAATACTTGATAGCTTTATTTTTACACTGAAACTTAAATTTGATCTAGGTCTAGGATGTGTCCTATCCCAACTATAAATCTGACCACACAATTTAAATTTATATCCCCCTCCAATGCAACATGGTGTTGTCAAGCTGCAAATTTACTCTTTTTTTTTTGCTTTACTTTCCTGAATTTATCAGGCCCTATGCCTTTGGCTGCATAGCTGCTCTTACTTCCAGATGGAAGAATAATGGTTTTGGTCATATATATATATATATATATATATATATATATATATATATATATATATTTCTCTGTTATAAAAGTTTTTTTTACAAAATATATTCTTTTACATCTATAAAATTTTATTTAGTAATTTACTGACCTTATAACAACATTTGAAAACAGTGTAAATGTAATGTTCTATAATCTGACACTGCACAAGAAAGAACGGAATAATTGATTGTAGTGTGTGTTGTTAGGTCATTAGATAATTGTAATTGCATCTGAGAAAGTACAAAAAACTATAGTATACCAGAAAGGTCCACATAATTGATTGTTTGATTGAAGGGTAAGGTCATTAATTCATTGTAATTACATTACAGAAAGCGCACAACCATTGACCCGTGAAAAGCAGTACTACAAGAATCAGTACCCAAATCATACATTCTGCTGATAAAGCAGTGTCCTACTTGTACACATCATAGTATAGGGAGACTTTAAATACATAAAGGACAATAATGTTTCAGCTGTGAAGTAGCTTTTATGAGCTGTGTTTATTGAGAAGTATGGCATAGACAATGTTGCATACGCTATGCTCTGAATCTTCACATACTTTCTAGCTACATATGCAGAGGTGGACACGATTACGTTCACTATACATCTGATGTTAACCCGGCACATATGTGACCATTCTAAAATGTATACAAACTACATTTCGGGACCTACATTTTGGCAAAATATGTTTAAATAAACAATGCTGAAAAAAAATAAAGAGAATGGTTCCCATCATTCTGAAAAAAAATATTTTCAATGAACCTGTCAGTTGGGTCGAAATATCATAATGTTTTATTGATGTTTTACTGTGGAAATTAGTCTCTTTATTGTCATCTATGTTTTGATAAACTATTTATTGCTGTCACAATTAATTGAGATCCAATGTTGAATGCTAATTGAATTCATTCAGGCCAGATATGTGAGGATAATTTATACATTCTGGTCATTGATATGTTGTAATAAAGTACTATTATTTACAAATACATTTGTCTCATATATTTCTTTCAAATGAGGCTCACTCATTGTACCTTATTCCGACTTTCATCTGTCTCAGATTTAAGTTCATAAATGATGAGTGTTCATTATTCATTATTCATTATTCATATTCATTATTATGTAGTTAACCTCTTCTTCTTTATAAAAAATAAAGCAGTAACCGGATATCAGTTGATTAATATTTAATCCTTATAAATAAAATTTATATTTTATTTATAAGGATTAGATATTAATCGACTAATATCTCCAATGTCCCTTCTAAATTGTTATTGTATAGCACATGCATGCCTCCATACCTACTTATTTTTGCGATTGCTCAATTTTCTAAAATTTCAGAACCAATCTCTTTATTTTCCTTCCACATTTATTTTAATATATTTCGCCAAAAAATTTAGATCCCACTATGTAGTAAATAAAACTACTTAAAAGTAATATATTATTAAAATAGAAAGGATTGAATCAGGTTACTGGAGTTCCTTTATGTACTATATTATGGTCTTTTAGTAATCGTAACGTGGTTATTGGAAAGTGCACCCTCTGTAATAAACATGCCTACAATTCCTTCATTACCCTCATTCACCTTATACTTTGAAACACTAATGTTTCATGACATTTATATCATATTAACTCTTTCACTGCACACCTGCACTATTTCATGATACCAAAAACCCTTTGTAACATACTTTACTTACAAATATGTATATATAAACACATTTGCTTAGAAAAATGAAAACACACACAAATAAGCAATATAAATTAATAAACAAACCAACAGTAATAACCAAATATATATTAATAACTATAAAATACATTTATAAATACTTTTTTTAATCATTTCTTAATATTTTTCTATTGATTTTTTCTTCTTCTATTTTGCAGACGATTATGTGCAGGGGGACTATTTCTTCTGCACCTGAAAACAAAGAAAATACTTAAAAGACTACATTTTAACACCACAACATTATTACATGCTACAGTGGAAACATATCTTTGATCTATGGGTGTAGTGTGTTACCACATTGACCTCTGCAGAGTTAATACATATTCTCTGAAACATTCATCTTACTGTGAAAATAGTACTAGCCAGAGGGCTGCATTTTGGAGGCACATGAAGATGTATTGTGGGGATTGCTTTGCAACAAACACTTACTAGTCTTGTAGAAAAGCAATCTCTGCCTAGTCCTAGGCAAATACACATTTAGTAAATAAAGGCGTTTATGCTTTAAAACAAAATAATTAACATAATATTAAATTATAAAATCAAAATACTTACACTCTTCTGCAAGGACCTGGGATGTGCTTCCTGCCTCCTCCACCAAGAGCTCCCTATTGTGCTCCATAAGGAACTAATCTTTGCTCTCTTCCAGTGGCTTCTCCACAATAATGAAGGGTCTTTCCCAGGATCCTCCATATCTTCCTCTGGGGGTTGGGTAAGGGGTTGTTCGGGGGTGGTGAAAGGTGTTCCTCTGGAGGTGGGGAAAGGGGTTGTTTGGGTGTGTGGAAAGGGTCTCCTCCTGGGCCTGCTCTGTATCTCCTCCCTGGTCTACTGCTGACAGCGAAGGTGGCGGTGGCATTCTGTTGGAAGAAATATTACACATTAGTATTTTATTAATTGTAACTCTCTCTCCCCTACATACATATATACATAGATATAATGTTAGGTTTCAATATTAACTATCAAATATCATACATTGACCATTACTCTACCATTGGCCAAATAAAAGCACCTCTATACCATGTGCATATTGACTTGATGTTGGAGGTTTAGAAAAATGTAAGCATTCTAAAAAGAACATAATCACATACTGATCGTGAAACATCTCTAATACATAGCAGGCCTTGTTCTTTTTCCAGTGAAAATTGTTACAAGGTACATTTCTATATACAATCATTTCTCTTCTACACTGGTATACGTCAAACTGTAATCAATTTATTAATTTTTTTGTTATTGAGAATTTACACCTGGCAATTTCACCCCTGAGATCTGCTAGGAGCCGAGGTTGCCTTTTACTCAGGTCACTCCAATGACACTGCAATTGCCCAATTGTGCATGAGCTACCAAACCTTGGCCTCCAGCACATCTTTGCAGCCCTGTATGCAGAATTCTTCTACTCATTACTGATGTAACGAGCAACAGGGACTAATCAACAGTCGATTGTAAGATTAATGGGCCGCAGCTCTGTTCTTGTGAAGCTTACTGCCCATGTGTTTGCAAGTGAATGAGACTTTTCAACATTCTCCTCACTGATTGACTCTCTGGCTATGTGTGGGCATAGGTACGTAAGTCGCAGATCCCATCTATGCCATATCTAAAATGACAGATTTCTTATCACCTGACATTAATGGAGTAAATGTCATTCAATCAAAAAAGTGGGTTGTACACAGGAAATTAGGGGTATTACAATGACTGGGTGTTCACTTCTCCTCCTGCCGCAGTGGCACCAGCAGCACGGGTAAGGTAGCTAATATCTGGCAGCACAGGGAATGTTGAGCCAAGCAAGGGTGCAAGTCCAAATGACTGTTTCTTTTCACATGTGTTTGTGTCACTGTTTTTGTTTTTGTTTCACTCAATATACAATTTTGAAGAAAAAAATTGGTTTCTTTGGTAATTTGTCCATTTGTTCTAAACATTACGTTCTAAGCCAACCCGAAAGGCTCTTTCATGTAAAGTAAGTTGAAATCCCATATGACGTGAAGGCTGAATAATCTTGGTAATCTGGAGGATGTCATTTTCGTCCTAGCCAGCAACCTCAGCCTCTTCCACCCATAGATAGCAATATTGTGAAAAAATTTCCTTGTGCATTGTAGATTTTGGGGTACCCGTTAAAATTACAAATTATAGGCAAAACATACTTCCAGATAATAAAGCACGATCCATCCAAATATGTAAACACATGCTATGCTTTTGAAAGAAAATACTTTTGTTACTACAGAGACACACGTGAAAGTTTCACCTATCTGGTTTAGGTAAGCAGTCAGCAGTTTATTTTTTAATTTCCTTTTTATTTTAAAAGTAAATGACATAATAGCGTCTTCCTACCATGATCTTTTTATGTTATTTGCTGAGATGAATTGTGCCAATTGTGCAGGGGAAATGTGAATCATCCCATTAGACTGTGAGAGTGTTCAGTGATCACTTACATCCGTTACTTACACTTGACATGGAGCCAACCTTACATCTAAAAAGGAACGTACTTCTGCTTATGTCCGAGCTTGAATCGCCTGCATCTGCAGGGGAACACCTCTACTGTACTTTGGCTGCGTTCACCCACCCCTTCCATCCCCTATTCCACCCTTCAAGACATGGGCAATAGTAATTGTCATTTACGTTCAAAGATTAATTGCATGCACTTGCATTCAGTGGCATATAGTTCATTTCTGAGCATGCACCGAGCAATTTTACGCAAAATAAGACATAAATCGGGATTTGCGCTGCTTCATGAATCAGGCCCTTTATGTCTGTGTTTTTTTATTTAAAATAAAAGTCATAAAGTAAAAGGGATTAATTAAAACTAAAAATACATTAGGTGCCACTACATGATGATGTGTCGAGAAAGCTTGACAGTGTAAATACAAACTCATTAATAACATTAAGACCAAAGTTGAAGGAGAAGGCACTCCAGTCTAATAAATATTCATATATTTTCTCACAGTTAAAACCACTTTTATTATTACTCAAAATTAGTAATATTCACATACTACATGCACCAGACCCTAAAACGGCAAAATAGGTTAAAATATATAGAAAAGTGAAAATACAGGAATAGTGGGGGGATTCAATCCCCCTCTTTGTTGTTTAGAAGAAGGCAGGCTGTGCTTAATTACCATTACTACAGTAATTGTAAAGCGCGTTTTTGCTCATGGCTCACAGAACTACAAGGAAAAATCAGCGTTGAAATTACCGTAATAATGGTAATAGTGCGCATCTATTACCATAGTAATGGTAATAGTGTGCGGCCTGTGTTGTTCTAAAGAACAGGGCAGGGAATTGAATTCCCCCATAGGGGCATATCCATATTGCCTTCAGTAATGGCGCTTTATATGCGCAGCCGCGCAGAATTGCTGCCGCGAATCGGAATTGAATATGCCCCATAGTGTACTACTAAAATATGTTTTAAACAAACCTTTATGTATGGCCGGCAAATAATTTCAAATCTAACACTGTACAACTATCTGTTGTATATTACAAGGATGTCCATCCATCGTTTTGCTATTGTTTTCATATCAATAAAGGTAAATTATCTTTTAAAGTTGTGTCCTTATTTTTGTCTCTTCAAACTTTCACTACCCCATGCAATGCACAGTAGAAATAGAGCATCTTTCAAAATAATGTCATTGCTTTATCTTATCATCCTCACTCCACTCCACTCCACTCCACATATACATAAAATTTGAGAGAAAAAATGGACATCTCTGTTTGTGAGAGATTGGATATATATTATTTTTTGTTAATAAGAATACACTTTTGTTAAGTTTATTTAGTTTATTTTTATGTTTAAAATCCTCCATTCACCTCCCCTACTATTTCAACAGTTGTAACAGTGGTGCTATTCATCAATTATTTTATATTTAGCCAGAGTTCTCCTATATGTACAATATGATTGTAAATACTGTTTTCAGTAATCCATACTCCAATCATGGGAAAATTATATCATTTTCAGGGATCCATGTTAGAGGGAATAGATATATTTCATATACTCATTATTATCACAAATTAAGTAAAGAACCTTCTTATATAGGACATTAAATCATATTTGCTTTTTCAGCTCACCAGAGTTGCAATGAGTTTTGACAATCATGCCACGTAAGTAATCGTCAAACAGTATGCCCATAATTATGATAGTCTTATAGATAGAACGTGTTATCAATCCATAACCATATGAATAGAGCCTGCTGTCAATCAATAGGTTATATGTAAACAGATGCAATAGGATGTTCAACTTAGGGCATCTTATACATATTTCTCATGCCTTTACATTCCAATTGCTGTCTCTATGTCCCTCATTAACCTAACATTCTGGTTGTTTCCCCCTAATTGTGCATCTCGAATCCCGTCACAATATTTAGCTGTACTCCGGGAGACTCCGCCGCAGATGGCTCCTACTATTTTTTGGTCTGTGGCGCCACTAATGACGTCTAACCTAACGTGCATTTTGCCACACTAAAGAGTTATTTATAGGAATAATTTGTATGCAACAAGTGCACCCCCTCGAAAGAAATGTTAAGTGGCAACAATTTGCCATGTATACTGTATGAGGTATGTCCGAACCTGGTGCAGCCCTAAAATCTTCTTCTTTGCCGTAAATACAAACTCCAAAGCTTGTTACTTACTCAGAGGACATAGTATACTGTCTTCTCACATAGTACTGAATAATGTCAGAAAAGACACAGAAGGCTGATGTATAGTCATTTTTTTACAATGTGAGTAATAATAATAATATTAATATTAATAATAATAATCATCATCATCAAGAATAATAATCAGATTGTTAAGAAAAAGTTCTGCCGGAAATAGCTTATGTCTAAAAGTCACACCTTTTACATCAGGAAATCATGGTTCTCAGGTCAATGACTGTCACACATTGCACCAGATAACCTGCATTTTGGTCACTGTTCTTACCTGTTTCCCTTGCTTCTCACTCCCTGCATTCGCTTGCTGGTCTGAACAGAGTATGCGCACACCTGGTCTTTTCAATACTTCCTGCCTTCTCTTGATTGGCTAATTGCCTGTCAGCTCTGTCTATTTAAAGCACCTGCTTCTCTACCAAATTTCCAGATCTTCAGGTCTACTTAGCTGTTAGGACAATGTTCTCTCTGGCTCCTGTCTGCACATCAGTATCCTGTGTTACCTATTCAGCAATCAAGAAATGTGGTATTATTGCAAGAACCTTGTGCCTCATCTTGTCTTCAAGCTATTCGCTTTCCAGGTATCTCAGTGCATCAGTTCTCTGCAGTTCACCACCTCCCAGTCAGTATCCTTTTTCCCTGTTCCATGATCAAGACGTGTGGCTTATTGCAAGAACCTCGTGCCTCATCATCGGTCTTATTCTCAGCTATTCGATATCCAGGGATCTCAGTGCATCAGTTCTCTGCAGTTCACCACTTCACAGTTGGTGTTATTATTATTATTATTATTAATTTTTATTTATAGGGCGCCACTAGGTATCGGTAGCGCCGTACAGGGACAGACAGAAACACGATACAGGGTGAGACAGCACAGTACAGTTAACAGAAATCACAGAACTCAGAAACTCAATGAACAGCTAGATTAGAGGTGAGAGCCCCCAGCGGGGTAGAGACAGGGGCCGGAGGACCTCACGGAGGAGACAAGGAGCTGGAGAGCAGAGTTAAGGTGGTGGAGAACAGAAGGAGAGGAGGCCCTACTCGGAGGAGCATACAATCTAAGGGGAGGGTAGGACGGACAGAGACACAATGGTAGGAGGAGGGAATGGGGAGAACGGAGGCAGGGACGGAGAGGGGGGGAGAGGAGAATGAAAAGGAGGGAAGTAGGAGGGGGACAGGAGAGGGAGGGGGGTAGGGGGACACTGGGAGGAGGTCAATGGGTGGGGGACTGAAGGGCTTTAAGGAAGAGGTGGGTTTTTAAGGCCCGTTTGAAGCTGGACAAGTTGGGGGAAGTTCTGATGGAGCGGGGGAGCTGGTTCCAGTGGAGGGGGGCAGCGCGGGAGAAGTCTTGGATGCGAGCATGGGAGGAGGTAACCAGGGGGGAAGAGAGGCGGCAGTCGTTAGCCGAACGAAGAGGGCGGGATGGAGCATAAATGGAGATAACTTTGGAGATGTAGGGAGCAGTGGAGTTGGAGAGGGCCTTGAAAGAAAGAGTGAGGAGCTTGAACACGATTCTGTAGGGGATGGGGAGCCAGTGGAGGGATTGGTAGAGGGGGGAGACAGAAGAGGAGCGGCGAGAAAAGAAAATGAGCCTAACGGCTGCATTGAGTACGGAGCGAAGGGGAGCAAGATGAGAGCGGGTGAGGCCAGTAAGGAGGAGGTTACAGTAGTCCAAGCGGGAGATAATAAGAGAGTGGAAAAGGGCTTTAGTGGCATCTTGGGAGAGGAAGGGCCGAATGCGTGCGATGTTGCGCAGCTGGAAGCGGCAGGATTTGGCGAGAGAGAGAATGTGAGGGACAAAGGAGAGAGAGGAGTCCAGGGTGACGCCGAGGCAGAGAAGTTGAGAAACAGGGGAAATAGAGGAGTTGAGAGCGGTGATAGAAAGCTTGGAAGGGCAGGGGGAGTGAGTGGGGGAAAAGACTATAAGTTCGGTTTTTGTGAGATTGAGTTTGAGGAATCTAGAGGACACCCAGGAGGAGATGGCAGAGAGGCAGGCGGACACCCTGGAGAGGAGGGAGAGAGATCGGGAGAGAGGAAAGGTAGAGTTGGGTGTCGTCAGCGTAGAGGTGGTACTTGAGACCAAAGGAGCTGATGAGTTCACCGAGGGAAGAGGTGTAAAGGGAGAACAGTAGGGGTCCGAGAACAGAGTCTTGGAGAACCCCTACTGGAAGGGAGGAGGGGGGGAGATAGATCCGGAGGTGGAGACGGAGAAGGTATGGTCAGCAAGGTAAGAGGTGAACCAGGACAGGGCGGAGCCGGAGAGGCCAAAGAATTGAAGGGTGTAGAGCAAGAGCGGGTGGTCAATGGTGTTGAAGGCCGCTGAGAGATCCAAGAGAATGAGAAGGGAGAAGTGGCCCCTAGCTTTGGCAGAGAGGAGATCATTGGTGACTATGGCCAGGGCAGTTTCGGTGGAGTGGAGGGGGTGGAAGCCAGATTGGAGAGGATCGAGGAGGGAGTGATCAGAGAGGTAGGTGGAGAGGCGGCTGCAGACGAGCCTCTCAAGTATTTTGGAGGCAAAAGGGAGAAGAGAGATGGGGCGATAGTTGGAGAGAGAGGTGGGGTCGAGATGAGGTTTCTTAAGAATGGGGGATACAAGAGAGTGTTTGAAGGAGGTGTTACCTGTTCCATGATCAAGACCTGTGGTATTGTTGCCGGAAACTCTTGCCTCATAATTAGTCCTATTCTCAGCTATTCACTTTCTAAAGACCTCAATGCTTCGGTTCACTGCCGTTTACCTGAACCTCTGCATTTACCTTCCGGCAGGCCTGCTCCATTCCATGGTTCCATCTCACCCTACTCTAATCCCCATTAGAGGACCGCGACCTGCAGCTAGAGAGCAGCTAAGTCTATATTCCCTTGCGGGGATCCCTTATGAATACCTCTCTACCGTTAGACTCCGCACCTCTCTGGGGGTAAGTCTATCTAGAGCGAGGCTTCGAGGCCTATTCCAAACTCAGGCTCCATGATACTGACTATCTGCAGGAGTAAGTTACAGTGATTCAATGTATCATTCACCTAGAAAGCACCTATATGTATGTCACTGACACAAGAAGTAGTTCCTCAGCTTTTCAATGCAGTTTTCACACCACCTGCTGCTTGGCTTAGTACAGTGAATGTAGTATGATGTCAGACAACAGAGGGTGTCTTGAAAATGGCTAGCTGCTTTCCAGTCTCTAGCTTTTGTATCCCCTTTTATAAAAATAATATTAAGCTGTGATGGATCAAATAGCGTGAAAAAAACTAAAGCTGATATTACAGGGAATCCATTTGTGTAGATATTCCTCCCTAATTTAAGTGCCATTTTAGAATAGACAGTGTAGGGAGGAGGTTAGTTGCTGTGCTCTGCTCAAAAAAATAGCATTCAGGGTTAACCAGGGACATAGGAAAGCATTAGAATCCTATCATTATTGTAAAGCAGTTCTGTAGAGAATAGTCAACTACTTAATAGTTGTTAATGCATTGCATATATACATGAGTACTAGACAGTATATTTAGACTGAGTTATATAAATCATTCTGAACTAGCTAGTATATTTATTTCTTGGAGAAAAACAATGTGCTTTTGCTGTCAGATTATTAGCAGCAGAATCCAAAAAACAAACAGATTTCTTTCTTTTAAAAGTGAATGTTTTTCTAGTGAAAGTAATCTTTTGTGGGCCAGTGGCAACTGAAGTCATTTTGGAACAAAATGGGTGTCTGTGTGGGAGATTCAGCAGCAGTTTTCTATATTTTTTACATTTTTTCTATATTTCAATACTTGTTCATTTTGGAAAGGTCATGCAGTGAAATCCATATTAATAGCAGAGATTTTGAGATGATGAGCACGCAGCTGCACACCCCAAAAAAACGCTATATATACTTTTCTATTTTTCAACACTTGTTCATTTTGGAATAGTAATTTAGTGACATTTATATTAAATAAGGATGTTCGCTTGTGAGGGTCAGCAGCAGCTACACACCGCAAAAAAGTAAAGAGAGTGTTCTTGTCTTTGAGCAGCACAACTTCCCCCCAAATAAATATAAAAGTTGTTTGTTAGAAGTATATTGTTGAGCAGTGTCATAAGTATTGTAAGATGTCATTCCTTCCTTTCCCTGTCTCACTGGGAGTTCTCCTGGTGTGGTGACAGACATCTACAAGTAGCTCCAATCTGTTCAAGTAGCATTACTCCTCTTGGCAACCGTGGACCATTCTACAGATCAGGAGCAGCCCAGTACCAATACTGGCAGTAGTACTACTGTTACGACCTCTACTAGTAAAAAAGGTAATGCGTGAAGAAAGTTGACGAAAGCATCCTCAAAATCCAAACACTATTTTTCAAATTCAGTATCAAAGAAAACATCAGCTCTTGATGTAAGGAGGAGGATTAAGAGAGAATTTTCTTATGAATGTTGTGATTTTTCCAAAAAAAAGGAAAATAGCTAACATTCCATACACCACCCATATTGGCAAGACAAGGCTCAGACTATGTTCACTTTTTGCTAGTAGGGGTTCTGCTACTGCTCATACTGGTATACGTACTAGAATGGCCATTCCAAAACAGAGTACCAAATGTGCTCATGCATCTTCCTTAACTTCCCATGCACTACCTTGTCAGTTCAGAGTGTACATCTGTTACTGATACCTTCAAAACAGCCAAATCAGTGGCTGAAGATTACACTGAGGATGAAGAATAAATTGGGCACTCACAGAATCCTAAGGACAGTCTAAGGAGGTATGGGAGTCTGAGGTTTCAGATTCAGACACTGTAATAATAGAGCAGCCTCCTTTGAAAAATCCTCAACCATTTGGAAATGTGAGGATGGGTTGTAGTAGTATTAGTGGTGATGATGATTTACACATAGAAAATGAAAAGGCTACAATGGAAGTTGCAAATATGCAAGAGGACGAGGGGAATAATTGTGCATCTGAAAAGAATGTGTTGGACATAAATGAGATAATGAGGCGGATGGTGATGTGTTGAAGTAAGACAGCCACTAGTGTTACTACCAAGAGATACCAATCATAAGCGCATTACCATGCTAGGACAGAGGACGGAAAAAAAGGACCTCTTTTCTATGGAAACATTTTTATCTAAACCCAGACAATATTTTTCAAGCCATCTGTAGCCTTTGTCATTTCAAAATAAGTAGAGGTAGAAGTGTTGATCATGTAGGCACCTCCTCCCTCGTACGTCATTTGCTGCAAGTTCATTCAAGTTGTGCTTTCAAAAGTGGCAAATTGTGTATAGTAGCAAGCAGCCCAGCATCAGCTACCAGCCGAATGGATAGACAGTTACAATTCCCATTGGCGTCAGCACCTTCATCATCAACCTCCTCATTATTAGTATGTAGTTCTGCATCCAATTTTCAAGTTCTGAATGACTCCCCTAATGCAATCCATGATTCCGAAGAAACATCCTTGCACATTACAACTGCTGTTGCTGGGGGTGATACATTGACACAGAAGGAATGCAAGATGATTAAGCATATTTTTGCACAATTGTCTGTGAAGCAAGCGTTTGCAAGAGGAAACGAGTATAACAGTCAGCATCCTGTATGAAGAATACTGTTCTTGCTGCCAATTACTAACAGAATGTGTAGATTCCAGTAGGGATGTATTAATATTGTGTGATGTATTGTATGATCATGACATGACAGTTATAAGGATGATGTTAAGGGCAATGACATAAAAGTAGAAAGTTCAAACAAGGAGTGATTAACCGCGAACCAAAGGATAAAGAATATGTCGCTTATCTCATATAAGAGTAAAAAGTTTTCTTCAGCAGCTTCTCTTCAAAATAGATAAATCCAAATAACATGCTACACCTTGTACAGGTCCCGAATGTAGCCCACCGATGTGACCACGCTCCCTGTACAGTGTATGTTGACATACATACACTCTACAGGGAGTGTGGTCGCATCGTCTCTCAGATGTTATCTTAGAACCTAGTGAGCTGCATTCGGGACCTGTACAAGATGGAGCCCGTTATATGGATTGATCTATTGTGAAGAGAAGCTGCTGAAGAAAACTTTCTACTCATATCAGATAAGCAACATATAGTTTGACAGTTGGTGTTTCTGCCCAGTCATCAAGTTCACTTCAAGAGTCAGAGAGCCTTCAGGGGGTGACCAGGGGTGCCAAGAGGGGGAAAAGAGGGTACAGATTACCGGAGCCCGGGCTTGCTGGGGGATCCGGGTTCCACTGACAGTCAGATTTTTTTTTAAATTATTTTTTTTCTTTTATTTAAAATTTCACCCAGCGAGTGACGCACACACGCACACGGGGGGGGGGTGATGATAAGGGGGGAGTAGGGAGAGAGCAAGTGTGTGACTTCACACTCTGTGCGAGGAGCTCTAAATCCCGTGAGATTTGGTAATCTCACAAGATTTAGAGCTTCTCTGCTGAGACAGTTCCACAGAAAGAACATGCCTTCAGCTTGTATTGGGTTCTCATAAATGTTACTGCATAGGAGTTCCCAGAGCATAGACATCAGAAACAATGGAGCCATGCAGGAGGCAGCTGAAATGATGAAGAAGACTGCTCCAAAATGTAAGTACAACTTTTCTAAGAGCCCTTCATCTACATATTATATCAACAGAATAGTAGGTTTATTATTGCTCTTAAGGCAATTCCTCATGCTAAACATAGGGGGAACTTTCTCGGTAGGCCGATGACCTAATGAGGCTGCCTGTCTGTGTTTTTTTCCAATTAATTTTTTTATTATTATTTTCAACAAAGCCGTCAAATGGCCGCAGATCTCCTGTCCCTCCCCTTATAAGCGGCCTATCCCACAAGAACTGGACATCACATGGGACGCGCTCCATGTGACAGGTGCTGTCCCATGTGAGCAAAGAAGCGCAGCTGGAAGCGTCTGAAAGGTAAGTGTGAGCGCAGCGGCGGGGCGGCTTATGGTAGTGTCTGTGTGTGTGTGTGCCGAGGGGGGCTGATGCCTGTGTGTGTATGTGTGTGTGCATGCGAGCGAGCAGACGGCGGCGCTGATTCCAGTGTGTGTGTTTGTGCACACAGTGGCAGGGGGCTGATGGCAGTGTGTGTGAGCGGAGGGGGGGCTGATTCCAGTGTGTGTGTGTGCATGTGTGTGTGTGTTGATGTGTGAAGGCAGCAGGGGGGGCTAATGGCATTGTGTGTGTGTGTGAAGGCAGCAGGGGGGCTGATGACAATATGTGTGTGTGAAGGCAGCAGGGAGGCGGGCTGATGGCAATGTGTGTGTGTGTGTGGGAAACAGGGGGGTGGCTGATTGCAATGTGTGTGTGTGAAGGCAGCACAGGGGGGCTGATGGCAATGTGTGTGTGTGTGTGTGTATGTGTGTGTGTGAAAGCAACAGGGGGAGCTAATGGCGATGGTCTGTATTGGCAAAGGCTAACATGTCAATATATAGTAGGGATGTGCACCGGCGACTTTTGGTGTCTCGTGTTTTGTGTTTTGGATTCGGATTTTCTTGAGGTTTTGGGTTCGGATTTGTTTCGCAAAACACCTGCCAAAAGGTTTTGGTTCGGATTTAAGGTGTTGGATTCGGATTTTTTTTGAAAAAAGCATAAAAAGTTCAAGTTTTTGGGCTTATTTTCACTCCTACGCTATTATTAACCTCAATAACATTCAATAACAATCATTTCCACTAAATTACAGTGTATTCTGAACACCTCACAATATTGTTATTAGTCCAAAACGTTGCAACGAGGTATCTTTCTGGACTGCGTAGTGGAGTGGTCCCCACAATATAATAAGAAAACCATCAACTGGTCTTAATTACACCAAAAATTGTATCTGGACTGCGTAGAGGAGTGGTCACCACAATATAATTTAAAAACCCTTAAATGGTCTGAATCCCACCAAAAAATGTACCTGGACTGCGTAGAGGAGTGGTCACCACAATATATTTAACAACCCTCAAATGGTCTGAATCCCACCAAAAATTGTACCTGGACTGTGTAGAGGAGTGGTCACCACAATATAATAAGAAAACCATCAACTGGTCTTAATTGCACCAAAAATTGTACCTGGACTGCGTAGAGGAGTGGTCACCACAATAAAATAATAAAACCATCAACTGCTCTGAATCGCACCAAAAAATGTACCTGGACTGCGTAGAGGAGTGGTCACCACAATATAATAAGAAAACCATCAACTGGTCTTAATTACACCAAAAATTGTACCTGGACTGCGTAGAGGAGTGGTCACCACAATATAATTTAACAACCCTGAACTGGTCTGAATCGCACCAAAAAATGTACCTGGACTGCGTAGAGGAGTGGTCACCACAATATAATTTAAAAACCCTGAACTGGTCTGAATCGCACCAAAAAATGTACCTGGACTGCGTAGAGGAGTGGTCACCACAATATAATTTAAAAACCCTGAACTGGTCTGAATCGCACCAAAAAATGTACCTGGACTGCGTAGAGGAGTGGTCACCACAATATAATTTAAAAACCCTGAACTGGTCTGAATCGCACCAAAAAATGTACCTGGACTGCGTAGAGGAGTGGTCACCACAATATAATTTAAAAACCCTGAACTGGTCTGAATCGCACCAAAAAATGTACCTGGACTGCGTAGAGGAGTGGTCACCACAATATAGTTTAAAAACCCTGAACTGGTCTGAATCGCACCAAAAAATGTACCTGGACTGCGTAGAGGAGTGGTCACCACAATATAATTTAAAAACCCTGAACTGGTCTGAATCGCACCAAAAAATGTACCTGGACTGCGTAGAGAAGTGGTCACCACAATATAATTTAAAAACCCTGAACTGGTCTGAATCGCACCAAAAAATGTACCTGGACTGCGTAGAGGAGTGGTCACCACAATATAATTTAAAAACCCTGAACTGGTCTGAATCGCACCAAAAAAATGTACCTGGACTGCGTAGAGGAGTGGTCACCACAATATAATTTAAAAACCCTGAACTGGTCTGAATCGCACCAAAAAATGTACCTGGACTGCGTAGAGGAGTGGTCACCACAATATAATTTAAAAACCCTGAACTGGTCTGAATCGCACCAAAAAATGTACCTGGACTGCGTAGAGGAGTGGTCACCACAATATAATTTAAAAACCCTGAACTGGTCTGAATCGCACCAAAAAATGTACCTGGACTGCGTAGAGGAGTAGTCACCACAATATAATTTAAAAACCCTGAACTGGTCTGAGTCGCACCAAAAAATGTACCTGGACTGCGTAGAGGAGTGTACCCTACAATATAATTAAAAAACCCTCCACGGGTCTGAATCGCACCAAAAAATTTATCTGGACTGCGTAGAGGAGTGGTCCCTACAATATAATTAAAAAACCCTCCACGGGTCTGAATTCCAAAAAAAAAGTTTCTTGACTGCGTAGTGGGGTGGCCCCGGTACACAATTTTTTACCGGGGCCACAATATAATTAAAAAACCCTCCACGGGTCTGAATTCTACCAAAAAAGTTTATGGACTGCATAGTGTAGTGTTCCCCACAATAATATTTAAAAATTTTGCAGCAACAGTCAACGTTGTTTAATATCTGATACACCTCTATCTGGACTGCATAGTGGAGTGGCCCCGGTACTAAATTTGGTACCGGGGCCACAATACCTCCTCCAACTTCCAAGTGTAGTGTTTATAACATATAAACACTACAGTAATTCTAGCACGTCAATACCTCTTGTTTTAAATAATGACAGGGCATTTTACTTTTGGTTTAATTTTTTGAATTTGTTGACATTTTGTTTTACTTTTTGAACATGGCAAACGGCTGTTGAATGGTCACATAATGCCAAAAAAAGAGTTGCAAGATGAAATTGTCCTTGGGCCCTCCCACCCACCCTTATGTTGTTGAAATAGGACATGCACACTATAACAAACCAATCATTTCAGCGACAGGGCCTACAAAACAACTGTGGCTGAAATGATTGGTTTGTTTGGGCCCCCACACCAAAAAAACAATTCATCTCTCCCTGTACAAACTAAACAGGCTCTACTGAGGAAAGATGTCGTCCTCATCCTCAACCTCTGATTCCTCTCCCCCTACAGTGTGTACTTCCTCCTCCTCACACATTATCAATTCATCCCCGCTGGACTCCACAACCACAGGTCCTTCTGTACTATCTGGAGGGCAGTGCTGTACTTCATTGAGGAATTGATTATTCATTTTTATGAACATCATTTTTTCAACGTTGTGAGGAAGCAACCTCCTTCGCCGCTCACTGACCAGGTTCCCCGCTGCACTAAAAACTCTTTCCGAGTACACACTGGAGGGGGGACAACTCAGGTAAAATGGAGCCATTTTGTACAGGGGCTACCAAACTGCCATTTTTTCCTGCCAGTAACAATATGGACTGTCTGACATGTCTATTTGGATGGTGTCAGCAAAATAATCCTCCACCATTTTTTCAATTGTGACAGCATCCAATGCAGCGACAGTAGACATGTCTGCAATGGTTGGCAGGTCCTTCAGTCCGGACCAGATGTTATCAGCATCCCCGCCAGCGGCTCTTTTAGGAAAACTGAGCTTTTTCCTCGCTGCCATAGATGTGGAAGAAAATGAGGGTGGAGCTGTTGGCATGTCACGGTCCTCTTCAGAGGACAATCTCCTGACCAGCAGGTCTTTGCCCCGTTGTAGACTTGTGTCCACCGGAAACAGAGACACAACATACGCTTTAAACCGAGGATCGAGCATGGTGGCCATAATGTATTCCTCTGACTTTAAAAGAGTGACCACCCTCGGATCCTGGCAAAGCATACGAATGGCTATATCCACAAGAGCTACATGCTTGGTGTAATCGCAATGCTTTACCAGCTCCTCCCTCACTTTCTCCAGCTGCTTCTGTAACAGCCTGATCAGGGGAATGACCTGACTCAAGCTGGCAGTGTCGGAACTGACTTCTCGTGTGGCAAGTTCAAATGGCTGCAGAACCTTGCACAACATGGAAATCATTCTCCAGTGCGCTTGACTCAGGCGCATACCCACTCCTTTTCCTATGTCGTAGGTGGCTGTGTAGGCTTGAATGGCCTTTTGATGCTCCTCCATCCTCTGCAGCATATAGAGGGTGGAGTTCTAGCATGTCACTACCTCTAGTTAATTTAGATTGCAAGGCTTGTAAATACTTTGAAGATAAAAAAAAGCAGGCTGCACAGACTGTGGAGCTATAAAGTGAAATTAAATGGACCACGTTACTTTGGTGGCTATCTATGCCCCCCCCCCCCCCCCCGCCCTACACTTGTAGTTGAATATAAAAGAAGCAGCCTGCATAGACTGTAGAACTAGACATTCAAATATACAAAGAAATGGACAAAGGCAGTTTGGTATCTGTCTGCATCAGATCCCCTCTCCACTAGGAGTAAAATGGAAAACTATTCAGCCTTTATATAATCTAGAATATAAATAGAAATTGAGAAAGGCAATTTGGTATCTGTCTGCATCATAATCATCAACATCCTCCTCAGCGCCAGCTACATCAATATCCTCCTCCCGTTGTACAACATTCACACCTTCATTAGCCAAATCTGTAACTGGACTGTGGGTGATCCTTCCAGCATATGCAGAGGGCGTGTTGCAAATGCTGGATGGAGTCACCTCTTACCGTACAGTGATGGGAAGGTCAGGCTTCACAACCAACAACAACCTTGGACTCGCCTTGGGGATTTGTGATGTCATCTGTTTAGAAGGCAGAGTTCTTTGCTGTTTTGTTGTTGTTGCTGACAGCATATCTCTCTTAAATTTTTTTGTAGGGGGGGAGGAGGAGGGCTTAGATCCTTGGGTGAAGCTGAACCACTAGTCATGAACACGGGCCAGGGCCTAAGCCGTTCCTTGCCACTACGTGTCGTAAATGGCATATTGCCAACTTTACGTTTCTCCTCAGATGATTTTAAGTTTCTCTTTTTGCTACTTTTTGAGAACTTGGGCTTTTTGGATTTTACATGCCCTGTACTAGGAGATTGGGCATCGGGCTTGCCAGACGACGTTGATGGCATTTCATCGTCTATGTCATGACTAGTGGCAGCAGCTTCAGCATTAGGAGGAAGTGGGTCTTGATCTTTCCCTACTTTATCCTCCAAATTTTTTGGTCTCCATTATATGTAGCACAAGATACTGCAGAATGTGTGAAATTGGCAATATAGCAGTACCAATGGACTTATACTGCTGGATTGGTTTTGCAAATTTTGTTATAATTACTTTTTTTTAAAAAAAAAAAATATATATATTTTTTATAAGTTTTTTTTTATTTTTTAAACACTTGGGAATAATGGGGAAATAACAATGCCCTTAGAAGCACAGAGCACAGGACACAGCACCACTGGACTGAACAGGACACAGCACAGGACCCAGCAGCACCACTGAACTCAGAAGGACAGAGCTCAGGACACAGCACCACTGGACTGATACTGCAGAATGTGTGAACTTTCTAATATTGCAGTACCACTGGACTTTTACTGCTGAAAGTGTGAACTTGGTAATATTGCAGTACCAATGGGCTTATACTGCAGGATTGGTTTTGCAAATTTTGTTGTAATTAATTTTTTTTTAAATTATTTTTTTGTATTTTTTTTTATAAGTTTTTTTTAATTTTTTAAACACTTGTGAATAATGGGGAAATAACTATGCCCTTAGAAGCACAGAGCACAGGACACAGCACCACTAGACTGAACAGGACACAGCACAGGACCCAGCAGCACCACTGAACTCAAAATTGACAGAGCACAGCACACAGCACCACTGGACTGATACTGCAGAACACAGCACAGCACAGCACAGCACAGCACAGCACAGAACTAAACAGCACAGCACGAGATCTACCAGGACAGAGGACCACCTAACACACCCTCCCTCTACCCTGATCAATGCCCGAGTGAAGATGGCGGCGACTAGCGGGAAATTTATAGCATCCGAGTATCGCGAGATCCGACAGCGGGATTATGACTCAGAGCCTCGGTTTCAGGTTTTCATTTGGCGCCAATACCCGGATCTGTCTCGGATCCGACTCGGATCGGAAACGTTCGGGTGGGCTCGGATTCACGAAATCCGAGTGCACTCATCTCTAATATATAGTATTATTTTCGGTGTTCCCAATGATCATTTATATAATTATTAGATGCTTCTCTAAACTAATTAGTGTCTTCTGCAAGCAAGGAATGAAAAAGATTATAATCCAAAAAACTAGGCCTGAATATATAGCATTTTATGAGAATTTTGCAGAAGGTGACATAGTAGGACAGGCAGATTAGATGATACGGGAGGTATCAGAGGTTGGATTGATGTAGAATTGTTTGAATATTCAGTCTGGATTACAAAATGGAGTCTAGCAGCCATTATTGTAACTATATGCTATAACTTTAATGAAACTATGTTTTGAAAAAAATGTTTATGACTTTCATTCTTCATGGAAATGTACCTTTTAGCACAAGACCATACTGTCTGGTACTAATGATTATTTACAAACATTGATAAAAGAATTTGTGTCTGTAAAACCTCAGACAAGGCCTCATATTTTAACACATTGTGGTTGAGGAGGCACATTCTTTGAGTAGAGGTACACGTAATTAATAGTTAACCAATCAGTGTAAATGTCGCGCTAAACGCCCCTTTGCGTAAGGGTGCCAAGATCATTGCTTATAAAACTTATGTAGAAATGTATTGTCGTTACCTTCTACACTAACCAGTCTAGATGGTCCGTGATTCACGCAAGCTTGAAAAAATTAGATTTTTTTAATCTCAAATCATCTGACTCCTTCTTTGAAAACAGCTACTACAGTGTTGTCTCATCATCGGTTAAATAATGTTGATTAATATTAGGGATGAGCGGGCTCGGATATCTGAAATCCGAGCCCACCCGAACCTTGCCGATCCAAGCCGGATCCGAGACAGATCAGGGTATTCCCGCCAATTGCAAAACTGAAAGCGAGGCTCTGAGTCATAATCGGATCTCGCGATACTCGGATTCTATAAATTCCCCGCTGCCAGCCGCCATCTTCACTCAGGCATTGATCAGGGTAGAGGGAGGTTGTGTTAGGTGGTCCTCTGTCCTGCTATATCCTGTGCTGTGCTGTGCTTAGTCCAGTGGTGCTGTGTCCTGTGCTTTGTCCTTCTGAGTTCAGTGGTGCTGCTGGCTCCTGTGCTGTGTCCAGTTCAGTCCAGTGGTGCTGTGTCCTGTGCTCTGTCCTTCTGAGTTCAGTGGTGCTGCTGGGTCCTGTGCTGTGTCCTGTTCAGTCCAGTGGTGCTGTGTCCTGTGCTCTGTCCTTCTAAGGGCATTGTTATTTCCCCATTATTTCCAAGTTATAAAAAAAATAAAAAAAAATAATTATAAAAAAAAGAAATAAAAAAAAAATATCCAAAAACAATCCTGCAGTATAAGTCCATTGGTACTGCAATATTACAAAGTTCACTGATTCTGCAGTATAAGTCCACCAGTGGTACTGCAATATTACAAAGTTCACTGATTCTGCAGTATAAGTCCAGTGGTACTGCAATATTACAAAGTTCACTGAATCTGCAGTAAAAGTCCAGTGGTACTCTCCTGTGCCGCATATAATTTTTAAAGGCTTTGCCGAGTGTATGTGGCTTAGGGGTACGCTCTCTTGTGCTACATATAATGGAAAACAAAAATTTGGAGGATAAAGCTGCGAGGAAAATGCTCAGTTTTCCTAAAAGACCCGCTGGCAGGGATGCTGATAACATCTGGTCCGGACTGAAGGACCTGCCAACCATTGCAGACATGTCTACTGTTGCTGCATTGGATGCTGTCACAATAGAAAAAATGGTGGAGGATTATTTTGCTGACACCATCCAAATAGACATGTCAGACAGTCCATATTGTTACTGGCAGGAAAAAAAGGCAGTTTGGAAGCCCTTGTACAAACTGGCTCTATTTTACCTGAGTTGTCCCCCCTCCAGTGTGTACTCGGAAAGAGTTTTTAGTGCAGCGGGGAACCTGGTCAGTGAGCGGCGAAGGAGGTTGCTTCCTCACAATGTTGAAAAAATGATGTTCATAAAAATGAATTATCAATTCCTCAATCAAGTACAGCACTGCCCTCCAGATAGTACAGAGGGACCTGTGGTTGTGGAGTCCAGCGGGGACGAATTGATAATGTGTGAGGAGGAGGAAGTACACACTGTAGGGGGAGAGGAATCAGAGGTTGAGGATGAGGACGACATCTTGCCTCAGTAGAGCCTGTTTTGGAATAAAAACAATATTGTGAGGTGTGAGGTGTTCAGAATAGATTGTGAATTAGTGGAAATGATTGTTATTGAATGTTATTGAGGTTAATAATAGCGTAGGAGTGAAAATAAACCAAAAAACTTGATTTTAACACTTTTTATGTTTTTTTCAAATTAAATCCGAATCCAAAACCTTTAAATCCGAACCAAAACCTTTCGTCAGGTGTTTTGCGAAACAAATCCAAACCCAAAACCTCAAGGAAATCCGAATCCAAAACACAAAACACGAGACACCAAAAGTGGCCGGTGCACATCCCTAATTAATATTGATGCCAACGCTGTCTGACAAATGAGCTCTGATACTGCCACTGCTGTCCCCTCTCCAATGTATTAGCTTCTGATCCTCTCCAATGTATTTGCTGCAGTGCTGACCCTTTCAAATCTATTTGTTGCTGACACCCTCCACTCTAGGGTGATGATTGGTTTCCATTGAGGAAGATGACCACTGTTATTCAAATGCCCATGATTCATTTGTTAACATCCCTATTTAATTGTCAATTGAACAACCAACAACCAAAATGTTGGCTTTTATGGGGTCCCCACAAATTATACACTTAAGCCACAAAAGGGTCAGTAGCTAATATAACATATTTTACACTTCACTAATATAACATATGTATTATTTATACATTCCATATTGATATACTGTACATGGCATACATGACATATTTATATATGTAAATATATACGAGTGACTAGTCCCCTTGTTTGATTCACAAGGGCAGCATTACTACACAGACTAATTTCTACTCAGCCAGATCTACCTTACTCATACCATAAAAAGCATGTATATTAAAACAAGGTGTTTGAAAGCTCTACTCTTGGCTCCCAACGTATACTCTACTCAACGATAAGTGCATAGAAAATAAACAGATAAAGGTGCAGGCCCTCATTGTCTATTTAGTTGTGTCAATGTCTAATGTATTAATTGTACCACTGTCCATCCAAAGAACGTTGCCTTTTTCTGTAGCATAAGTGTCTATGAAAGATGCTTTGTTACGTTCTTTCTTCATTATGAAGTAGATCATAGAGTAGATAGGTATCATAAAAGTAATCCCCTTGTTATTTCTTGGCTCCTCCGTGAAGCAATCATACAATTGAGAAAATGCAGGAGGAAAATACCCGTCTTCTTCGTGAGGAGATCGCTCAGGGGAGATGGGACAGGGAGGCTCCAGCTACACCCAAGCTACAGAAATTAACTTATGATGATGACGTGGAGGCATATCTAATAGCACTACAATTACCAAAAAAATAAATTTGTTTTTGGTTTTTTTTTAAACCCCTTTTTTTTTACCAAAACTTACAGGTGCTTTAGAAGCCTTCACTAGTCAATAACAAACAAAGAAATTTTTTATTACGACACCCAACTTACAGTTTGAACCTTTAACAAGTGTGGCACTACAATGACCGACAGTGTTTAAACTTTTGCTTTCTTTTGCAAACAAAACACCTGCTAATCAGTTCCCAGTACACAGGTTTGTCTCTTCACAGCCACAACATTTGAAACAAAGCATTACAACAGTTTGATGCATTATAGTGGTTTTTAACAGACTCCACTCTTTAGCTTTGCGTCTGGAGGCTGGGAGGACGGCTGTGTTTTAGCTGTCCTACAGATCCCACAATGACACCCCATGTGATAAAGTACTGCATTCACTGGAGCCTCACACAGGTTTGCTGAACCATTTCACAGTTTATTAGCGGTTATCAGGATGGCTAAACAGTTTCAGCAATGGTACAGCAGTCATATCCAGCAAAAGTATCACAAAATCTCCCACCACCTACATCTGGCTAAACAATAGTTCCCTGACTACCTACTTACTGGCATCAGTGGTCTTTATCCTCCACCCAAGCACTACAAACAAATCACAGCAAAACAAACCAATTACCGCCATGTGGAACACCTGTGTGTGTGTATGTGCTGAAAGAGGATCCCAAGGAAAATGTAACCCTGCCTGCAGCCTGCTGCTGCAGACTAGCTGTGTTTTTACCTATTTTCTTATAGGGGAACTGTGACAAATATGCCTCTTTGCCACTACTATATATACTGTAAATATATATATATATATATTTTTTTTAAAGTTAATTCTTCACTACAGCCTCATTACCATGTGCAGCTTATTAGCCCAACCCCTTCCCAGAGTCTGCTCTATGCAGCCATTACTTCTAATGATCTCTGCCTATTGTCAGGCCATGGCTGAAAACCGTGGCTGCGTGGCACTTTGGAGTGGGATGTAATTAGGAGGACCAATGAGAAGCTGCAATCATGGACATTGTGGCTTCTCATTGATCCTACATCTCATGTAGAGGTAGCAAACATTTCATACCTCAGCTGTTCAATGCCAACTGACTGAGCTTTAGATGTCTAATCTAAATTGATTATTGTTGAGAATTGCCAGCCTCTTTGTAGGGGATGTCTGATGATGATTGATAGTAAGCTAAGGACTTCCTAGTTTAGTGCTACCATGATGACACTGTTATTACTTGTGCACTGCACAGCTCACCAAGTTAACCAATCAACATACTGGTGATAAGGGAGAGGAATGATTTAGCTGATATATTACATTTCTTATAGAATTCAAAAATGCTAAGAGCCAGTTGAAGGAGGAGGATGTAGTGCATTGTATTGCATAAATTGTACTACTCATTGTCTCAGTCACTTTACCTTCTTCCCCCCCTCCTGTTACTCCTGACCATTTTTACAAAACACTTGACCTTGCCCTTTCTATGACTTCTCCTACTCTGTATCCATACCTCCTAACCTTGGCTCTTGTTCAATCAGGACAGGGTATGTGACACGTCACAAAGGGTACATGGCTTTGTCACAATGGGGGTGTGGTGGTCCTCCCCTGTCCCCATAAATGTATTGCTACCATATGTCCTCTTCATCCTCTGTAATTGTTGTCCTTCTCATCTTTGCTTGTAATTATTGTTCCCCTTCTCCCAGTGTTTCTTACTGTCCTCCACTCCTACATTAATTTTTGTCAACATTATGTCAAATTTCCTCCTTTCCCCCTGTGTCATCTGTGTGACTGATCAATCATCCAATCCTCTGCATGGCTGGGCTGCAAGTAAACAATAATCCTATGATATCCTCACATCAGGGCTTATTATCTAACAGACTGATTAAAGAGGAAACGTTAATTGGTCGTCATGTATGCATGCAGACTGAATTCTCAAGTGCAGAACTTGAAATAACAGACAAACACAGTTGTCCTAAAATGGTTAAAGATTTATTACACAAAAAAGCAGAAGGCACTTAGCTGCGTTAATACTATTCAGTTCAGATTAGTTCTCAAATGGTCAGTTTGGTGAACCACATTGTCTATAATAGACACTAGATCAATATTCAGGATGGTTCTGAACACCTGCACATTTCCAGCATGATACTGTGAGATGTTTACAAGTTTTCCCTTTTATCATACTTCGGATTTTCCAAATATTCATAGTAATGACATATATGGATATATACGAGGTATGTCTATTAAATAACGAGACTGATTAAATAACTCACCTTTATTTATTGGTATTACAAATTTAATGTTTGTCCCCTTCAATATACTCCCCATTTGCACTAATACATCGCTGTAGTCGTGTTTTACACTGGTCGAAGGCATGGAGCAAATCAATTTCTGTCACTTGTTTCAACATATCTGCCATTTTCTTCTTTACAGCATCAACTGACTCAAAATGTGCCCCTTTAAGCACTGACTTAACTTTTGGGAAAAGATAAAAATAGCAAGGTACTAAATTGGGCAAATATGGAAGATGTTCAAGTGTAGTAATGTGTTTGTAGGTCAAAAACTGCTTCACAGAAAGTGCTGTGTGAGTAGGTGCATTGTCATGGGGAAGAAAGAAACAATTTTTCCACAGTTGCAGCCGTTTCTTTCTGACTCTTTCTCTCAGCTTTTTCAAAACTTCCTTATAATAATGCTGATTAACTGTTGTGCCTTCTGGAACCCATTCTTCCAAAATTACACCCTTGATATCGAAAAAGACAAAGAGCATTGCTTTGAATTTTGACTTGCTTTGACAAGCTTTTTTCATTCTTGGTGATGACGGTGTTTTCCAGTGCATTGACTGTCTTTTGGTTTCAGGATCGTACTGGAAGATCCCGGTCTCATCACATGTGATTACTTTATGAAACAGGTTTGGATCTGTGTGAACTTGCTGCTGAATGTCAACACAACATTCCTTGCAACGTTCTTTTTGCTCTGTTGTGAGAACACTTGGGACCATCTTTGCACAAACTTTTGTCATGTTAAGATCCTCGCGCAAAATTTTCCATACGGTGTCTTTGTCAATGTTCACGGATTCAGCTATCATTTGAACACTGTTTCGGTGGTCTTTTCGAGCAATCTGATTTTTTGCAAGGTGCAAGGTCGTCTAGGGCATACATCATCTTCGACATTCTCACGTCCCTCGCTAAATCTTTTGTGCCACTCAAACACAAGCGCACGAGACAGACACTCATTCCCATAGGCCGTAGTAAGCATTTGAAAACATTCTGTTGGTGTTTTGTGCAATTTCACTATAAATTTCAAATTGACACGTTGTACAACTTTTAAACTCTACTCTACTCTTTTTCGGCACTCTACAGAAAACACAAAAAAAAAAAATGGCGACTCACAACCAACTGAACGCCATGTTGCAGATTGTCATGCAGGTTCAGACAGGTTCAAGGTTACTACGTATGCAGTTATAACTGGTTCTGACTGTTTGGTTTACTAGGTGGAATCACAGTCTCGTTATTTAATAGACATACCTCGTATATGGTTATATGCTAGATTAGCAAGCCTAAGCAGTTCTCTATTACAGTTTGCCAGACAGTTTTGAAAATGTTTCCGTACCTTCCTGTGATTTCTTGACCTATAACACAGACACATTGTCACAAATATCACATACTGTATAAGTCATGATAATTTTAACCATTTCCATATACAGATATAATGCAATTATGGGATTTCTGAGTGATGTTACACACAAGCTAGATATTCATATTTGTAATGACCTTACTCATGTACAAAGTCACTGCTTATTTCAAATTTGGTTTAGTATTGGAATTTGAGTAGACTGCAGCTGAATATTTTGAATTATATCTGAATTTGTCCAGAACACCAAAGCAGGCAGAGAATGAATGAAATACTTCTGCAAAGCAAAAAACAGTTCAAACTTCCCACGCTAATTGATATACAGTTGTTGTTTAAAGTTATGTGGATAATGAGCAGATCAAGAGAATTTTTTTGCCTTACCACATTGCTGACACGTATAAGAAACAAAGGTGGGTCAATGCACAGTAAAATATTTAATAAGGTGTAACTGACATATGCCAGATATGTATGAATAGCAGTGTGTGAAAAGTCATGAGCAACATTAGAAGCAATAGCAAAATAAAACATATTTCATTAGCCAGATGACAGATTAGAATAGCTTAAAAACAAAAATTGCTAACTTGGATGGTGACTAAAATAGATTACCCTGGTTAGCATCACTGCTTCACAGCGTTGAGGTCATGAGTTTGACTCCAACTAGGGTCCTATATGTGTGGAGTGTGTATGTTCTACCTGCATTTGTGTAGGTTTTCTTTGTGTGCTCTGGTTTTCTCCCACACTCCAAAGACATACAGATGTGTGTGTTACGGAATATAGATTGTAAACTCCTCTGGGAATGACTAGAAATTCTGTTAAAAATTTATCGTAATATATAGGCACTATATAAATAACTAATAATAAATACCTTTGTCCTACATTACTACTATTCAATGTCAGTCATTGCTTGTAAACTTTATATAGGAAAAAAACTTTTTATCTGCCTGGTCTGATGATTTCACATCGTTCTGCACTGGGATAAACTATTTCAAGAAAACTATTGTCAAGTAAGTTTAATTTTGAATGGTTTATTTAATCCTGATGCTTCAAATATGGGCATATTTTTGTTGTACATATTGGCTTGAATATAGGATACAATGTCCTTTAAAAATCTATTGAGAGCTTTGACATTTAAACGAAAGCTAATTTACTGGATTCAGGGTTGGATTAACTGCATCAAATATGTGTGCTTAAATCAATATAAAGATTTTTATATGGATGAATTCAATAACTCAATCTTGTCATGACTCTTCTTACTTAAATGATTTAGAAGCATTTAGCAAGACTTTAAATGGCATTTATTTCTTATACAGCCTGTCCTTTTTTTTTTTTTTCTCTTAGTGCCTATTTTAATTTGAGTCTCTGAAAAATATGCAAAGCAAAACCAAGTACATGCAAATAGATTTACAATACATTTTATGTTCATTACACTAGGGTGTGAGTGGCTTTTCTCTAATAAATCATGTGGCTTGTAACGCGTCTCCTAACTTAGCAATGCAGAGCAACCACAGCATAATTTTTATGTAATTGTCATGAGCTCACCTAAGGGTATATTTACTAAACTGTGGGTTTGAACCAATGGAAATGTTGCCTATAGCAACCAATCCGATTCTAGTTATCATTTATTTAGTACATTCCACAAAATGACAGCTAGAATCTGATTAGTTGTTATAGGCAACATCTCCACTTTTTCTTACACACTTTTCACTGTCTCACCTCCCTGCTGTAGACTCTGTCCCAGTAATCCTTCATGTTCTTAGCTCCAGCTCTCCCCTTCAGCATCCCATTCCCCCTGGTCTTTAGATATGAATTAATTCTGGTTTAAGTAAGGGGCACACTGAAGGCTTAAATTAATGGGCACCTCTACTGGCTTATTCCAAAAGGTTTTTGTGCTGGCTTATTGTAATGAGCTCCTAACCTGGTTTAATATCTTGAGTATCTCTGCTGGTGTAATGTGGGTGGTATGTCTGCTGGTTTAATGTGATAATGTGATTTATACCTTGTATATCATTTAATGTGGTCACCTGTGTCACCATAATGTAATGGCAACTTTGCTGCTTAAATGTTATGGTCAACACTGCTGGATTAATATAATGGTCACCTCTACTGAGATATGGTGATGAGCATCCAGCAGCTATAAGGAGATTGACATCATTGCTGCTATTATGTATTGGGTATCTCTGCTGGTATAAGTGTTGTACACCCCATTTCTGATATAATGCACTGTGCACTCCTGGAGGTATAGTGTGATAGTGGCCACACATCTTGTATAAAACAATGGGTACCTCAGGCAGTGTGTAATGCTGGTCACTGCTACTGGTTGGAACTCATGCTACTGTTGCGTGTAGCACATTCCATTTGTCAATTTTTTTTAAAGCTTAGCATGTCTGGATTTCTGTTGTCATTGAAAAAACTGTATGCCCATTTGGATGCGAACATGATCCAATTCATGAGGAAGACCTTTGTGTGGTCCAGTATTTTACTCGCACAAAACAAATTCTCTTATTTTGTATTGCCATGCACATCAATTTATAATTTACTATTTATTAAAGTGGAGTATTTGCAATAAAAAGATTTCATTATAACCATGTTCCGTAAACATGTAATGATGTGAACTGTCGTGCACAGAGATTCATCTGTTAATCACAGTGACTATTGCATGACACACTCAGATATGTTTGCCCAGTGTCCCAGGAAACTATTTTAAAATGTTAGCAAGTATCTAATTAGGATATTATAATGTCTGCGGTCACACCCCGTGATATAGTCAGAGAAATCCTTGGTAACTAGTATTAGAATTTACAGTAGAGGGCATGTTATATTACATTACATATTTCCCCTTGCTGAAAACAGCATACTGTTGTGGTGAAGGTTAAAATCAATTTTCAGAAGCAATATTTTCTAGAGAGCTCATGTTACAAGCATTTTTCCATTTTTTTTTTATTGCAGAACTGATTATATGTTATCTGTCTATTTTAAGTTTTTATAATTTTTCAGCAATATATCCTCCATTAGTACTAGTTTTTGAGGTACTGGATAACACTGAAGGAACAGGTATGATTTTTGTGAATCCAATGAAATGTCTGCCCATACATTTTTCTATTAATACATCAATTGTGAGCAAGTCTGAAATGCCCAGATTACCATTATTCAAAGAAACTGCCCTTTTATTTAATTAAAATCTCAGGCACGGTTGCACTAAACGTAGACTATAAAAAAAAATCATAGTGCAATATTTCCCTCTTTGCTTCTTTCCTGCCAATTTGTGTGGCCTTCCATGTGGTGACATTGCCAGGAGTAGGAGTCAAAGGGAGCCAGGGTCGGATTGGCAATAGACCTTACCGGAAGATTTCCTGGTATGCCGATGGCCCCCCATAACGTTATAGGACAGCTTGCAGCAGGGGGGGGGGGATGAAACAGTCCCAAATACATTCATTTGGGCCTGATCTTGGTAGTTTGCACCGCATGCTGTCTGTTCCTTTACAGAGACAATACATGGCCATTTAGACAGGCAGCCCCTCCTATTGGTGTGTGTTTGTGTGTCCCCGCCACAACCCTAAGACAGCAGAGTGCAACATTCAAGGTAAGTATAAAATGAGGATGGGGAAGAGACGGGGATGCAAAAAAAAGGGGGTGGGGGAGGTGAGCTTTAAAAAATGGAGGGGGAGGGGCTGTAAAAAAACTGGGTTGGGGATAGAGGGGCTGAAAAAATAGGGGGAGAGAGGGCTTTAAAAAAAATGGAGGTAGGAAAGAGGGGGCTGTAAAAAATGAAGGGGGGGGAGAGGGCTGTAAAAAACAGCAGTGTGAAAGGGGGCTATAAAGAATATTGGAGGGCAGAAGAGGACTGAAAAAAACAGGAGGGGGAGAAGGGGAGGGTTTGGAGTTTATAAATATTGTGTTAAAATCACTGGATTAGTGCATGATGACAGGTATATATTACTTAGGTTCCTATGTCCCCCCCTTTTTTTCCAATCTGCCCTACAACACACTTGCACCACAACTTTGTTTCCTCATCTTCTAATTCATCCCTATTCATGCCTTTCCTTCCTCCATTTCTGTTGGAGTCTGGCAGGAAGGCAAGAAGAATCAGTGCTGGCAACGGCTAATCTAAAGTGACGTTGACAGAAAGAACCGTGTCCAATGCCACATAGGTGAACTCAAGAATGGCAGGTAAGAACAATTCTCTAATTTTAATCATTTTTGTTGAGTGTCTCAATAGTAATTTTTTTTATGTTATAGGTCTTTTTAATCATGCTAAAAATTCTTTTAGTGCACGGGCTAATGGGATTCTGAGACACTGTTGGCCAGGGATTCCTTATTGGAGATTTTGCATACATTGGGGAACGTATTTATTAAAAGGACAAAATGCCCTTTAATAAATCAATAGGGCTTTTTCTTGTTTCAAAGAGTTGCTGCCGGTAATAATGATGCTATTGCTGCCGGTGGAAAGATTACCTTTGCATGTGGAAGCCTATTTAACAAATATCTCAGCAATACTTGTACCACTACAATACCTGTTCTGTTGTCACCATCTCAAGTATTTTCCTGGCTTACCACAATTGTGGCTAAAACCAAAGATGTACTAAACCCATCTAATCTATGCTGAACCCACCTACAGCTGTTTTTGTCCCTCTTACATGAGGCCACTCGCCAAAAAATTCCAGGGCCACTTAAATTTCCCAAGCCAGCCCTGAAGGGATCTACAGCATGCAGACATGATAATGTGTTTTACCATTACCATGGGACATGTATGCTACTCCCTCACCTTCTCTGTGCAACAAAATTGTCTCTGCTCTGGTTTTAGAGCAGAGCTGCATTGTGAGAAATAAATTATTCTTACATATGGCACTGGTCTACTAAAAATCCAGAGTACCACAGCAACTCAGAGATTCTATGTACAATAGTAAATAGAGTGTGTTGTTTTTGTATGTCTACTCATATGTGGTATAAATAGAGATGCTCAGGCTCGGTTCCCCGAGAACTGAACACACACGAACTTAGCATATCCGAGTGTTCGGTACTTTTGCGGAATCAAAAAAGAGCCTAAACAACATCGTTACGTCGTCAGATCTAGCGAGTTTAGAAATCTATAAATACCGCCCTCCACTGCGATTTAGCGCCATTTGAAAGAGGCACACAGAAGGGTAGCACAGTGTGTAGAGCAGTTGTGCAGCAACATACATAGAATTGAAAGAGGAGGGAGTAGCAGTTTTCAACAAAGTCTACAGTGACATTCAGGAGAGCTCCATTGCTAATTCTCATTGCTGAAAAATAGAAATACTAGTGCTGGCAGGCTTGGTGTAAATCTGCAGTCACACTCTACTGTGTAATATGGGTAACACACAAAGAGGAGAGCTCCATTGCTAATTCTCATTGCAGAAAAATACAAATACTAGTGCTGGCAGGCTTGGTGTAATTCTGCAGTCACATTCTACTATGTTATATAGGTAACACACAAAGAGGACAGCTCCATTGCTAATTCTCATTGCAGAAATACAAATACTAGGGCTAGCAGGCTTGTATTCTGAATTTGCAGTCAAAGTGTACAGTGTTATCAAAATGGATTCACAGCAGTACACAGATGAGCAGGAGCACCAAGGAGCTGCTGGCACCAGTCATGATGATAGTAATCCCTCTACGTCATCTGGTAAAGCCTATGTAAATGTGCATAGTGTTTTTAAGTCCAGGAAACAAATATGTAAAAAAAAAAATCACCTTTTACCTTGTTCAAGAAAAAATGACCTGCAATCCAGGCAAAGTTATCTGCAGAAAAAAAAATTACCAACATGCCATTCTACACACACAGTGGCAAAGAAAGAATGAGGCCTTCGCCTTTCTCTAGGAGTGCAAGTTCGGCAACTGTCACTGACGCATCTTCTTGCAAGATGAGTCATGACTAAGCAAGACCTTTTACGTGTAAAAGTCGAGCAGGAAGAAAACAGTAAGGCATTAGAGGAAAATGTATGTTCAAATTCAGAAATGACACAAGTCCCTGAGGAGAAACTATCCACGAGTGCTATGTGTTATCGTGACCATTCTGATAGTGTACCCGTAAAGAAGGCCCCTTTCAGCATTTGTGCAGATGTGTGCCTGAACAGCCCAAGTGTAGCCGTTGATACACCAAATGTGGATGCCAGTTTGGAATTGGACTTCTGTAATGGTGGATTCCAGCGGTGATAAATTAATATTATGTGAGGATGATGTACACACTGATGAGGGTGAGGATGAGGCTGACGATGATGACAACAACATTTTGCCACAGTAGAGTTCATTATCAGCACTGTTACCTTAGGTGCCTTAAGGCCATTGCTACCTTGTTTTGTGGGGGCCCAAACAAATCAAGCACTTCAGCCACAAGTAGTGGCACTTTTGTGGCTGAAATGCTTGGTTTGTTAAAGTGTGCATGTCCTTTTTAAGATCCAACATAAGGGCCAAAGGATAATTCCATCTTGCACAACTTTTCTTTTCTGCCACTGTTGTGTGCCAATGTGTCCTAGATGTGCTAGGAACTGTTGTGTGTTTGCTGTGTCAAATTAGCTGCAAACAATGTTTCAAATATAACTCCTTTGCCTTTTTGTGTAACATGCATCCTTGTGACTGATTGTTTCTAAGGACCTCTTAGGTCATCTTTTGGACTATTTTAACAGTTGGATATATGCAAAAAAAAAAAAGTCTTGCTTGATGACTAACTGTAAATGTACTGATAGCGATATTTCTTGAGTGGTCAGTGATCAGAAAAGGTATATCAAATATGGCCAGCCAGAGAGAAAGTGCAATACACACACAGGTCTGGTATTTTCAAGAACGTTGATTTACTCAGACAAAATACATCAGTTTTGTAGTTCCCATTATGTGGACATATCACAATCACGCAGGCCTATAATATATGGCATTATGCCAATGAACAGAAAAATACATATCTCAAGGCTAAGCAGAATACATTAGATGTGGGTATTATAACACTTCTTTAGAAATTTCTCTAATAAGCAAGTTCCTTATCTATATACGTACAACCTTGGTTCAACAAGTAACAGAGAGCTGTGTAGCGTCCATGGCCCTGAGCCAGCGTGTAGTGAAGTAGAAATCTCCAAAATGAAATAAGCTTTTTCGAAACAGAAACAACTTCGTTTTGTCTGACATTCCTTTTGAACAAAGACAATCTAACTGTTAACTCTTTCAGTACATAGTTATTTTGTTCTAGGACATCAATATGTAAAAAATAAGATGTTATATGATCTAATAAGGTATAAAATGTAATATTTTGCAGATTTATGCACAAATGCATTGTTAAATACCTTATTTTTCTTGAAATTTCATCATGATGAACTTAGCAAAGACAAATATATAGCTACTACTGAAACATTAAAAGTTTCTAAACCAGTGGTACTCAAATGTTTTCTTGGAGAAAACCAACAATTATACAGCTAAAGAATAACCAACACATTGTTACACAGTAAAACGATTATTTGCATATAAATAGAATGCTGTCTCAAAATCTCGGACTGGCTCAAAATCCCATAGGAACAACCTACAGTCTGCATTAAATTGATTTCCTCATTAGCTAGCTGTTCAACACATACAATAGATCACTTTAGCAAGAAAGTTGCAGCGCATAAGATTTACAAGTTCAAAAATCACCCAAAAAATCACACACAAAACTTCACGCTATTATTTTTAACATTAATTAAAAATTGTGTATTCAATGGGATTTCATTTTACAATATTTTCTAGTTAAAAATGCTACAGTCATTCAACAAATCACATTGCAAAACGAACACTTGACATTTATTTTACTTGTTGATATCACACTCAATATATGCTTTGTCATCTATTGCCTTAATATTTATTATATTTAGAAACTGATCTCCCACTTCTTCAAGTTGTGAAGTTGGAGGTAAATGTGAATGCACAATATCAACTCTAGACTTTAACACTTACCTATCAGCCTTTAGCATAGAATTGTACGTGGATTGAATGAGAGAAGTTTTCAGTCATTTGGGACATAACAGGATCTCCCTGACAATCGTCACATCACTGTGCATGTAACACTTGTAACAGTAAAAGATTGGATTGTGCAAGTTCAGATGTGACCAGGGAATATATCTCCATGTAGCTCTTCTAAGGCTGGCATTTGTTAAGAGAAACCGTCACCTGTGGGAAAATAGCCTTTTTACATAGTGTTTTGTTCTGTACTCCCTTGCTCAGGAGAGGACATAAAAAAAAGCCATATATACTATGTGTTAATGGCTACAAAAATCAGTTTTCAAATCTCACCATATACTATGCTATTCTCACTCCCAAGCGTCTTCCTCCCAATGTCGAGGCTCTCCTTCACCACAATAGTTTCTCTTTAGCCCTTCTTTTCACAACGACTCAAGTTACGTCTGTGAATTAGCATTAATACCCACTTTCTTAATTAATTCAATATTTCCTTTTAATTCCATTTGTTATTGTCTAAAAATGTATGCATTTAGCAAATATTATTTTAGTCATTATTATATATAAAGTGTAGCCTTGGTATGGGAACAGGTGCAATATCCACGGGTAGATGGCAGTGGACAGCAGCAGAGAAGTCACACAAGTCCAATATTTTCACACAACTGGCCACAGCGAGTTTTATTAAGCAGAAAAAAAAAAGAAAACTTCAAGATAAGCAACTTGCCTGTCCAGGACTAACTAAACACACATCCTTCTTGACTATCAAACTAAATAAAACACATAAAAAGTTCCAGCACCTAAGGATTACTCACAATATATCTTAAACTATCTCCTATACAGACCCTGCAGTCCCTTTCCTCAAGCAGAGTAGAGAGGCTCAGACTGACAAACTAGCACTCTTTTAAAACACACCTTACAAGTATAACCCTTAATCCAAAGTTGTACAAGTTCATCCATCAAGGGCTACCAACAGTTCATGTTTTCAGGATTTCTTTAATCATGCACATGTGAGTTAATCTATTTGACTGGATCAGTAATTATCCCACCTGTTTCCAGACAGAAATCCTGAATATATGAACTGTTCGTAGCCCTTGAGGACTGAACTTGGACACCCCTGCCTTAATCAGTCTGCTGTCAGACTTGTAGAACAGAAGACTCAGACTGGCCTTGTAAATGGAGCCCGTCCTTCTCTCTCTCAATTTAATACACTAAAAACACTATTCCCGTGTCTTTGTTGCAAAAGAAATATATAACAAGAAGGCATAAATTAAATATTGTTAACTGCACAATACTGCAAATTATCATTAAGTTGCAATGTCTTTAAACTTTTCCTTGCTATAGAAATAGTATTTATGAAAGGGCCTGTCCCACATATAAGAGGCCATTGACATACAGTAAATCCTATACAATAAAGTACTTGTTACCATCTATTTCTAAACTATTGTTATTAGATGCAGTTTAAAACTTCAGTGAATCAGGAGATGCCATTCCTATGACATCGCAGCCTATTATTACATATGTTAACACATGATTTACAAGTTCACAGTTAATAACAAAAATAAATGGTAAATAAAAAATAATAAAAAAATGTTAAACTTAAAACAAAATCTGGGGAAAACAGACACACACAAACACATTTTACATATACATATTAAGTGTAAAGCGGTTCAGATTCGGAGAAATCAGACAGATCTGAATTTTGGTGTACCAAATCGAACCAAGTTATGACTCGGTTTCTCGTGCCAAATTCGGATCTGGAAACAAAGTGAAAAGTAATTTCCGGTAAAATGTTGGATTTTGCAAGGTTTGAATCAATATCTTCTATATATAGCTTCCCCCAGTTCTCAGCTACCATTTTAGAAGTGATAGCATGTAGGTAAGATGTTTGCTGTAATTCTGTTCTCAGAGAGTCACTTGTACATGTTGGTCAGGGTGAAAGAGGCAATTTATATTGAAATAACTGATTTTACTGCACAAATCTTAACACTTTATTTACAGATCAGTCTGCTAGAATTGTGTGCTTAAAAATTGGGTGCGAGAGAGGGAAAAGTAGACAAATAGCAGCTACTGGTTGTAATAGAATATTAGTAAACTAATTAGCAGTGGACAAAAAATATTGTTTGTTTCTCTTCAAATCAAAGAGTTTAAATTTAAAAGCGGTAGTGCAAGAGTCAGTTTGAAATCTGAACTATTTAGTGGGGGAAAAAACAAGGTGCTCTTTGACTATGAGTAGTACACCACCCAAGAAAATATATTTCTTGTTTTTAAAAAGTGTTTCAATCTGAACGCAGTTGCGTGAGGGTCAGACATCTGAACTCTTTAGTGGTTAAAAAGTCTTGACTCTGAGCAGCACCCCCTCAAAATAAATATTATATATATATATATATATATATATATATATATATATATATATATAATCTTGCGTAAAGTACAAAGTGTTTCAATGTGTGCAGAATTAGTGACATCTTTATTAGTAAGCATCCAAATAAAAAAAGGGTGCACTTTGTCTTTGAGCAGAACGCACCCCGTTGCCTAGCAGCGAGGACACAGCGGCTCTGCGCATGTGCCGGCGACTGCCGGGCATAGACGCGTCCCGTTGCCTAGCAACAGGACATGAGGGGGCAGAGCAGGAAGGGGCCCGTCCCCGGCACTTCCTGACAGTGCAGGGACAGGGCCTGACAGCACCCCCTACCTCTCCCCAAGAATGAAAATCTGTGGAAGATAGTCTCTTTAGAAAGGCAGACAAGAGACGGGGGCATGAAGATCCTCTTTGCTCACCCAGGATCTTTCTTCAGTTCCGAACCCCTTCCAGTGGACCAGATACTGGGAGTGCCAATGATGTCGATGAACATTCAGGATGCGACTGATCTCATACTCCTAATCGTTCGTAGATGGAACGGGAGAGGGCTGGGGGGAATATGAGTAAATTTGTTAAGCACTAGAGGTTTCAACAGAGAGATATGAAAGGTATTGTGAACCTTAAAAGTGGGGGGGAGGAGAAGTCTGTAAGTAATGGAATTAATGGCTTGGGTTACAGGAAAGGGACCAATAAATCGAGGGGCCAGTTCATGTATGGTACCCGTAGTCTGAGATTTCAAGTGGAGAGCCATACTTTGTCCCCAGGTTGAAGAACAGGAACCATCCTGCGGTGGTGGTCAGCATAAAGTTTATATTGTTGAGAGGATTTCAATCAATTTTCTCTAGCAGAAGTCCAAATATAACCCAAATCATGGACAAGCGAACGTGCAGCAGATACTGTAGAAGCTTGAGAAGAGGAAATATCTGGTAGTATGGGATGAGAACCAAAGACTGCGCAGAAGGGAGAAACGCCAGAGGATCTATGAACGTGGTAATTATGAGCAAATTCAGCCCATGGGAGAAGCTTACTCCATTTCCATTGATTGTTGAAGGAAAAACAACAGAGAAATACCTTGAGGTCTTGGTTTACACGCTCGGTCTGGAACGATCTGGACTCCACGGTCAGATACAATTTCTCGCGGGCATCCGTGGAGACAGAGGATTTCTTTGATAAAAACTTGAGCAAGTTTGGGGGCGGAAGTTAAAACGTTCAATGGAACGAAGTGGGCCATTTTAGAAAATCTATCCACCAAATCTAGTTAGAGTGTAATGCCGCACTTCTATAGTGAGTGGAGCTGCCAGAGAAGAAAAGGGAACCCCTATCCCTATGGTAATGGATCAATATAAAATAAATTCCTCAGCGCTATGAAAGTGTGGTGTGTAAATAGTAGATCTACTATTAACACAAAACAATTTCATAGCGCCGAGGAATCTCTTTTATATTTATCCACTAAATCTATCTACCACCACCACCCAAATGGTATTGTAACCATTGCTGAGGGGGAGGTCAGAGATAAAATCCATGGAGAGGAGAAAGTAAGTTGGCTGGAGGGTGTCTGGGAGATTTACTTTGAGCACAGACTGTACAGATAGTGACAAATTCACGGGTATCAGACCAAAGATTTGACCACCAATAATGTTGGGATAGCAAAAGAGCTAAAGCATTCGAAGCTGCAAAATAAGCTATAAACACCCGCTGTATCTCCAGCATCTAAGTATATTGTCTGTACCGCTTAAATTGCAATTCTCTACCCCCTCCACCCGAATTTCCCTGTCCTACACCCCTCTTTTCTCCACTCTAGGCACCCAAGGTTGCGCCACGGCAGACACTGCGACAACAAGAACCACATCCCAGGGAATCGGAACGCCCGGAGCACCCGTAACGGCAGCAACAATCAACCCAGCACACAAACCAAGCGCAGACGTCCAAGGTAAACCCCCTAAAAAGGGTCCCCGCCACCCACGTTCAACGAAAAGGGGGTAGATTCTTCATTTAGGAATTATCCGGCACCAACTCAATTGAGCAATCACACGAGCCATGAGAAGGGAGTATTTCCGAAGAAACTTTGCAAAAGACATCCCAGAATGGAGCATAGGGAGAGGGAAGCTCAGGCTGAGATGAGAGGATACAATAGGGAACAGAGTTATAGGGCTTGACTCTAGGCAGACACTTTTTGAAACACTGAGGCCCCCATGACGTAACTTGAGCCAATCTCCAATCGAATTGAGGTGCATGGAGTCTGAGCCACTGAAGACCCAGAATAATAGAATTAATGGACTAAGGAAGAACCAGAAATTCAATAGTCTCTGTGTGGAGCACCCCTACCATCAGCCAAACTGGGGAAGTAATCCGGGAAACGGAACCTTTAGAAACTCAAGCGTCTAGCACAGGACCCCGCGAGGGAATGTTCCTGAAAACGAAGATCAATTCAGTTACATAAAGAGATGAGGTTATCCAACTCCGAAGGAAGTTCGCAAGAAGCCAATTCATCCTTAACCCGATCTGCCAGGCCTTGGCAGAAGGTTGCCACTAGTGTTTCGTTATTCCACTTTAGCTCATAGGATAATGTACTAAATTGCACCGCGTACTGACCCACTGTCAGAGAGCCCTGGCATAGATTCAGGAGGCTAGAAGCAGCAGAAGTGACTTGGCCCGGTTCATAGAACACCTTGCGGAAGGCTTCAATAAAAGAAGAGGTGTTCTGTAAGAGATGATCATTATTTTCCCAAAGGGGTGAGGTCCATGCCAAGGCTTGTCCAGAAAGAAGTGAAATAATAAATGCGACCTTTACACGCTCAGACTAGAAATGATCCGGAATTACACTCAAAGTGGATGAGGCACTGGTTCAAGAAGCCCCGACACCTCTTGGGATCCCCGTCGAATCTCTCAGGAGTGGGGATAGGTAGAGAGGCAGAGGAAGCAATAACGGGAATCGGTGGAGGCTGGATAGACTCAGACGTAGTCAAGGGCACCACTTGGGAGGTTTCCACCTTGGTCTGAAGAGATTCCAATCTGGCAGCGACTCCTTGAATGCACTGTAGTAATTGTAAAAGGAAAATTCTTTTTACGCTAGATATGGCAGTGGACGTGAGATGCCAATGCACAAGGTCTGCGTCCTCAAAGCCATAAAATAGAAATGCTTATGCGCTGCGGATAAATTCAATAAATAAACATTTATTATCAAAACAATATATAACCTCACATATAATTGTGATATCACTACTCAATGAACAAACAGTTAATAAAAATCCCAATAATAGCTGAAATATGGAGAACACACAAAAATACATATAGGTCCAACTATAGATTACATTAGAAATTCTTCCCAAAAATCAGACAAAGTGTGGTAAAAGTCGATGGAGTGGCTTGGAGAGAAAGTTCAAGCCAAACTATCCCAATGGGTCATACAGGAAAAATATTGGATAGAGGGTATAAATCCCGAACTAGCGGAGCCAATTCATGAAATGGAGTAGGCAATGGACGTTCAAAAGGGGGTGGCATACCACAGGGTACAGCTTTGAAGATGGTCTCTTACCAGATTCCTGTTATAGCAGTGTAACGTCCGACCTGTATTTTCACGATGGCTCTGTGAGCTCTTGAAAGTAAAGGAGTTCACACACAGGTGCATGACATGGGTGTGATTTCTGTGGTGTGTGTGCATAAAAGGATTGTGGGATCTGGTGGGCAGGGCTTCCGATGCTGATTAGCACTGATTAGCAGCTGGACAATAGTGAGGGATTGTGGGCTAAACTAGTCTGCCAGGCAGCTGTGGATTCTTTATGTTTGTGGTGTGCTGATCTATGCTGCAAATAAAACAGCTACTGCTTAAGAAGCCTGGAGCAAGGAGTCTATATTTGGTGATTTCTACATTACATAGTATTATATAGTAGAATACATAAACAAGACCTTGAAAAAATTACACAAAAAACTTTAAACATACAATGCTAATGTATGCAAGCTGGTGAAAAACTATTAAACATGTACATAATATTTTAAAACAGATAAGCATTTGTAATGTGGCACATTGCTATGGTATAATTGTATGAACACAAATTTAACAGCAACTACAATTGAATCCATTCACATTCAGTGCAATAAGTATGTACTGCATGAAAAAAACAAATGAAAAACATAGCTCTTTAGAAGACTAAGAAAATAAACTTTTTAAATTCACAGATAGAAAATAGGTGTGGGATACAATATTCACATTATATGGCACCATGGTAATCGCCCTCCATGGGTCTAATAGTGGTGTATAATGAGATGACTGTTTGCAGGGGAAGCTGTGTTTGTTCACTGTCAGCAGTGACTTAGACTAGACCCCTAGCATGCATAGGCTTTCTGTCTGACAACAATGTATTACTGTGTGCACTGGAGTTTAAGTCGGACATATGTGCAAGGGAAAGCTGTAGTGTACATTGCCTACGTGAATCTGTCCCTTCCCCACCTCAATCCCTCCCCAAAATCATAGGTTGCCATAAGTGTCATTTGAGCTCAAAGATGTATTGGACGTTGCTGCTTTCACTATTGTACAGCCCACTTCTGGGCATGCGCAGACTAATTTTGCATACAATACAAACAAAATCGGCAGATACGTGCCTTGATGAATCAGGCCCTTTTACTGTAACTTAAGCTCATTGAACACAAAGATTGTTTATTCATTTATGTTATATCAAGATATAGAGTGAAAAATGTTTTTTAAGCTTGCTCCAAAATAATTTTGTTACTATGTATACCATATTTAACCCTCCACCTCTCCTCCTTTTTTCGATACTCTGTCCAACAAAGTCTTTATTGATAAATTATTAAAACATTTGTTTATAAATATAGAAAAGTAATACCACATCCCTGAATTTAACCCTTAATGGAAGCTGTTACTTATAAGAAAAAAATAAAAGTGAAATCAATCTTCTATATCACCTTTACATCCACAGAGATCTGCAAAAGATACTGGAAGGCAATGAAAAACGCAAGACCTGAATTCCAATTTGCTTGCTTTGTGGGTAAATGTCCTATCCACAGAGAAGAGAGAAGGGTGACAGTCTCCATGAGGAATCCTCACACACCTGGTAAGGATATCGCTACCCTCCTGAGCCGTTTCAGCACTGTGATCAAGAACCCTCCAAGATCCAGGATGGCAACTGCTTCTTGACATTCAAGTGGTCCAGTATTGTCAGGAACAAACAAAATGCTACAGATGGTCTCCAACATCTACCACAAAGTTTTACTCTGTGCAGTTCTGCTGGACTCCTCCACTACAATGATAAACCAAGGAACTGCAGGAATTACGGGGTTACTGACCACATGTAGAGAACCTCCAAAGACTCAGCCTGCAGGAATTGCAGAGTGGCAGGATACAAGAACAAAGACTGCAACCTCTGGGTGGGTGAGCCTATTAGGCTAATCTTGTGTATGTATCCGCCTTAAGGATGAGAATTTGGAACTTTTCCAGACTCTGTGGGCCAAGTTAGCAACCACCAGAGCGGTAGTGACGTCGGGAGATTTTAGCTGCCCTATATAGGATGAGGGGTGCAATTCCAGCAACACTGCTAAGTTACTGCTAAGTTAGATATTACATCTAGGTTCTGTTACGGCTACCGTCAATTATCATAAGCTTACAGAACTGTTACTCACCGGACTGTGAGTGCCATTTCTCCTGTGTTCAGGAACCGTGGCCGTCCGCCATCCTGAGGGTCTGCGCATGTGCAGCTCTTATGAAACCTTCAGTACCTGTTGCTTTTAATTAATTGGATGATCAGGCAACCCTCCCTATTTAAACCACCTGTGATCATTACCTAGTTGCCTGATCTTGGAGTCTCATTCACCATGAGCCTCTGAAGGTGTTCCTGTGTTTCCTTGTGTATTCAGCTCCAGCTAATTCCTGTCTACTATGATTGTGGTTTCCAGACCACTTCAACTCTCCTGTGTTCATCGTGTCTGCACTCAGCTGATTCTTATCTGCTACTGCTGCCGGATTCCAGACCGCCTCAACTCTCCTGTGTTCAGCGTGTCTGCTCTCCGCTGCCTCCGTTACTACTACCGGGTTCCAGACCGTCTCAACTCTCCTGTGTTCATCGTGTCAGCTCTCCACTGATTCCTATCTGCTACTGCTGCCGGATTCCAGACCGTCTCTACTCTCCTGTGTTCAGCGTGTCTCCCCTTCGCTGCCTTCGCTACTACTACCGGATTCCAGACAGCCTCTACTCTCCTGTGTTCAGCGTGTCTCCCCTCCGCTGCCTCCGCTACTACTGCCGGATACCAGACAGCCTCAACTCTCCCGTGTTCATCATGTTTCCAGTTTTACTTACTACTGCTTCCTGAGTATTGCTCCTTTGATTACCGGTTACCTTTCGTGCGCTGCACCAACCTGATTACCGCTTCCATCCTCCAGTGGTCTCTCCTCCTGCCAGCGTTCAGCCATTCAGGTATCCCTGCACTTCTCCTTGACAGCCTGCTCTCCTGAACCGCGGTATGCATACTTTCCATTGACTTTGCTCTTGTATTGCATATCCATCTGGACTGTGTTGTGTTCATCTCCGGAGTCTTCCATCTACTGAAGCTATTGTTACTATTGACTTTGTTTCCTATTACCTGGATCTCTATAGTGACTTTGTATACTTCAAGCAGCGCTTGTCAGTTATTATTGTATTGTGGTTATCATCGTGGGATCAAGTTCCGTGTGCCCCCCGTGTATCCTCTGTATTCCATTCATCTCCTCGTGCCCCTCCTCACATATATATAGCAGTGGTACAACTTGCTGAACGCAGACCACCGACTCCTGTTTCCCATTGGCACCAGTTTCAAGTATCCTCTCACATAAGCAGTGGTACAACTTGCTGTACGCAGACCACTGACTTCCCCGTTACCTACTTGCACCTGGAACCCATTCCTTCACTATAGACAGTGGTACAACTTGCTATACGCAGACCACTGACTTTCACTACCTCCTCTCTACTCCTGGATATTCCTCCTCACTATAGCAGTGGTACAACTTGCTGTACGCAGACCACTGACTCTCCTCACGTTTACTTGTCCATCTGGTTCCTCGTGTTCATACATCTAAGTCATTACCAGTTGCTGCTAGTCATAGACTTTCCTTGAGCATTCTCTCACCATCTGCTGATTCTCCTGTTCCGTTGTCACCCTGCTACCAGAGGACCATAGTACCAGCTATATTACTCTGGTAAGAACATCATCTGGTGATATCCTGGGCAAAGACTCCTGGTGCCCGTGACAGTAAGATCAGGCCATGACAGACCCAGGATCGGAACCTACAGCTAAAGAGATGCTGCAGTATCTGGTTACCCGTATTGAACAACAGGATGTTCGCCAACAACAATTGCTGCAATGCTGCCAGGCGTTAGCCTCCCAAGAAACTTCTGCGCAATATATCACAGCTACTGTTGATGCTCTTGTGCCTGCATCCGTTTCCCCAGTGCCATCCCAGGTGTCTATTGCTTCCACGCTACACCTGCCTACTCCTTCAAAATATGATGGAGACCCCAAAACATGCAGGGGTTTTCTAAATCAATGCTCAGTTCATTTTGAGCTTCAACCTCACAATTTCGCTACTCATCGTTCCAGAGTGGCCTATCTCATTTCTTTGTTTTCCGGACAAGCTCTCGCATGGTCTTCCCCTCTGTGGGAAAGAAATGATCCATTATTACAAGATAGTGACAAATTTATTTCCACGTTTCGAAGTGTATTTGATGAACCTGGTCGTGTTATTTCCGCTGCATCCAGCATCCTCCGTCTACGTCAGGGTTCTCGTACTGTAGCCCAGTACGTCATTTAATTTCGGATATTAGCCTTTGAACTTCAGTGGAACACTGAAGCTTTAATTGCCGCCTTCTGGCAGGGGCTTTCTGATAAAATTAAAGATGCACTGACTACTCAAGAATTACCTACTTCTCTAGAAGATTTGATTTCTCTTTGCCATCGTGTAGACATGAGATTTCGTGAAAGAGAGTCTGAAAAAACAACTTCATATAAAGCACCTCTTCGCTCAAGCCCTCAAGTTCGCCAAGTTTCATCTCCGGTAGTACCTATGGAGATAGGTCGCTCCAAATTAACTTCAGAGGAGAGGGACCGAAGAGTAAAAAATAGACTTTGTATCTATTGTGCTGATTCTACTCATATGCTCAATTCATGCCCTAAAAAAATCGGGAAATGCCAGGCCCTAACCAGTTCTGGAGAGGTGAAGTTAGGGTCCCTGGAGTCGTCTCCATGTTCTACGAAATTAAAAGTTTGTGCTTTTGATGTTACTGTTTCCTTTGCTACCAAATCTTTCATGTCCCAAGCACTTATTGACTCTGGAGCTGCAGGAAATTTTATTTCTAAATCCCTCGTGAATCAATGGTCCCTACCAGTGATTACTCTGAAAATACCAATTACTGTGACTGCTATCGATGGATCACGCATTATTAATGGTCTCATCACCCAGAGTACGTCTCCAGTAACCCTTCAAATCTGTGTATTACACCAGTAGGAAATTTCATTTTTAATTCTTCCTGTTACTACCAGTCCGATTGTATTAGGCCTTCCATGGCTTCAACGTTATTCTCCCCAGATTGACTGGCACACTCCTCAAGTTACGTCTTGGGGGTCTGAGTGTCATCATCGTTGCCTCTCTCAAGTCGTTCCTCTCAAGATACAGCAATCCTCCATTTCACCTTGTTCACCGGGACCTACTCCTCAGTATGCTTCTTTTGCCGATGTGTTTGATAAACTTCAGTCTGAACGTCTTCCTCCTCATCGTTCATGGGACTGTCCGATTGATCTTCAACCTGGCAAGACTCCTCCCAGGGGTCGTGTGTATCCACTTTCGTTACCTGAAACGCAAGCCACATCTGAGTACATCAAAGAGAATCTCCAGCGAGGATTTATTCGACCTTCTACCTCTCCCGCTGGAGCAGGTTTTTTCTTCGTAAAAAAGAAGGATGGGTCATTACGTCCTTGCATAGATTTCCGTGGACTTAACGCCATAACTATCAAAAATCGGTATCCCATTCCATTAATTACTGAGTTATTTGATCGTATCAAGGGAGCCCGGATCTTTACCAAGTTGGATCTTCGTGGTGCCTATAATTTAATTTGAATCAGGTCCGGTGACGAATGGAAGACAGCTTTCAACACCAGAGACGGGCATTATGAATATTTAGTAATGCCCTTCGGGTTATGTAACGCCCCCGCTGTTTTCCAGGGCTTCATTAATGAGATCTCCCGGGACTTGTTATATGTTTGTGTCGTCGTCTATCTGGACGACATATTGATCTTTTCTCAGGACCTGCCTTCTCATCATCAACATGTGGCAGAGGTACTTTCCAGACTCCGAAAAAATTCATTATTCTGCAAGTTAGAAAAATGTTCATTCGAGTTGTCCCAGATTCCATTTCTGGGATATATTGTCTCCGGAGTTGGTCTTCAGATGGATCCAGAAAAGGTGAATGCTGTATTACATTGGCCTCAGCCAACTACTCTTCGTGCAATTCAGCGTTTTTTAGGTTTTGCCAATTACTATAGACGCTTCATTCAAGATTTTTCCTCGATTGCATCTCCTATTGTGGCCCTAACTCGTAAAGGGGCCAATACTAAACAATGGTCCTCTGAGGCACTTCAAGCTTTCCAGTTTCTTAAAGAGTCCTTCTCCTCCGCTCCTGTACTTCGACAGCCTGATGTGACGCTTCCCTCCTTCCTAGAGGTAGATGCCTCTAATGTTGGCTTAGTAGCCATTCTCTCCCAAAGATCGGAGCAACAAAAATTCCATCCTTGTGCCTTTTACTCTCGGGGTCTTCTGCCTGCAGAGAAGAATTATACCATCGGGGACAAGGATTGCTGGCTATAAAAGTAGCATTAGAGGAATGGAGATATTTTTTGGAAGGAGCTCGTCATCCTGTGACAATTTTTACTGATCATAAAAATTTGTCATATTTACAGTCTGCTCAATGTTTGAATCCTCGTCAAGCAAGATGGTCTCTTTTCTTTTCTCATTTTGAACTAATCATAACCTTCAAACCAGTTGCAAAAAATAAAAAAGCAGACGCCCTATCTCGAGCTTTTGTGACGTCCTCAGACGTTGAAGATGGTCCTAATCACTCTATATTAGACCCCAAATGTGTTTCTCTGGCTGCTTCCTCCACTAAGGTGCTACCATTTGGGAGAACCCTTGTGCCTCCTGCTCTTAGGAAGAAAATCCTTTCGTGGTTTCACTCTTCTCGTTTTTCTGGACATTCTGGTGAACGCAAGAGTTTTGAAATTCTTTCTCGAAGTTACTGGTGGCCTTCTATGAGTAGAGATGTCAAAGATTTTGTGGCTGCTTGTGAATTGTGTTCCCAGTTCAAGACTCCCCGCAGAACTCCAGTGGGTTTGCTTCAACCACTACCCATTCCTTCCAAGCCGTGGACCCATATTAGTATGGACTTTGTTACTGATCTTCCTCCTAGTAAAAAGTGCAATACTATTTGGGTAGTGGTGGATAGATTTTCGAAGATGGCACATTTCGTTCCTTTGACCGGTTTACCTTCTTCATCTACTCTGGCTGATTATTTCATCAAAGAAATCTTCCGTATTCATGGATGTCCTTCCGAGATTGTTTCAGATAGAGGAGTGCAATTCGTTTCCAGATTCTGGCGGGCCCTTTGTAAGACCTTGGGTATCCGATTATCACTCTCATCCTCCTACCATCCTCAATCAAACGGACAAACCGAAAGGGTCAATCAAGATCTTGAGACTTTTATAAGGATGTTCTCTTCAGCCAACCAAGACAACTGGGTAGATTTGCTTCCATGGGCTGAATTCGCTCATAACAACATGTATCATGAATCATCTTCTAAAACTCCATTCTTTGTGGTTTACGGTCACCATCCGTCTTTTCCGGAATTTCCTGCCCTCCCTCCCACCCAAGTTCCTGCTGTAGAGACTGTTTGTCAGACCTTCAAAAATATTTGGTCTCAGGTCAAAACCTGTTTAAAGAAAACATCTGCCAGATATAAGTCTTATGCAGATAAAAAGAGACGGGCTATTCCACCACTTAAAATCGGAGATCGTGTATGGTTATCAACCAAAAATATTCGTTTGAAGGTCCCATCTATGAAGTTCGCTCCTCGTTTTATTGGTCCATATAGGATCATTCAAGTGATAAATCCAGTTTGTTTCAAACTTCTACTAGCTAAGAACCTTCATATTTCCAATGCCTTCCATGTGTCTTTGCTCAAACCTCTTATCATCAACCGTTTCTCGGTCCCTTCTTCAGCACCTCGGCCAGTTCAAGCTCATCAAGAGGAGGACTTTGAGATTACTCACATATTAGATGCAAAAATTTCGCGAGGAGTTCTTTGTTTCCTCGTTCATTGGAAGGGCTTTGGTCCTGAAGAGCGTTCATAAGAAGTTTTATTCCAATTTTCGGGACAAACCCGGTTCCATGTGTTCTGTGCCCACCTTTAAAAGGGGGGGTACTGTCACTCACCGGACTGTGAGTGCCATTTCTCCTGTGTTCAGGAACCGTGGCTGTCCGCCATCCTGAGGGTCTGCGCATGTGCAGCTCTTATGAAACCTTCAGTACCTGTTGCTTTTAATTAATTGGATGATCAGGCAACCCTCCCTATTTAAACCACCTGTGATCATTACCTAGTTGCCTGATCTTGGAGACTCATTCCCCATGAGCCTCTGAAGGTGTTCCTGTGTTTCCTCGTGTATTCAGCTCCAGCTGATTCCTGTCTACTACGATTGTGGTTTCCAGACCACTTCAACTCTCCTGTGTTCATCGTGTCTGCACTCAGCTGATTCTTATCTGCTACTGCTGCCGGATTCCAGACCGCCTCAACTCTCCTGTGTTCATCGTGTCTGCTCTCTGCTGCCTCCGTTACTACTGCCTGGTTCCAGACCGTCTCAACTCTCCTGTGTTCATCGTGTCAGCTCTCCACTGATTCCTATCTGCTACTGCTGCCGGATTCCAGACCGTCTCTACTCTCCTGTGTTCAGCGTGTCTCCCCTCCGCTGCCTCCTCTACTACTGCCGGATACCAGACAGCCTCAACTCTCCCGTGTTTATCATGTTTCCAGTTTTACTTACTACTGCTTCCTGAGTATTGCTCCTTTGATTACCGGTTACCTTTCATGCGCTGCACCAACCTGATTACCGCTTCCATCCTCCAGTGGTCTCTCCTCCTGCCGGCGTTCAGCCGTTCAGGTATCCCTGCACTTCTCCTTGACAGCCTGCTCTCCTGAACCGCGGTATGCATACTTTCTATTGACTTTGCTATTGTATTGCATATCCGTCTGGACTGTGTTGTTTTCATCTCCGGAGTCTTCCATCTACTGAAGCTATTGTTACTATTGACTTTGTTTCCTATTACCTGGATCTCTATAGTGACTTTGTATACTTCAAGCAGCGCTTGTCAGTTATTATTGTATTGTGGTTATCATCGTGGGATCAAGTTCCGTGTGCCCTCCTTGTATCATCTGTATTCCTATCATCTCCTCGTGCCCCTCCTCACATATATATAGCAGTGGTACAACTTGCTGAACGCAGACCACCGACTCTTGTTTCCCATTGGCACCAGTTTCAAGTATCCTCTCACATAAGCAGTGGTACAACTTGCTGTACGCAGACCACTGACTTCCCCGTTACCTACTTGCACCTGGAACCCATTCCTTCACTATAGACAGTGGTACAACTTGCTATACGCAGACCACTGACTTTCACTACCTCCTCTCTACTCCTGGACATTCCTCCTCACTATAGCAGTGGTACAACTTGCTGTACGCAGACCACTGACTCTCCTCACGTTTACTTGTCCATCTGGTTCCTCGTGTTCATACATCTAAGTCATTACCAGTTGCTGCTAGTCATAGACTTTCCTTGAGCATTCTCTCACCATCTGCTGATTCTCCTGTTCCGTTGTCACCCTGCTACCAGAGGACCATAGTACCAGCTATATTACTCTGGTAAGAACATCATCTGGTGATATCCTGGGCAAAGTCTCCTAGTGCCCGTGACAAGAACTTTGTCTTCACTTATAGCAGCCATCTTTCCCGTAGAGCTTGTTATGCTCATGGGTACTCAGATGCCCCCAGGTCTTATGCTCAATGTAGTGCAAGTTTATGAGTAACGCCACAGCACAGAAGTAGGAGGTGATGACAGAAGGTAAGGATGGTAAAGAACAAGACAGGGTCCAAGGGCAAGAGAAGTCAGTGAGGTCAGTTTCAGGCAAAAGATCAGGGCTGGCAGCAAATGAGGGTATCCGAGTTACAAGCAAAGGTCAGGGACACGAGCAAATATCCAAAGTCCAGGAAACAAGCCAAAGGTCAAACGCAAAAGATAATCTAAGGATAAGCACAACAAGACAGGGGCAGGTCAGCAGCTAGGAACTAAATGCTATAACCGGCAGGAAGGATAAGCCCTCCCTGCCTTAAATACATTTATGGACCAATGGAAATGCAGGGCTCCATCAGATCAATTAGCCTCAGGAGACTTCTAATTAATTTTACATTTCAAAAACATAAAGCGCACACGCCCGGTGCCCCTTCAAGCTGGGATGCGGCGATTAGTTGAATGACGTCTCGACCGTTGCCTTGACAACGGCATGGCCGAAACTGAAAGTGATGTCCCGGTTGTCATGGAGATGACCGGGATGCAGTCAGAGGGGCCCAGAGAGTCATGGCAGCTGGAGGAACCGCCGAGGCTCGTAACAGTACCCCCTCTTGAGGAGGGGTCAACTTTCTTGAAGTCAAGAATTATTCCCACAATGAATTCATGATTCCCATTCACATTGATTGGCCGTGGTCTGTGTGAACCATGCCAATTGAACTTGCTAGGGGCGTCAACTTGCTGCAAGAGAGAACAATGGAATGTGTTCAGTATTTTTAAAGATGAAGGCAGTTTGAGTCTAAATGTCACAGAATTTATTTTGTTTATAACTGTAAAAGGTCCAATCAATCTGGGTCCCAATTTTTTACAAGACTGTTTAAGCTTGATGTTTCGGGTGGAAAGCCAAACTTTATCACCAACTTTTAAAAGGCAAAAATAAACAAAAAAGTAAAAAGTGGGCGCTAGAAACAACCTAGTGTGAAACAATTGAACTTGCGATCAGTTGCAGCTCTTAATACAGGCTCTGGAACCTGAGCATAGTAAAGACATAAAAAAGAGAACAAGAGCGCAAAACTGAAAACAAATAGTAAAATTTATTCTAAAATAGCCAATAATTCATGGTTGCCTACGTCATAATTGATCTCGGTGGGTGAGAATTTCCAGGAAAGATACGTACAAGTGCAGTCTTTGATTCCGCGGGTCCTTTTGGGAAAGAATAGCACCAGCCTCAACATCTGAAGCGTCCACTTTGACGATAAAATCTGGGTTTGGATGCCTGAAGAGGAAACGTTGTTTGAGGGCTGCAAAACATGACAATGCTGCTGGAGACCAATTAACAGTATCAGCTCCCTTGCGAGTGAGAGCAGTAATTGATGTCACTGAGTAACTGAGAATGAGTGAATAAATCTCCTATAATAATTGGCAAAACCAAAAAATCTCTGTATGGCCTTTAAGTTGGTGGGGAGTACCCAGTACTGGACTGCTTTGACTTAGTCAGGATCCATAGAGAACCCACTAGGGGTGATGACATAACCCATAAAGGTCACACGGGTAACTTCAAACTCACATTTTTTGAGATTTGCGTATAAGTGATGTTGGCAAAGTTTCTGGTGCACTTCCCAGACATGCTAACGGTGCTGAGCTAAAGATTGTGAGTAATTCAAAGTGTCATCTGAATACACCACAACAAATTTGCCTAAGAATTCCAGCAGCACATCATTGATGAGATCCTGAAAGACTGCAGGGGCATTGCAAAGTCCGAATGGCATGACCAAGTATTTATAATGCCCCAAGTGGGTATTAAAGGCTGTCTTCCACTCATCACCTTCTCCTATCTGAACCAAATTATAGGCACCCCACAGATCAATTTTGGAATAAACTGTAGACGGTCTGAGTTGATCAAAAAGTACAGAGATAAGGGGAAGCGGATACGTGTTCTTAACCATAATTCTGTTCAAGCCGTGAAAGTCAATGTACGGTCTCATACTGCCATTCTTCTTGGGTAGAAAGAAGCATACGGCCCCTACCGGAGATTTAAAAGGTCATATGAAGCCTTTCAGCAGATTCTCCTCCTCATACTGCTCCATAGCTTGAGTCTCTGGAATAGACAGGGCATAAAGATGTTCTTTAGGCAACTTAGTCCCAGGAATAAGATCAATTACGCAATCATATTACCGATGAGGAGGAAGAGTGTCAGCTTTTTTCTTAGAAAATACATCATGATAATCCTGACACGGAGCATAGAGTGGGCCGTAGAGCTCTGAGAGGAAAAGTCAAGTAGGAGGTGGAAAACTCAGGACTCCAGTGAATGATCTCCCCCTTCTTCCAGTCAATGAGAGGATTATGATTTTGAAGCAGTAGATGCCCCAAAATCAAAGGAGCAGAAGGGGATGAGATCAGATAGAATGAGAGGGTCTCATGATGGAGGATACCCATGTCCAATTGCAAAAGTGGAGTACTGGCAAAATTCCTATCTCCCCCGTCAAGGGGTTACCATTCAGCCCACAGACAGTAACACTATACTCTAACTTAATGACAGCAATCCCAAATGTCCAAGCCAGCTCAAGCTCAAGGAAATTACCAGCTGCAATGCTATCAAGAAAAGATGAAACATTGAAACATCATATGTGAGCGAAGCTGGAATCAAAACATAATTTTTTGAAGAGATTATGTGCAGACTTAGACACACCTCTTCACAAACACCTAAGCCTGATCTTTTCCCGGCTTGTTCGGACAAGCTCGAAACAGATGGCCCTTATTTCCACAATACATGCCCATAGAACGTCATCTGGAACATTCATCTGAAGAGCGGCGGTAGGTTCCTAACTGTATGGGTTCCAGAGCGTCTAATGGTGCTGAGTAGGCAGTAGGCGGAGAGCCAGAAGAGACGGAAATATCTCTCTCTGCTTTTCTTTCCTTGATCCTACGATCAATCTTAATTACCAACTGCATCAGGTTTTCCAGGGAAGTTGGTATAGGGTACTGCACTAAAGAATCCTTGATTTGCTCAGAGACCTAGACGGAATTGACACCAGCGTCCCGGGTCGTTCCACTCACTGTCAGTGGACCATCGCCTAAACTCTGCTCAATATTCTTCAGTGGTGCATCGGACTTGTTTCAAGGCCCTGAGGTGAGACTCTGCGGAGGCCACCCTGTCCAGGTCATCATAGAGCAGTCCCAAAGCCTTAATAAAAGCGTCAACTGAGTGCACAGAGGGGCTCGTAGGAGAAAGACTTAACGCCCAGGACTGAGGGTCACCTTGGAATAGAGAGATTATGATGCCGACGTTTTGCTGCTCCGAACCTGAAGAACCAGGTCTTAGGCAAAAAAGAGCTTGCAGCTCTCTTTAAAGTTGCGAAATAAGGTTCTATCTCCAGAGAAACGGTCAGGTAAGATCAATTTGGGCTCCACTACTGGGCCTGAAGAAGTTTGCTGGGCTTGCAAGGTTCTAGAGGCTTCTTCTTGCACAGACAAACAGTGTGAAAGTCCTTGAACCATCTGTGACAGAGCTTAGATCTGTCCCGACAAGACTTGGCTGGAGAAGGATTTATTATGTTGTCATCCATGGATAATTCCCTCCAAACAGCTTCACGGCTGGTCATAATGTTACGGCTACCAGGAATTATCATCAGCTTACAGAACTAAAGCAGCGGTCTTCACCTATAGCAATCACCTTTCCCGTAGAGCTTGATATGCTCACAGGTACTCAGATGCCCCCAGGTCTTATACTCAACATAGTGCAAGTTTATGAGTAAATCCACAGCATGGAAGTAGGAGGTGATGACTACAGGTAACGGTGGTCAGGAACAAGACACTGTCCAAGGATAAAAGAAGTCAGCAAGGTCAGGTTCAGGCAAAAGATCAGGGCTAGCAGCAAACAAGGGTATACGAGTTACAAGCAAAGGTCAGGGTCACGAGCAATTATCGGAAGTCCAGGAAACAAGCCAAAGGTCAAACACAGAAGACAATCCAAGGATAAGCACAACAGGACAGGAGCAGGTCAGCAGCCAGGACCTGAACGCTATAACCGGCAGAAAGGCTAAGCCCTCCCTGCCTTAAATACATTTATGGACCAATGGAAATGCAGGAATCCAGTAGATAAATCAGCCTCAGGAGGCTGCTAATTAATTTTAAAAACACACAGCGCACGCACCCGGAGTGTGATATCCTGGTCATCCCAGTGAGTCGCGGATGCTGGAGGCACCGCGCGGCTTGAAACAGCTTGCTCCAGGAGATGGCAGACGAAGCATCATTGCATCCTTGCAGGATGCAGTGGGATCCATGGGGCTGGTTCTGTTAATTATTAGAGATGTTCACTGACCCCCGTGTTCTGGTTTTGGTTTTGGATCTGGATTAACTTCGTGTTTTGGTTTTGGCTTTGGCAAAACCGCCCTTGTGTGTTTTGGTTTTCGATCCTCATTTTTTTCTAAAATCGCAATAATTTTTTTAAAAAAAAAATCACATAATTTTGCTTTTTTTCCCCCTACATTATTATTAACCTCAATAACACTAATTTCAAGTCAATTTTGACCACCTCACAGGTCACAATATTATTTTCATACACTTTCAAACAAACACTGCAGCAGTTCTTGCCAGTGATAAGAAGAAAGCCATTGCCATGCCTGGGCATAAGACCAAAACATTCACCTCTTATGTGTGAAATTATTTTTACCCAAATCCTGACAATAGTTGTCTAGCCATTTGTAGCATTGTAAAGCCACAGTCAGTAGAGGTAAGGACCTTAGCCATCTAGAAACCTCATACATGTTATGCCATTTGAAGCAAGTTCATGGAAAGCTTTTGTGAAAATCAGAAACTTATGCTAAAAAATAGCAACAAGCAGTCAAGCATGAGCTACCTCCCTTCTCTCAGCAAGATCCAGAGCACCTGCAATCTATACCCCCAACACCTTCATCATCAATATCCTCACAAGTGATCGGAGTTAGTCCTGCATCCAAGTTTCTAAGGTGAGATGACTCTTCCCCTATCCAGGACTCCTCAGAAGAATCCATGAGCATTGGGCCCACTGCTGCTGCTCCTGCTGCTGGGGGGGATCTTCAACCCAGAAGCAGACCAAGAAGAAGACTAATAGTAGTTTACAACAATTGACTGTTAAACAATCCTTTGCAAGAGGAAGCAAGTATGAAAGCTGTCACCCAGTCACAAAGCGGATCACAGACTTCATGGCGACTATGCTAGTATTAGATCTGCGTCCAATATCCACTATTGATGCAGCTGGTTTTAGACAGTTACTTGAGGACTTCTGTCCCCGTTAAAAAATTCCATCACAATACCATTTTCCTAGACAAGCTATTCCTCACCTCTACCAGAAGGTTTGTAAAAATTTAATTATTGGGCTACAAGATGCCATTCTATCCACTGTACACTTAACCACAGATAAGTGGACAAGCGGAATTGGGCAGACTAAATATTATATGACTGTGACAGTCCACTGGGTTGGTCGCATTTTTCAGAGGCAGGCTACTCTGTGTATCATCTGCTTAACTAAGAGGCATATTATTATTATTATTATTATTATCGTACATTTCTAAGGCACCACACTGCTCCACAGTGCCATACAGTAGGGAAGACAAGGACATACATAAAACAAGACATACGTAAAACAAGAACAGACAAGGCAGACAAAATGAATGGAGACATGAAAACAAAAGGTATGAAGGACCCTGTTTATTAGAGAGCTTACATTCTAAAGGGAAGAGGGCACAGCTGAAACAAGAGGAGCAAGTGTGGCTCAGAGTGGAGATTGTGATAGGTGTGAGGGTGTATTAGTGTGAATAGTGTTATCGAGGATAAGGTCACCTCTAAAAAAGAGATGGGTTTTCAAAGAGAATCTAAAGATTTTAAGGCAGTGGGAAAGTCTGATTGAGCGTGGTAAGGAATTCAATAAGTGAGGCGCAGCATGGGAGATGTCTTGAAGGTGGGAGTGAGAGGTGGTTATCAGAGTTGAGAAAAGGCGCAGGTCAGAGGTAATACCGCTGACAACCTGTTTGAAAAACTAAGGGATGTCATTGCAACATGGCTTATCCTGCTTGGACTCTCCTGAGGATATGTGATTTCTGATAACGCCACGCACCAATATTGTTAGAGTACTACAGCGGGGGGAATTCCATCAGATTACCTATTTTGCTCACAGAATCAATTTGGTGGTACAGAACTTTTTGAAAAATGACAATGACATGCAGGAGATGCTGTCTGTGTCCCGAAATACACTGCAACAGCATAAAAGAGAATGCAGCAGCTGCAAGAATAATATAATTAAGGGGGAGTGTACCTTAGTCCAGCGCAGTGGAGGTTACTTTCCGTGTTGTGCAAGGTGCTGAAACCAATCGAAGTAGTCACCTGTGAAGAGAGTACAGACACTGTTAGCTTGAGTGAAGCGTTTGCCCTAATAAGACTTTTTGAACAGCAGCAAGAGAAATGAAGGAGGAAATGAAACAAAGCAATTCCACTAATTATGTTAGACTTGTAGATTAAACACTTTATTCGCTTCGCCAGGATCTAAGAGTTGTCAACATCTTGAAATCGTATCATTACATTTTAGAAACTGTGCTTGATCCTTGGTTTAAGAGCTATGCCTTTTCTTTCTTTCCAACTGACCCAAATCTCAAGAGAAGCAATGAGCTCCTGGTCAATAAGCTGACAGTTCAAGTGGTATATGACACAATGCCGTCTCCTCCTCCAGTTTCTCTGGAAATTGCTGCTAGGAAAAAACGTAACTTTCCCAAGACACCCATTGGTGATGCAGATGAGTCAGCACAACATTTTGACATTTGGTCTGTTCTAAAAGAATTTAACAAAAATTGTGACAGCTCTTTCATAAAATGAGCTACAAATTCCATGAGAAAGGCCATTATCAGCAATTACATCAAAGTACACAGGCTGCTGTGATGGTGAATTCCAGCGGGGATGAATTAGTATTGTTTGAGGATGATGTACACAATGATGAGGGTGAATATTATGACAGTGTAGATTGCAGATGCTGAGATATAGCTGAGAGAAGGGAGCTAGCTGATGCTGGTATGCTTGGTAATATTTTGGGTAGAATGACATCTTGGCAATTTTATGTTTTTCTATAGTAAACTTTCACCTTTATTATAGAGGTGTTTTTTTTTCTTTACAAAGGTACAAGCTTTTTATTTTTATTTTTTTCCCCTGACTTAAAACCACTATGCACTTGACATTGGCTTTAGCAGATGAGGTAGAGGGATTAGTATTATCATGACTGAGACTGGATAGTGACAAGAACAATGCCACTCCCCCTGTTTCTGTATGAACTATGGCACAGTAGAATGTCACTGGAGACGTTTAAGAACACTGACAGCCCTATTATTACAATTTCTGTTTCAGCACTGAACCCTGCCGTCTCTTCTGTTTTTGAGTGAGCTATGGTACAGTAAAATATAACTGCAGATTTAGATCAAGACTGTCAGCCCTATTATTCCTATTTCAGCAATGACAATGAGCAATGGAGCAATAGAGCTCTCCTCTTTGTGTGTAACTTATATAACACCGTACAATTTGACTGTAAATTTAGAAGACCAAGCCTGCCAGCCCTAGTATTTCTATTTCAGCAATGACAATTAGCAATGGAGCAATGGAGCTCTCCTCTTTGTGTGTAATCTATATAACACAGTACAATTTGACTGCAAATTCAGAAGACCAAGCCTGCCAGCCCTAGTATTTCTATTTCAGCAATGACAACTAGCAATGGAGCTCTCCTCTTGTGTGTTACCTATATAACACAGTACAATGTGACTGCAGATTTACACCAAAATTGCCAGCACTATTATTTGTATTTCAGTAATGACAATTAGCAATGGAGCTCTCCTGCAGATTTAGAAGACCAAGCCTGCCAGTCCTATTCTATTTCAGCAATCACAATTAGCAATGGAGCAATGGAGCTCACCTGAATGTCACTGGAGACTTTGAAGAACACTGCTACCCCTCATCTTTCTTTTCTACCTATGACGCTGCCCAACTGCTCTAGAGACTGCCAAGAACTGTGCTACCCCTTCTGTGTCCCTCTGTGAAATGGCGCTTGCGTCGCCACGGAGGGTGGTACATATAGAATCCAAAACTCGTGACATCCGATGATGTAACAATGACGTTTTGCCTCGTTTTCAATTCCAAGGGCGGGCGAAAGTACCGAGCCGGCATGGCTTGGTACTCGGATTTGGTAAGTTCGGGTGTGTTCGGTTCTCGGGGAACCGAGCCTGAGCATCTCTATTAATTATACTTGGAGCCAACCAAATGGCTCAGTGCATTCCCGGATTGACTTTGGGCCTGACTCATTAAGGATCTTAAATTAAGAAGTTTCTTATTTAAATCTTCTGGACAAAACCATGTTACAATGCAAGGGGTGAAAATTAGTATTCTATTTTGCACATAAGTTAAATACTGACTGTTTTTTCATGTAGCACACAAATACTTGATAGCTTATTTGTACACTGAAATTTAAAGTTGATATTTGTGTGCTACATGAAAAAACAGTCAGTATTTAACTTATGTGTAAAACAGAAAACTAATTTGCATCCCTTGTATTGTAACATGGTTTTGTCCAGGAGACTTAAATAAGAAACTTCTTAATTTAAGATCCTTAATGAATCAAGCCCTTGTGTTTATCTTTAGGACAGTGAAGCAGGAGCCAAATTTCCCAGCTTCTTCGTAGACTACAGGGCCATTCTTTTTGAAGGTTTTTGGTTTTCCTCCTGGCCCAGGCTCCTGGAAGTTGAATTGTTCTGTTGGAAAGGAAGGATGTGTTCGAGGAGATCAAAGATGCCTATATCCCATGAAAGAATGATATATGTTATTTTGATTAAATGTCTAACTGGTGGCAATATTTTAAGGTAAAAATGTACAGTTTCTTTCAGGCGAAAGGCAAACAAAAGACGTTTGAATGGAAGGAAACCTTTAGGAACTTGGTTCTACCTGGATGTTGGACATTTTGTGAGGGAACACCGTAATTGCTCGGGAAACAGACAGATACCCACTTTTGTTACGACTGGTCCGTCTACAATATGTATAGACTTCTCAGCATGGCTCCACACCTCTTCATTCTAGGAAGAATCCACAACAAATTACTGAAGGGCATGGATACAGTGTGAAAGGAAGGGGGTTTACATGGGGATGGCCAGCAGTAGAGACCCTGCACTTTACCCCTATCACCGACACCTCAATTTGATCTGGGCCTGGAAACGGAACTATGGATATTCAGGACAGGGAAATATCTTCAAGAATATCATGCTCACTGATGTACCGGTGAGGGCCTCTACAAAGAGAAAGAGACAGTACCGAATGATGATACTCACCAGCTAATCACTGCCTCCTCTTGATGGTGTGCACTCCCACGATCGGTATCTAGATAAAAGGGCAGCAAAAGATAACCCACCCACATTGCTGTCTACAAGGCTAAAATGTATTTCCCATAGTAGTGCTGGCTACAATTGCACATTAAAACAAAATCCTGGTCCTAACAACCAAACTATGTGACCAGATGCTGCACAACTATAAACTTCTATTAACCCAGGGCCTTATGCCTACTGCTTCCACATGGGCCTAGTGCCCGAAAGATGCACAAGGCCAAGTACCCAAAGTGTACCAAGTACCAAGATAGAGTGAAGGCACGGGCCTGGAAGAGGACTGCCTAAAAGTTCCTTACCTGACCCTAGCAGCTTTCGTTGGCAGCAGGGGGGAAAAACACGAAAACTCTTTTGCTTCCCTTGCTGCTTCTCCTGGATAAGGTCTTCAGTCTTCTTTTTTGATCTGGCTTTGCACTGGCAGTCTGAGTCTTCTGGCTTCTCACTTCTCCAAGGAATTTTTTCTTCTGCCCAACATCTTCTCTTTTGATCCTGTTGACCTCTTTTTTCTCTCCAGCGTTTTCTTATTTGACCGCAATGTCATCTTCCTGAAGATATTTTCTGCTTGCCTCTTGCTGTAAAACTGAAACTGCGCTGCCTAGGACAGCTAAATAAAAAAAGTTTAAATGGTGAAAAATGAGCCCTGCTTGGCCAGAAGTGAATCCTTTCCATTTCACTGTGACCAGCGCCAGGACCTGTAAGAAAGAAGAGGAGCTACCCCGAGCTGGATCGCTGGTCGTGTGAGCTCTTTCCTCTTTTTTTTATTCACACTTTTCACAGGCTCTGCAGGCTGGGAGCACCCTCTCTCAGCACCACCTGGAGAGAGTGAAACCAGACTTGTGGAATCCCAGAACAATCAACAAGCTCATTAGCGCTAAAGGTGTGATGGCCTCTATTCTAAGTCTCCCTGGAGCAACTGTAAGACATTTTGGGGAGAATGTGGCTTCTAAGAGGCTGACTAAAAGATATAAAGATTTGGCATGGATGGCTATCCAGGGAGGTTTACGTCTCAGGATGTTCATGCACTCCCATAACCTGTGCAGATATGTTAAATTCTCCTGGTGCATTGTCAGCAGGGAAACATCTGAGCATATATTTTGGGACTGCCCCTATGCACAGGCACTGTTGCATGCCCTGGAACATGAACTTAGAGACAGTGGGTCTGATTCATTAGCAATCTTATCTTGTGCATAAGATGTGAAGAGTATTTTAAGAAAACATGGGGAGTTATGAAAGTAGCGACTCAACAAGGAACGGAAGTTAAGATACACTGCTTAAGTCATTTATGCAGCAGAAAATAAGATGCAGCATCTTAAGTAGTATATTCAATTTAAATTAAGAATCGCATCTTACTTAAGATAAGTGTCACTGGCCAGATCTCTGGACCTAGATCCAGGCCACTCACCTCAATGCCGGCACCCGTACAGCGCCGCGGCCGTCCACCATCTTGAGAGCACTTCTACGCATGTGTAGACCAGAGGGAACTTTATAACCTTTCCTAACTTCGTATTGGTTACCCGTTAGCTTTCCCCTATTTAAGGTACCTGTGACCCCTTCCTAATTGTCTGCTCTTGATCCTCACTTCGCTGTGGTAGCCGTGACCTACTCTCCTGTGGTTCCTGTTCCTCTCAGCGTTTCCTGCATCTTCAGACCTCTCACCTGCTGGCCAGATAACTCACAGCCACGTCCGTGGTAAATCTGGCTTTGGCTGTTCATCGCAGCACCTGCTACCTCTCACCTGCTGGCCAGATAACTCACAGCCACTTCCATGGTAAGCCTGCCTCTCACTGTTCATCGCAGCACCTGCTACTTCTTACCTGCTGGCCGGATAACTGACAGCCATGTTCGTGGTAAACCTGCCTCTCGCTGTTCATCGCAGCACCTGCTACCTCTCACCTGTGGGCAGGTTAACTTACATCCACGTCCGTGGTAAACCTGCCTCCTGCTGACCATCACAGTACCTGAAACATGTCACCTGTTGGCCGGATAATTCTCTGCCACGTCCGTGGTAATTGCCTCTCATTGATCATCGCAGTACCTGCTCTCTTTCACCTGCTGGCCGGATAATTCTCTGCCATGTCCGTGGTAAATCCCAGCCATCCGCTGAATATAACTACATCTCCTATTATCTTATCCACTGGCCGGAACATTATCGCCACCGCTGTGGTAAATACCTGCCGTTCTCTGAACTATTTATATCTCCTATTGGCCAGACCTCATCTCTACATCGGCAATATTAACCTCCTGTTTCTTTGTTTTTTCCGTGGCGCGACCTGTGGGGAGATAGGATGGGGATAGGGAGGGAGAGAGAGGGGGGGGAAAGATGGGGGGTGAAGAACAGGCGATACAGTATACACGAATTCGGCCGTCAGGTGGCTCTTCTAGAGTGGGAGATGTTTATAGCTCCTTTTGCAGTATGTTTATAGCTGTTTTGTCTTGTTTATAGCTCTAGTGCCGTGTATACTGGGGCGACTATGTGGGTATGCAGAGTGGTAAACTCTTAGGGGTGGGCCGGGCAGTGGGATTATGGTGCCCGGTTCCAAGTGCTTCGGTAAAAGCTATGCAGTAAATCTGCTAATAGGTATATAAACTTGCTTTCCCTAAAATAATGTAGTGTGTGGCTGGATGGTGGGTGGGTGGAGCAAGCTTTGGTTTAAATATAAATTTGGTAGTGTTCCCTTCTAAAAGGGAGAAGCGGTGTGTGTAATTATGTTCAGATAGATAGGGGGAGAGATATGTGGGGAGTTTAAAGGTAACAGGAATGTGTTATGATGTGGGTGCTATGTAGATGCTTAGGTTACAATGTAATAGCGTTCTGCTGCCAAGCTCTAAAAAGAGCAGTTTAGTGTACAGGTTACCTTGGGTGAGCGGGTTGGCTGCTGTTCTGGATACTGGATCGTGGCGCAGGGATATCCCTGACGAAGTCCGCCCGGACAAAACGCGTTGGATTGAACTACCCTACAACACCTACCTACACAGAAGTGCTTGCCTCCCGTCGTAGCTCCACCAAGCAGCAAGACCCCAGGAGAAAGCAACTCTAGACTGTAAGCAGGAACCTCACAAACGGAGAATCAACCCCTGCAATGGAACGCACAGGCGCCTGTGAGTTCCAAACGAAAACCGGAAGTGAGGCGTCTGGAGCGCTCCTGCGTTCCAAGAACACAGGAAGTGAGACCCTGGGCCACAACCAGCAGAACGCTATTACATTGTAACCTAAGCATCTACATAGCACCCACATCATAACACATTCCTGTTACCTTTAAACTCCCCACATATCTCTCCCCCTATCTATCTGAACATAATTACACACACCGCTTCTCCCTTTTAGAAGGGAACACTACCAAATTTATATTTAAACCAAAGCTTGCTCCACCCACCCACCATCCAGCCACACACTACATTATTTTAGGGAAAGCAAGTTTATATACCTATTAGCAGATTTACTGCATAGCTTTTACCGAAGCACTTGGAACCGGGCACCGTAATCCCACTGCCCGGCCCACCCCTAAGAGTTTACCACTCTGCATACCCACATAGTCGCCCCAGTATACATGGCACTAGAGCTATAAACAAGACAAAACAGCTATAAACATACTGCAAAAGGAGCTATAAACATCTCCCACTCTAGAAGAGCCACCTGACGGCCGAATTCGTGTATACTGTATCGCCTGTTCTTCCCCCCCCCATCTTCCCCCCCCCCCTCTCTCTCCCTCCCTATCCCCATCCTATCTCCCCACAGGTAGCGCCACGGAGAAAACAAAGAAACAACCAACAAAAACCAGAACTGGAACATCCGGAACATCCGTCAAGGCAGCACCAACCCTCTTAACCACGAAACAAAGCGCAGGCGCCCCAGGTAAGCCCTTCCATAAGGGTACCTACCACCCACTCCAAATATTAACCTCCTGCCTGCCACCTGCACCTCTCCACTGCTCTTAGATTTTATACACATCTCCTGAGCACCACATCACGTGCCATTGTCCTGATTGTCCTATCCTTCTATCTCTCTGCTGTATTCCGTTGCCCTGCCGCACTCTCTTGAGGGTCGCGACCTGCACAGTGGTGCCGCAAAAACCCAAACCCACTTGCGGTGGCCCCCGGAGAAGACCAACCGCTGCGTTAGACTCGAGGATAGTGACAACTACTGGCAGAATTCTGGGTCGAGAACCATAGTGACCATGAGAGTAAGAACAGACCATGACGGACCCAGGTACGGAACCTTCAGCAACAGACTTGCTGCAACACCTGGTGGCTCGGGTGGAGCAACAGGATGCTATTCAACGACAATTACTACAGTGTTTTCAATTCTTAGTGTTACAACCTCACCTCCCACCCAACATCTTCCGGTTAATCCTCAGTCCACTGAGCGATCCCGGTGCATACCTCCTCTTCTCTACACCTGCCGACGCCCTCTAAATTCAATGGAGACCCAAAATCCTGTAGGGGATTTCTCAATCAGTGCTCCATTCATTTTGAACTTCAGCCGCAGAATTTTCCTACCCAGCATTCCAAAGTGGCATATCTTATCTCGTTATTTTCTGGGCAGGCTCTGGCTTGAGCCTTTCAAAAAGATGACCCTTTGTTGAATGACTATACTGCCTTTCTAGCCACCTTTTGAAGAATCTTCGATGAACCTGGGCGAGTTACTTCAGCTGCTTCAAGTATCCTTCGGTAACGACAGAGATCTCGTTTAGTAGCTCAATACGTAATTCTGTTCCGTACATTTTCTTCTGAACTCTAGTGGAATAACAAAGCACTTGTGGCTGCTTCTGGCAAGAACTATCAGATAAAATTAAAGATGTACTGGCCTCCCAAGAATTACCTTCATCTTTGGATATGTTGATATCTTTATGTAATCGTGTGGATATGAGATTTCGGGGAAGAACTTCGGAGAAAGAATCCTCCTTACATACATCTAGTCGTGTAGTATCTCAATTTCGTCACTCCCCTCCACCTGCGTAACCTATGGAGTTGGGTCATTGTAGACTAACCCCTGAAGAACGGGAGCGGCGTTTAAAGAATAAATTATGCATCTATTGTGCCGATTCCATTCATGTATTAAATTCCTGTCCCAGGAGGTCGGGAAACGCAAAATCCTAACTGGCTCCGGAGAGGTCAGGTTGGGGTCATTGGAACCCTCTCCAAGTTTTTCTGGCTCTAAGAACTGTTCTTTGCCAGTTACAAACTCCACTCCTACCGGTTCCTTTACATCTCAGGTACTCTCGGACTCTGAAGCCACTGATAATTTTATCCCTCACTCCTTGGTGACTCAATGGTCCTTATCGGTGATGCCCTTAGAGAAGACCATCATCATCACAGCCATTGATGGATCACAAATTCCTAACGGACTCATTAAGGAACGTACTACCCCACTTTCTCTTCAAGTAGGAGCTCTCCATCGGGAACAAATTTCTCTGCTGGTTCTTCCAGCTACTACCAGTCCTCTCGTCCTGGGACTTCCTTGACTCCAACTTCACTCACCTTAAATAGATTAAAGGACACCCCAAGTACTATCCTGGGGCACATCTTGTTGTCACAAATGCCTCTACCAAGTGTTACCCTTCAGGCTATCCAAGTCTTCCCTGAATCCTCTTCCACCTGGACTCCCTCCGCAATATGCCTCTTTTGCGGATGTATTCAATAAGATACGTTCTCCACAACATCCTCCTCATCGAACGTGGGACTGTCCGGTGAATCTTCAACCGGGTAAAATTCCTCCTAGGGGTCAGGTGTATCCTCTCTCTTTACCCGAGACTCAGGCAATGTCAACTTACATCAAAGAAAATCTCCAGCAAGGATTCATCCGACCTTCTACCTCTCCTGCTGGCGCAGGTTTTTTTTTCGTCAAAAAGAAGGACGGTATGTTAAGACCCTGTATAGACTATCAAGGTCTAAACGCCATAAATGTAAAAAAATCGTTATCCTATTCCGTTGATTACAGAACTGTTTGATCACATCAGAGGTGCTCAAATATTCACCAAACTAGATCTACGTGGTGCATATAACCTTATCAGGATCAAGGCTGGAGACGAATGGAAGACAGCTTTTAACACTCATGATGGACACTATGAATATCTGTTGATGCCATTCGGGCTGTGTAATGCCCCAGCTGTCTTCCAAGGGTTTGTAAATGAGATCATCCGGGACTTACTCTACGTGTGTGTGGTGGTCTATTTGGATGACATCCTGATTTTGCCCCAAGATCTGTCTACCCATCGACAACCTGTTGCAGAAGTTCTCTCTAGATTACGAAAGAATCAGTTGTTCTGCAAATTGGAGAATTGCTCCTTTGAACTTTCCCAAATCCCGTTCCTGGGGTATATAGTATCTGGAGTAGGTCTCGAGATGGACCCGGAAAAAGTAAGAGCAGTTCTGCACTGGCCCTTGCCCACATGTCTCAAAGCTATCCAGCGCTTTTTGGGCTTTGCCAATTATTATCGGTATTTCATTCAAGGGTTCTCTTCCATCGTTGCACCTATAGTTTCCCTTACTCGCAAGGGCTCCAATCCCAAGCAATGGTCTCCTGAGGCTCTTCAAGCTTTCCAATTTTTCAAAGAAGCTTTCGCCACTGCTTCCATTCTTCAACAACCCAATACTGCTCTCAACTTCTTTCTCGAGGTTGACGCCTCCAACATTGGTATAGGAGCGGTGCTTTCCCAAAAATCTGCACAAAAGAAACTCCATCCTTGTGCCTATCGGAGATAGTATAATTTTTCTCTGCAGGTAGAGAAAAAGATCTGTTGCCAATTAAAGTAGCTCTGGAAGAATGGAGATACCTGTTGGAGGGGGGCCTGTCATCCTGTAACTATATTCACTGATCACAAGAATTTACTCTATTTACAGTCTTCTCAGTGTATGAACCCACGACAAGCCAGATGGTGGTTATTTTTTTCTCATTTTGAGCTTATAATCACCTTCAAACCTGCTCTCAAGAATAAAAAAGCAGATGCGCTCTCTCGAGCTGTCTTGGACTCAGAAGATCTCCAATAAAGTCCTATATTGGATCCCAAATGTGTAGTTCTAGCTGCCTCCTCCTCTACCACCCCACCGCCGGGAAAGACCTTTGTACCCTCTCTGCTTTGGAAGAAAATCCTCTCCTGGCATCATTCCTCCCACTTTTCCGGCAATGTTGGAGCTTGGAAGACTTTAGAAATAATTTCCCTAAATTATTGGTGGCCTACCATCAGGAGGGACATTAAAGAGTATATCTCCGCCTGTGACATCTGTATTCAATTTAAATCCTCCCATCAAGCTCCAGTCGGTCTTCTGAAACCTCTGCCTATTCCTTTTAAATCATGGACTCACATAGGTATGGATTTTATCACAGATCTTCCACCCAGCAGGAAATTTAACACAATTTGGGTAGTGGTGGATAGATTCTCTAAAATTGCACATTTTGTGCCCCTGGTGGGACTACCCTCCTCTCCCACATTGGCTAACCACTTTGCTAAAGAAATCTTTCGCCTTCATGGATGTCCTTCTGAGATCGTGTCGGACAGAGGTGTGCAGTTTGTGTCCAGGTATTGGCGTGCCCTATGTAAGATTTTAGGGATTCGTCTTTGCCTATACTCTTCATATCATCCTCAGTCAATTGGGCAGACAGAGAGGGTCAACCAGGATCTTGAGACCTTCTTAAGAATATTTTCTTCAGCCAACCAGGATGATTGGGTGGATCTACTCCCTTGGGCTGAGTTCGACCACAGAAACTCCTACCATGAATCGTCAGGTGATACTCTATTTTTTCTGGTATACGGTCACCATCCTTCTCTCCCAGAATTTCCCGATCTTCCTTGTACCCAGTTAATGCTCTACACCAGAGATTCTCTTCCATCTGGGCTCAAGCCTGGTCATCTCTCAAAAAAGCATCTTCCAGATACAAGCTTTTTGCCGATCGTAAGAGACGAGCAGTTCCTGCATTGAAAGTAGGAGCTCGTTTATGACTATCCACCAGGAATATCCGTTTAAAAGTTCCCTGCATGAAATTTGCTCGACGATTCATTGGTCCATACAAAATTCTACAAGTTATTAATCCGGTATGTTTCAGATTACAACTTCCAAAAAACCTTTGTATTTCCAACTCATTTCATATCTCATTACTCAAACCCGTCATTATTAACCGCTTTTCTGGGCCTTCTTCGGCATTTCCTCCTATTCAACTTCAACAGGAGGAGGAATTTGAGATTACACATATCCTTGATTCCAAAACTACCAGAGGAGGTGTTCGATTTTTAGTTCATTGGAAAGAATTCAGTCCTGAGGAATGTTCCTGCATCCGCGCTGAGCACATCAACGCTCCTACGCTTTTAAAGAAATTTTTCACCAAGTTCCCCGGTAAACCTGGATCTAAGTGTTCTGCGTCCACCTTTAAAGGAGGGGGTACTGTCACTCGCCGGATCTCTGGACCTAGATCCAGGCCACTCACCTCTCTACCGGCAACTGTACAGCGCCGCGGCCGTCCACCATCTTGAGAGCACTTCTGCACATGTGTAGACCAGAGGGAACTTTATAACCTTTCCTTACTTTATATTGGTTATATGTTAGCTTTCCTCTATTTAAGGCACCTGTGACCCCTTCCTAATTGTCTCCTCTTGATCCTCACTTCGCTGTGGTAGCCGTGACCTACTCTCCTGTGGTTCCTGTTCCTCTCAGCATTTCCTGCATCTCCAGACCTCTCAACTGCTGGCCAGATAACTCACAGCCACGTCCGTGGTAAACCTGCCTCTTGTTGTTCATCGCAACACCTGCTACCTCTTACCTGCTAGCCGGATAACTCACAGCCACGTCAGTGGTAAACCTGCCTCTCGTTCATCGTAGTACCTGCTACCTCTCACCTGCGGGCCGGACAACTCACAGGTAAATATTTTTTTCAGTCCAAACTGTCTGGTGCTTGCATTTATATATGTTTAGAAAAATTAAACATGCCTTTACTTTCATCACCAAACAACAATTGCAAATAAGTCTGAAACCTGAAATGGCCTGCCTTCACAGTTTCAGGAGGTCTGGGGATCTGTTGGATAAACATGCAACATGGGGAAGTGCCAAAACATATAAGAATCACCTTAATAGATATTAGATTAAAAAGTTTCACAACTCCCCCCCCCCCCAAAAAAAAATATTACAATTTATAATACAAACAACACACACGTTAAAATGCACATAACATATGAAAATAGAGATGCACTGTTATTGTATTGTGGAACATAAAATATCATAAAACACAAGCTTTTAAAGTGTCTATAAAAGAGTAAGAGAAAATATAACTCTCAATACAAATAAAAGACCACTATAGACTCCTAACCAACTTCAAGTGTGCATGAACCAGTCTTTTATAATGGATTCTAATGAGACAAGTATATGCAGGTGCATGGCCCACTGTGGTATCAGATGACGAAATCTGATGCTGGGTCTATGCAACGCTGTTTACGGGTATCTGCTGTTTAATTTTATACTGATTAAAATATGTTTGCGTTTATTTCTGATTGCGATTTTTTTCTGAGATGCATTTGCATAGACATTCTTATTTTATATTAAAAAAAGAAACATGATCCTTCATGTCGGTCATTAAGAAGGTGTGTGCAAGTGTTCATTTAATTATGCTCAGTGACACTTTATGTTGCTACTAGTGCCTGTGTTGTGTTGTTTTGTATTGTATGTTTGTTTCCATCTAAACTATGCCTTAGCGCAGTGGTTCCCAAACTTTTGCAGTTCACGGCACCCTTAGAGTCTCCAAATTTTTTCAAGGCACCCCTCCAAAATAATTACTGAGTAGTCCTGATTTAGAAGTAGTCGGGTCAAAAAAATGTAATAAGTATTTAGGTCAGGACAGAAATACTTATTTAGTTGTATGTAAAAATGCCCTCTCTACATCCAGACACACTGCCCCCTCTGCATCCAGTCACTCTGCCCCCTCTCACGCTGCCCCCTCTGATGCTGCCCCCTCTCACTGCCCTCTGTCACGCTGTCCCCCTCCTCTGTCATGCTGTCCTCCTCCTCTGCCCTCTGTCACGCTGTCCTCCTCCTCTGCCCTCTGTCACACTTCCCCCTCTGCATCCAGTCACTCTGCCCCCTCTCACGCTACCCCCTCTGCCCTCTGTCACCTCTCACTGCCCTCTGTCACGCTGTCCCCCTCCTCTGCTCTCTGTCACGCTGTACCCCTCTTCTGCCCTCTGTCCCCCTCCTCTGCCCTCTGTCACACTGCCCCCTCTGCAGCCCTCTGTCACGCTGTCCCCCTCTGCTGCCCTGCTGTCCTCCTCTACTGCCCTCTGTCCTCCTCTGCTGCCCTCTGTCCTCCTCTGCTGTCCTATGTCCTCCTCTGCTGTCCTATGTTACATAGTTACATAGTTGATGAGGTTGAAAAAAGACACCAGTCCATCAAGTTCAACCTATTTTGGATCTCCTGCGATCCTGCACTTATATTTGTAATTAATCCAGAGTAGGCAACCGCCCATCTGTTTCAATTTTGAAAATCCCCCCCAGACTCAATATTGCAATCCAATTTTTACCCTATATCCACTACTATCCTTTATTTTAAATTAACGGTCGTATCCCTGGATACACCTTTCCGCTAAAAATTTGTCTAAACCTTTCTTAAACATATCTATTGAATCTGCCATCACAACCTTCCCTGGCAATGAATTCCATATCTTGACTGCCCTTACTGTAAAGAACCCCTTCCTTTGCTGGTTGTGAAATTTCCTCTCCTCTAACCTTAGGGGATGACCACGTGTCCTGTGTATGGTCCTTGGGGTAAAAAGTTCCCATGAAAGCTCTCTGTATTGACCCCTAATGTATTTGTACATAGTAATCATATCTCCCCTTAGACGCCTCTTTTCTAAAGTAAACATGCCTAAACTGGCTAACCTTTCCTCATAACTTAATGACTCCATACCCTTTATCAATTTTGTCGCCCTTCTCTGAACCCTTTCTAGTTCCAAATTATCTTTTTTATAGAGTGGTGCCCAGAACTGTACTGCATATTCAAGATGAGGTCTTACCAATGATTTATACAGTGGCAAAATTACACTGTCTTCCCTTGCATCTATGCCCCTTTTTATGCATGCCAATACTTTGTTTGCCCTTGCAGCTGCTGCTTGACATTGAGCACTATTGCTAAGTCTACTGTCTACGAGCACTCCCAAATCCTTTTCCATTATAGATTCTCCCAAATTAATTCCATTTAATTTATAGATTGCGTTCTTGTTTTTGATCCCTGAATGCATAACCTTACATTTATCTGTGTTAAACCTCATATTCCATTTAGCCGCCCAATCCTCCAGTTTATTTAAGTCTCTCTGTAGAGAAGCTACATCTTGCTCTGATTTTATTACCTTACAGAGTTTAGTGTCATCTGCAAAAATAGAAACTTTACTCTCTAAACCATCACCAAGGTCATTAATAAATATATTAAAAAGGAGTGGTCCCAGCACGGAACCTTGAGGAACTCCACTTAAGACCTTTGACCAATTAGAAAATGTTCCATTTATCACAACTCTCTGTTCCCTATTCTCTAACCAGTTTTCGATCCAAGTACAAATTTTGATTTCTAGACCCAGTTCCCTTATTTTGTAAACCAACCTCTTGTGTGGCACTGTATCAAAGGCCTTTGCAAAATCTAAGTAGACCACATCTACTGTCCTGCCCTGGTCTAAGTTCCCACTAACTTCCTCGTAGAAACTAATTAGATTAGTTTGACATGACCTATCCCTCACAAATCCATGTTGATTCCCACTAATAATTTTATTGCGTACCAAGTAATCCTGAATACTGTCCCTTAAAATACCTTCCAGTAGTTTCCCCACTATTGATGTCAGGCTTACAGGTCTATAATTCTCTGGTTGTGATCTCGTCCCCTTTTTAAACAACGGCACCACATCTGCTATTCGCCAATCCCTTGGTACTGAGCCTGATGAGATTGAATCTCTGAAAATTAAGAATAGCGGTCTAGCTATTTCCGAGTTTAATTCCATAAGGACCCTTGGGTGTATGCCATCTGGACCTGGAGCTTTATTTATCTTAATATTCTTCAGTCGCCTTTGGACTTCTTCCTCTGACAACCAAGTATTAATTAATGGCATGGTTTCATTTCCATTTTTATGTATTACTCCTGCCATTTGTTCCTCTCTGGTAAATACTGAAGAAAAGAACGTGTTTAATATCTCTGCTTTTTCCTTAGTATCATTTATCAATTCACCCATCTCACTTCTTAGTGGTCCTATATTATCTTTTTTAATCCTTTTGCCATTTATATACTTAAAAAACTTTTTGGGGTTTGTCTTACTTTCTTTTGCAACGTGCCTTTCATTTTCTAATTTAGCCAATCTAATTTCCTTTTTGCATGTTTTATTACATTCCTTGTACCTATGGAAGGACTCCTCTGACCCTTCAGACTTAAACAATTTAAATGCACGCTTCTTCCTTTGCATTTCTTCCCTTACCTTTTTATTTAGCCACATTGGTTTAGACTTAATTCTTTTACATTTATTTCCTATAGGAATGAACTTATACGTGTATGTTTCCAACAACATTTTAAAGACAGCCCACATTTCTTCCGTATTTTTTCCTTCAAAGGCTTTGTCCCAGTCTATGCTCTTTATAGACTCCTTTAGCATATTAAAATTTGCCTTTTTAAAGTTTAAAGTCCTAGTTGATCCCTTATACTGTTGTTTCTGGAAACTAATTTCAAATGAGACCATATTATGATCACTGTTTCCCAAGTGCTCCTTTACTTGAATATTTGATATTACGTCTACATTGTTTGTTATTACTAGGTCCAGTATAGTCCGGTTCCTAGTTGGTTCCTCAACTAATTGGGACATGTAATGGTCTTTTAGCGTGCTCAGAAACCTATTTCCCCTAGCTGTACCGCAGGTCTCAGTACTCCAATCAATGTCCGGATAATTAAAATCCCCCATAATTAAAATTTGACCTAGTTGTGTAGCCTTTTCAATTTGCTGTAGAAGTTGGGCTTCCTCAATCGTACTAATATCTGGCGGTTTATAGCATATCCCTATCAGAAACTTCTCTGAACTTTTTCCTCCGCTGGATATTTCCACCCACAATGCCTCTATATTATCACCAATATTCTCGTATATAACTTCCTGAATACTTGGTTTTAATTCTGGCTTAATATAAAGACATACTCCTCCTCCCCTTTTATTTACCCTATCCCTCCTGAAGAGAGAATAGCCTTCCAAGTTGACTGCCCAGTCATGTGTATCATCCCACCAGGTCTCAGTAATACCTATAATATCATACTGCTCATTCATTGCTACTAGTTCTAACTCCCCCATTTTACCTGTCAGGCTTCTTGCATTTGCAAGCATACACTTAAGTCTATTGCCTCCCTTAGGTATTTCTTTTAGCTTTAAAAAGGGCCGCTCCTTATCGGCTATGCTTCCCTTTCCCCCCTCTCCACCCCCTTTACTCTTGTTAAATTCCTCCTTACTACTCTCAATGTCTATCCCATAAATACTTGCTTGCCCCTCCCCCCCGGAGCCTAGTTTAAAATCTCCTCCAACCTTCTAACCATCCTCTCCCCTAGCACTGCAGCCCCCTCCTCATTCAGGTGCAATCCATCACGACAATAAAGATGGCAACTGACCGAGAAATCGGCCCAGTGCTCTAAGAATCCAAAACCCTCCTTCCTACACCAATCTTTTAGCCACGCATTAACCTCCCTAATCTCCCGCTGCCTCCCTGGACTAGCGCGTGGCACAGGTAGTATTTCCGAAAATACTACCTTGGATGTCCTTGCCTTAAGTTTGCGACCTATGTCCCTGAAATCATTCTTTAGGACACCCCTTCTTCCTCTAACTCGGTCATTGGTGCCAACATGCACCAAAACCGCTGGGTCATTCCCAGCCCCTCCCAACAATCTGTCCACCCGATCCGCAATATGCCGAGCCCGAGCACCCGGGAGACAACACACTGTTCGGCATGCACGGTCCCGGTAACAGATTGCCCTATCTACCTTCCTAATAATTGAATCCCCTACCACCACAATCTGCCTGGGTCCCTGAGTAACTTTGGTCCCCTCTATGCTGGAGAGACCATTCCCCTGGTTGCTAGAGGAAGCAGTGTCATCCAACTCTACCAATTCTGAACTGCCTTCCACAGTATCTTCATCCAATCTGGCAAATCTGCTGGGATTGCCTAGCTCAGAACTGGCCTGCCTCTTCCTCCCTCTGCTACCCCTAGTAACTGTTACCCAGCTGCCTACCTGTGCATCCTCCTCTGTCTCTGCTCCACCCTGCTCAGATAACGCATCAACGGTGAGCTGTAAACTCTGCTCCAGGTTGGCAATGTCTCTCAATGTTGCAATGGTCTGCTTTAGATCAGTTACCTGGGCTTCCAAAGAGACCAATTGCTCACATTTCTCACAGAGGTATAAACCTTGGAACACTTGCTCCAAGTGTGCATACATATGACAAGATATGCATTGAGTGAGATCATCAAGCCTGCTACTACTCATCTTATTATGGCTAACCTAACTTCTTATAGCCTACAGTGAACTTTAGTACTAGCCTTTCCTAGCCACTTACCAGATTAAACCCCTTCCTGGATTCAACTCCTTAATGGAACCAACTCCACACTTTTTAAACAAAAACAGCACTTGAAATCAAAAAAGCAGTGAAATCACAAGCTCAATGAAATCGCTTGCTACCTCCTGTTAAATAGAGCTTGCACTAACCAGCTGTATCAACTATGCAATTAAACCACACCCACTAGCTCTAACAGAGAGAAGGAAAAAAAAAAAAAAAAACACTTAATAAACACACAGAAAAACGAATCCCGTTCAATAAACACACAGAATAATTCCCCAAACTATATCACTCTCTCAGCACAGCACAGCAATCCTTAATGGAACCAACTCCACACTTTAAACAAAAACAGCACTTGAAATCAAAAAAGCAGTGAAATCACAAGCTCCTCCTCTGCTTCCAGCTGTCCTCTGTCCTCCTCTGCTGTCCTATGTCCTCCTCTGCTGTCCTATGTCCTCCTCTGCTGTCCTATGTCCTTCTCTGCCCTCCTCTGCTGCCCTCTGTCCTCCTCTGCTGCCCTCTGTCCTCCTCTGCTGTCCTATGTCCTCCTCTGCTGTCCTATGTCCTCCTCTGCTTCCAGCTGTCCTCTGTCCTCCTCTGCTGCCCTCTGTCCTCCTCTGCTGTCTTATGTCCTCCTCTGCTGTCCTATGTCCTCCTCTGCCCTCCTCTGCTGCCCTATGTCCTCCTCTGCTGCCCGCTGTCCTCCTCCGCTTCCCGCTGTCCTCCTCCGCTTCTCCCAGCCATAAAAAAAAGAAAGAGCGCATAAACTTACCAATCCGCCGGGTGCCGGGACCCAGCAGCCTCCTCTCTCCCGCAGCTGTCACTGATGTCGATATTCAGTGACAGCTGCGGGAGAGAGGAGGCTGCTGGGTCCCAGCGCCCGGCGGATTGGTAAGTTTATGTGCTCTTTCTTTTTTTTATGTCTGGCCCGCGACACCCCAGTGACAGCGCCGCGGCACCCCTGGGAGCCGTGGCGCACAGTTTGGGAACCGCTGCCTTAGCGGTTAGACATTCCACCTGCCAACAGTAGGGTAATAAGTTCAAATCCTTGATCATGCCCGTATCTGTGTGGACTTTGTATATCCCTATGTTTCTGTGGGTTTAATCCAATGTGTCACTTACAGAAGTGTACGCTAGTATATGTTATGGTGCCAGCTTTGTTGATACTGAGTATTGTATTTTGTATATATATTTATGATTGCAAATTATTAGCCATTGAATTCACATCCATATTTTTTTCAATACAAAATTTCAGATGACATATTCTTTATGTCAGAGAACAAGAGAATGTGTGTGTAATTCTTTATTGTCTATCCTTAAACCTTCATGTTGCCAATAGTGCCTGTGATGTGTTCTATGTTTGTTAGACCACTATTAGCTAGCACCTATAGGACATTCAGACATGGTGCTTGTAATTAAAGTCTATATAATGTATGTAATGCTCAATCTGCACATTGTCTTATTGGTTAGACCAGGGTTTCCCAAACCCAGTCCTCAGGGCTCCATAGCAGTGCAGGTTTTCTGGATCACTGGTGACATAATTAGGACCACCTGTGGATCTTTTACAATGTGTCAGTCAGTAATGAATACACCTGTGCTCCAGCAAGGAGATATGGAAATCCTGCACTGTTAGGGAGCCCTGAGGACTGGGTTTGGGAAACCCTGGGTTAGACAATCATCTTTTCAACAGTGGGGTCATGAGTTTGATTCCTGACCCATTTTGTGAAATATACCTAAATTGAATGTTTAAATTTGTCTGGAGCTACAACAGAGACAAGCAGCTGTTCGATATAAAGCAAATCCAAACAAATGTAAAATATCCACAGATAAAAGCAAACAACACCTAAGTCACAAAAAAATCTGCAGAAGGCCAAAAATGATAAACAAATTAGAGTATAACTATTATTATTTATTATTATTATTTATTATTATTATTATAATTATTATTATTATTATATTATACATTAATGAACTTACATTGCAATTTATTAAAACTGTGCATCTGCCATGGATTTAGAACAAAATTTGTTATGAGAGAAGTGTATGCAAGTCTATATTGTGCATAGTTATTTTTGATTATGTTATTTAAAGCAATTCTTAGTTTTAAGACAGTTTAGTGTTGTGGCTTATTCAGTTTTGCTGGTGTGTGCAATTATTAATTTTTCTCAGTAACACTTTAGCTTGCCAGTAGCACTTGACTTGCAGGCTATGGTGTATTGTTGAGCTTTTCGTTCTAGTCTATATAATGCACATATTTTTTCCATCTGCATGTTGCCTTAGTGGTTTGACAATCCACCTTCCAACAGTGGAGTCATGAGTTTGAATCCTGAGTCACTGCCTTATCTCTGTTGAGTTTAAATATCCTCCCCATGTTTGTGTGGGTTTCCTCCTATGTATCCCTTGTGGAAGAGTACGCATGGTTTATGTACTCATATTTTATTTACATAGTTTAAACAAATTAAACGGTAAAGCCTTTTATTTATGCTAGCGTATTATTAGCCATTAAAAAAAAAAAAAAATCAAAAAATGTATAGGCTAACTATTAGATATTACACATCAACCACTTCACAATGCAATTTATTACAACTGTCCATCCACTATGGTTTTTTAAAAAAATAGTACATTATTTAATGTTTGACATACATATATATAAAAAAAAAATCTTAGTGAAGTGTATTAAGATGTATTAAGATGTATGTTATATATGTATGTTATATATTGTATTTTAAACAATGCTTTTTCAACAGTTTAGTATTGTTATTCAGTGCTGCTGCTATAGCTTTTTTGGACTTAAACATGACCCCCAGCTTACTCAAGTGTTAAGCATGAACTTAAGAAAAATGCTAAGTACTTCTTGTCTATCCGACGGATCCAGTGGTAAACACCTACTCTACTTTAGTTAGTATGATCTCCGCCCATTCCCTGCCCTTCCCCAAACCCTTTTTTCTTAAAAGGCCTGAGAGTTTCTTAAGTGAAGGTAAGAAGGATTTTCATCTTAACTTAAGAAATTCTTAATTTACACAGTGGATTTTCCTTGTTATCTCCCTTTTCTGGGCATGCGCAGAGTGGATTTTTGTATTATCCGCAAAAAAATGCAGATAAGACCAGACCCAGTGTGCCCAGAACTTGCCTTTTATACTATTCTGTATTTTATGGATTATTTCCTGGGACCCTCACCTATGGGACAATCCAGGAGGCCTGGTGCCTTATGAACTGTTTTAAGGATGCTTTATGACTTGCCACGAATTCCCTCATTTTGAAAATGGAGAAAATGTCCACCCAGGACTGTCGTAGGGTGATCCACTGCCTGTTTAAAGACTATAACATCATAGACAGTCCTGGGGAAGAAGAAGATACTTGATGTCTTTGCCTTCTTTCACTATTCCCTCTTTGTGTCTGTTTTAAATAAAGCTATGACTACCACTCCCATACCCCCTTTATCCCATTCCCCCATCACTCTGTTTGACTTTTTTTGAAAAGTATTGTTAAAGTGTTGAATGGTTACTGCAGTACTTGATGTATAGTGTAGGATGATATAGCATGTGCCATATGTTTTGTATTGTACTAAGAAGTATGTGATTATGTTTCACAGTGTATTGTGCTTATGTCACTCACTTACCTTTCCGCTGGCATCCTCACTCTGCCGCAGCCGGTCGCCATCTTAGCCGAATCTGCACATGCGCAGGCCCGACTTCTACCTTGTCACCTCATCTCCTTCCCTATCGGTTACCTACCTACCAGCCCCTATTTAAGGATCCTTCCCCTTAATCCCACTGCCTGCTCTTGGTCCTTATTTCCCCTTGGATCTTCCTGTGGATAGACCTCCTGGAGTTCTGTCCTGCTGTGTACCGCTATCCTCCACCATTCCAGTGGTAACATTCTGCAGTCCACAGATCATCGCTACCGCCTCCCTTGTGTCTCCTCCATCATCCACAGAGCATCACTCCACCACATCTGTGTTGCTGAATTCCACTGAACCTGCCACACTCTCCTGAGAGCCGAGACCTACGTAGCAGAAGCCGCTAAACCCATACCCTCTTGCGGGGTTCCCTGGAGAAGACCAGCCACTGCGTTAGACTCTGCGCCTCTGGAGAGTAACTGCTAGTTGGCTAGTACAGGTTCCGTGAATCTTGGTTGCCCGTGACAGTTTTTTAGCTGTGCTGCAGCGCAGTACACTTGGATGTAATGTCTGCTTTTTTGTATATTAATACAAAATAAAATTATATTTCTCAATAAAAACTAGTAAGAGTATTGTACTTTTTATTCAGAAATATAACTTTATTTTGTATTAATATCCAAAAAATCAAACATAAGGCATTACATCCAAGTGTACTGCGTTGCAGCACAGCTAAAAGCACAATACACTGTGAAACATAATCACATACTTCTTAGTACAATACAGTAACAGTATTGGCCATTAATAATCCACCGGCTATAGTAATGTCCAACAAAATTTCAATAGCAGTAGTGGTTCCTTGGTAAATGTACAACAGTATTAGTAATGGCCAGTATTGACCCACAAGTAGTGCTAATGCCAATGATATGGGCATTAGTATACACCACATTACAGTCACTGTCTTCACCTTGTCCTAATGAGCCAGAAAATAATAGTGTTGCTCACTGTCCCATATGATTTACCATGAACTGAAGTTTGCACAGCAAGATTCTAATTAGTGATAATGAATCATTATCTGTGACCAATTAGAATCATGCCCAAATAAAGTGGCGTTGACACTGAGGATCACTATTAGTACTTTCCTTCAGCCCCCCACTTGCCCTAACCCTTCAGAAAATGTTTTGTTTTTTGCAATACACAGTCACATTCTTGTAATATAATATTTTATAGCTGTGTCTGTTCAATTTTCATCTCCATAAAATGAAAATGTGAGTTTTTTCTTCAAAGATTAAAATAAATACGTGATCTTGACACAGTGAAGTGTCATCTCTCTTCAAAAATATATCTAATGGTAGATTATTTATAGTCTGCAATTATATCACACCTATATTTGTCACTCAATATTAACTAACCTGCACAGTGATGTTATTGCTGCATTAAGTACATTTTCGACAAGCTACTTAAGTATAATCAAAAATCCAAAGCTATTTCTGATATCTTCGATGCAGACATTCATTTGGTGCTTCATGTACTGTATTTATTTCAAGTCAAAAGCTACATTTAAATAAATAGTACGCAACAAAGTCACTATCTGCCAGATAGGTGCTTCTGAATAAGGATATAAGGTATTCCCTCATTCAGACAACAAACAGTAATATAGGGGAAAACGCCTAGTGCACCTAAATGTCTTGGATGTATGTGGTGGTAAGTGTAAACAGTAAGGTAGAGGTGTTTTGTGATTGTAATGCATGCACAAATTGTTCCATCAGTTCAAATGACAATATGGCAAGACCCAAAATAAGGAGGTAGACTCAGAAGAGTAAGGCATATTTAACTTAAGCAGTCTTGAACTCACTGCCTCCCAAAGGAACATCCTACGTAAAGGCCTTAAATTTGCCCCAGAAAGAAGGCTTAATAAGTTTGATGTATTTATTGCTGTACAAAAGTTTGTGAGAAACTTAACCCTCAAGAAATACTTTCTGGACCCCTCTAGAACAATTGCCAAAAACCAGAATAGAGAGGGACTGAATGATTTCAAACATACTACCCTCAAAGAGAAATCCACCTTCAATCCCAGCTACACAAAAGGGTAATTTATTGGTACCTTCCAGAAGTTAGTTGAGAGTGACTCAGAGGAACTACAAATCCAAATGACAGGAAGGAAGTGCAATACAACAAGGTCAGATAGAATGGCAATTAACCAATTAGGAGGAAATCCTGAAATAATCATTAAACCAGCCGATAAAGCGGGGGGGGTAGCCATTTTAAACAATGCTCACTATCTAGCCGAACTGGAAAGACAACTGAAAGGTGATACTACTTATGAGCTCCTTTTGGGAGACCCCACAACTACATGCCTATAAGAATTAGAGAGCCTTCTAGGCCGAGCAGAATTGCAGGGCACACTTAACAAGAACTAATATCGCTACCTTTCAATAAAACACCTAAGATTACCCGTCAATTATCAGATCCCAAAAATCCACAAATCACTTAGCAATTCACCTGGGAGGACGATAGTATTTGGAATTGGGTCCCTAACTACTAACCTTTCAGAGTACATAGACTGGTATCTACAGCCTATAGTAACTAGACAAAAGAGCTACCTTAGAGACACGGGCCATATGCTTGATATCCTAAAGGACATTCAATGGAAACCAGAATTCTATTTTATGACATGTGATGTGGTGTCCCTCTATACTAATATTGAACACAAAGCAGGATGTAGACACACCAGAGCCATATTGGAGGGCAAGTTAGATCTCCCACAGGCTCAAATAGATTTTCTGGTGGAAAGTATTGACTTTGTCCTTAACCGGAATTAGTTCTGGTCCAGTGGGAATTACTAAATAACAAAATTGGTGACAAGAGTCACCTAGAGAGAGTTGGTTAATGAGGCACTCCAGTCCCTTTGTTTGTTATATAAAAACAATATTTATTGTAGGTTTATTAAAATCAAAAATAAAAAAAACAGGTATCAATAAGGTCGGCAAATTAATTTAAAATAAAGATAAGTGATAAAGAATGAAAATTAAGTGATAAAGATAAATATGAGAACCCTTCCGGGAGGCCGGTCAATGAATTATTATAATAATTAGTGTTATTGTTATATGAGAAAGATATTCACTAAAATTAGTACTATATCACATTGTTTGAAAAAACAAAACTTTTATTTCACATGTTCATCAGTGCATAGTGTTATCACTCATATGTTATTGTGGTGTGTCCACTCAAAAAATAGAGTAGTGACAGTATCTGAAATTATATGCGCTATCTGAATGGAGAGAATTAAGGTTCTAGATCATGAAACTTTGATTACAATCAAATAGTTTGGTGATAGGAAACAGAGGTGACACTTAGTTATAATGCCTATTGACGTGGCACTTATTATATTGTCTATTGACCTGGCATTATTCATATGACACACTATTCCTTTATTGGGCATAAGTATAGTACACAAAAGTTAACCAGTAGTAAAGAAAAGTAATAGATAGTGTCGTAGGAGGATCTCCTTGAGGGCATTGACATTGATATCATACTTCTCTAGTGCTTAGCACTGAATAATCCAACTGATTATAATGCCTATAAACGAAAGAATCCCTTTTTATAAAGCATTGCACTATTATTGTTACTGGTACTTAGCGTTAAATAGTCCTATAAGACTTAATTGTCGCGTGGTACTATATAGTTTTCATTTTCTAGTATAGCGTTTTAAAGATAAGTGTGAGGGAACTGCACTACCTAGGAGTGTGGCACAATCACGTCTGAATTCCGACGACCGGCTTCTCACTTCCGGGTGTGTGACGTCATGTGTCACACGTGACCTGACGTACGTTTCGCCGCATAGGCTTAGTCATGGGGAACCATGACTAAGCATGACGCCACACACCCGGAAGTGAGAAGTGACCCCTGGCCTGGATTTTGATGTTGCTGATTTGCCTGTGTCCTTGACCCCTTGCACGGATACTGACGTTGCTGATTTGCCTGTGACCCTGACCCTTTGCTTAAATATTGACTCCGCTGATTTGACTGTGACCCCGAAACCATTGCCTGGATACTTGATCCCTCCTCTTTTTAATCACCTGCACTACGATCTCAGGTTATCAGCTCCTACTAGAACAAGACCTGGGGGCATCCGAGTACCTGTGAGCGTGTCTAGCTCTACGGGAAAGACGGCTACTAAAGGCGAAGACCTCTGAAACGGTTCTAGGAGTAGACACCTGTGACGTGAGCCATAATATTATAACCAGCCCAAAACAAAGAAGTGAGTGAACTATCCTAAATTTTGGTTGTCCTTGGACCGAGCCCAGCTCAAGTATTGTCAGGTCAAATCCAGACCTTGTCCCAAATGGTCCAAGAGCTGTCTCAGCGGCTATCTGCACAGGAGAAGGCTTTAAGGACTTCGCAGGCCGCCCAATCTCCTGTACCGAAGCCGAAAATGAACTTACCAGACTGCTTCTCAGGAGACCACAGACTTTTCCGCAACTTCCAAGAAAGTTGCAAGCTTTATTACAGACTAAATCCACTCTCTTCGGGGTCACCCCAACAGAGAGTGGGGGTAAATATTTCTTTTCTGCAAGGGTATCCCCATTCCTCGGTGTTCAGTTTAGATCCTAACAGCCCTCATTTGCAGTCTGTGGACGCATTCTTCAAGGCATTGGGGCTACTTTATGACTTTTATCGCGTGGCTTCAGCAGAGACGCAGCTTCGATCTTTAAAACAAGGACAACGTACTGCTGAGGAATATTGTTCCCACTTCAGATGTTGGTCCTCGGGCAGTGAATGGAGCCACCCAGCTCTCCGCAGCCAGTTCCGTTTGGGCTTTTCCGAACAGATTAAGGATTCCCTTGTCCAGTATCCTATGGCGGGATCCTTCGAAGAGCTTTTGCAGTTGGCTATTCGGATTGACCGAAGGTTCAAGGAAAGGAAAGCAGAGAAGGGAAGTCCTTTGCCCTATTTCCTTGTTCCATCTCAAGTTTCTTCTGGCGATCAGGTTAAACCCATGAAACTGGGAGCCTACCGGTTGTCCTCTGAAGAACGAACCAGGAGACGTACACTGGGGGTAAATGTATCAAAGTCCGAGTTTGACAGCGTGTTTAAATCGCGGCAAATCGCGGGTATTTAGAGAAAAAAACTTGAAATATATCAAGCTGCGATTTTGACACTGATGTTCATAATACTGTAAATATAGCTTACACAAGTAGCGTAGCGCATGCGCAATGAGCTACGTTACTTGCGTAAGCTCTATGTACACAGCCCAGGGGTAGTAGGAAGAGCCCTAGTGCTATCAGCACTGGGCTGGTTCTTTCTAGGGGGGGGCGCTCGTTTTTTTCTGCGGACCCCACTCCCTAGGGAATCCAGCCAGGCTTGGTTAGTCATTAAGGCAGGGGGACCCCTGCCATGTATCCCACTGCTATAGTGCCGCCAACCCTGGCTGGTTTGCCTAGTGTTGGTAAAGTGAAAATCGGGGGGACCCCACGCAAAATTTTTCTCCAATTTTCACGGGACCAGCACTAGTCAGGAAGCACTAGGGTTAAGCCTGAATAGAGGGGGGACCTCACGCTTTTTTTTTTTCAACTTTTATCTATTCTTTAACATTTTAACACTGCCAGGGCAGTGTAACAGTGATGTGTTTGGGCAACACACTGCTATCAAGCAGCGTGTTGTATCTGGCATGTTTTGAAGCAAACTCTCCTGAGTTTGCTTACTCGCAGCTTCATACATTGGAGACTTGTATAGCTGCAGTGGCAAACAGTCGGGAGTTTGATCTCTGGCGATTTTGCAAATAGCGATTTTGACAGGAGCACAAGTCTGGCGATTTTGCATGAAATCTCAGCTTCATACATCGGCGAGTTTCAACTCTCCCGAGAAAATCGCGGGAGTTGCAAAATCGCACTTTGATACATTTACCCTCGGGTCTCTGCTTATACTGTGGAGAGAAGGGGCATCTGCTTCGTACTTGTTATGTTAAACCGGGAAAAGACCAGGCCAAGTGAACATGGAGAGAGTACACTTCGGCCTACAGGTCCCCTCTAAAAAAAAATCCCTACTAATACCTGCCCAGCTCACGTATGGTGGACAAGATATTTCTGTTCCCGCATTCCTGGACAGTGGAGCTACTGGAAACTTTTTAGACTTGACTCTTGCCCGGTCCCTGGCTTTCACAGCTGTTCCTCTTGAATCTGTCATTGATGTGTATGGGCTGGATGGGAATCGCCTGAACGGAGGTGAGATCCATTATCGCTCACCTCCTTTGCAGTTGAAGATTGGTACCCTTCACTCCGAGACTATCTCTTTGTATTTAATTCACTGTCCCTCGGTACCTCTGATCCTGGGTTATCCTTGGCTTGCCCTCCATAATCCCTGTATCGACTGGATAAATGGTGAGATAACTCAGTGGATCTCTGTGCTCTTCCTCTTGTTTATCTTTGCCTCTCAGGGTTACCCATACTTGACCAGAGCAGCTACCCTTTCCTTATCGGGAATTCCAGGACGTTTTTTTCCAAGAAGGAAGCACACATTCTCCCTCCTCACCGGGAGTATGACTGTGCTATTGATCTAATCCCAGGTTCCAGATTACCCAAGGGAAGATTTTACGCTCTGTCTATTCTGTAGACTCAAGCCATGGAATCGTATGTAGAGGAGAATCTGCAGAAAGGCTTTATTAGGATTTCCAAGTCACCTGCTGGGGCAGGCTTCTTTTTTGTGGCCAAGAAAGATGGCAGCCTGAGTCCTTGTACTGATTACAGGGGGTTAAATAAAATAACCAAAAAAAATACATACTCCTTGCCACTTATTTCGGTCATCTTTGATCAGCTTAAAGGAGCTAAATTCTACTCTAAAATTTATCTTCGTGGAGCATACAATTTGATTCATATCCGGAAAAGCGACGAAAGGAAAACGGCCTTTAATACCCAAACAGGCCACTACAAATACCTCGTCATGCCTTTCGGCCTCAGTAGCGCTCCAGCCATCTTTCAAGACTTGATTAACAAATACCTTTTGAATTTCTGGCCTCCTTTGTAGTAGTCTACTTAGATGACATCTTAATCTACTCCCACACATTAAAATAAACATCGAGAGCATGTACGACAAGTTCTCTAAAGTCTCTTTGACGTCTCTAAAGTCACATTTTTGGGGTATGTCATTTCCCACGGAAGGTTTCGCTATGGACCCCGAAAAGGTACAGGCCATTCTCGACTGGGTGCGACCCTCAAATCTTAAAGCTAAACAAAGATTCCTGGGGTTCGCTAACTACTACAGGAAATTTATCAGTTTTTTTTATTTGATTGGATGCTTCCTGTATAAAAGGCAGGAAGGGGCAAGCCTCCCTACTCCCAAGCATCCTGCTGCTTTTCCGTATTACTGTTGCTGACCCCTGGCCTGGATTTTGATGTTGCTGATTTGCCTGTGACCCTGACCCCTTGCTCGGATACTGGCATTGCTGATTTGCCTGTGACCCTGACCCCTTGAATACTGACTCCGCTGATTTGCCTGTGACCCTGAAACCTTTGCCTGGATACTTGATTCCTCCTCTTTGTAATTACCTGCGTTACGATCTCAGATTATCAGCTCCTACTACTAGAGAACAAGACCCGGGGGCATCCAAACATAGGCGCACACAGCGGGGGTTTCTGGTTCTCCAGAAACCCCTCCCCTCCGCGAACGAAATACACTGTACAGCAGCCGCAGCGCTGTCAAAGAAGCCTCCGCGGCAGTGCTGTATTGAAGTACAATACAGCACTGCCGCGGACGCTTCTTTGACAGCGCCGCGGCTGCTGTCCAATTCAGAATCGCCTAAATGGAGTGCGTGCGCAGCAGATCGCGATCTCTCTCTAATTTTTTTTTGGGGGGGGGAATTAAAAATCCTGCGTTTTCCCCTGTCCGAGTACCTGTGAGCGCGTCTAGCTCTACTAAAGGCGAAGACCTCTGAAGCGGTTCTAGGAGTTGATAGCTGGATCATGAGACATAACACTAAATACAGTAATAGGGATCATAAAGCTCACGCAGCTTATATGTATGAACACTGATTGTGAACTTGTGTCACTCACCGGACTGTGAGTGCTTCTTCCCGGACATTTAGGAACCGTGGCCGTCCTCCATCCTGAGGGACTGCGCATGCGCAGCCCTTTCTATACCTCCAGTGTATGTTCCTTTAACTTAATTGGCAGATCAGGCAACCTCCCTATATTAAGCACCTGTGGTCAACACCACGTTGCCTGATCTTGGAGTCTCATTCCCCATGAGTCTCTGAAGGTGTTCCTGTGTTTCCTCGTTTATTCAGCCCAGCTGATTCCTGTGGTTTCCAAACCACTTCTACCTCTGTGGTTTCCAAACCACTTCTACTACTGTGGTTCCCATACCACTTCTACCATCTATTGTATCATCGTGACTGTGAGCTGATTCCTATCCGTTGCCTCCGTGCACTACAGTCTTCTAACCACTTCAACTCTACCATGTATCATTGGGACTGTTAGCTGATGCCTATCCACTGCCTCCGTGCACTACAGTCTTTCATTCACATCCACTCACCTGTTCATGATTGTGACTGCCAGCTGATTCCTATCCGCTGCCTCCGTGCACTACAGGCTTCAACCTGCAACTCGTCTGTGTTTCATCATCGTGACTGCTAGCTGATTCCTATCCGCTGCCTCCGTGCACTACAGTCTTCAACCTGCAACCCGTCTGTGTTTCATCGTGACTGTTTGGCTGATTCCTATCCGCTGCCTCTGTGCGCTTCAGTCTTCAGTCCTTGTCAACTCTCCCGTGTTTCCTTGAGTCTGCTGCCACTATTGCTACCCGCTACTCTCCGTGATCAACTGCTCCAGTTCAACTCTGCTCCGGTGTCCCATCGTTACTGCACCTGCTGGTTGCTATTGGCTACCTCCATGTTCCCGCAGAGACCCGCTGCTGTTACTTCTCAGCGCTACTCATCCATCTACTGCTGATCCGCTCTCCACGCCTTCCTGTGTTCCCTGCTGGTCTACCTACCTGTGCGCTGCACCTGCTAGACCACCGCTTCACCCATCCAGGGACTTTGCATCCTGCCGGCCTCCTGCCGTTCAGGTATCTCTGCACTCCTGTCTGACTGCCTTCTCCTGAACCACGGTATGCATACTTCCCATTGACTGTGCTGTGTATTGCATACCTTGCTGGACTGTGTTGGTTCTCCTCTGGAGTGTACTATCCGCTGAGTCTATTGCCATCATTGACTGTGTTATCTCATGCGGGATTACTTCAAGAGACTTTCTATATTGGCAGTGTTGTTCAGTCATTTATACATTTATATTGTGCATATTACTGTGGATCAAAGTCAAGGTGCCCGTGTATATATTGTGTTGTAGTCTCTCCCCGTGCACCTCCTCACATATATATTCAGTGGTACAACTTGCTAGTGGCAGACCACTGACCCCTGTTTACAGTTTCACCTGTTCCAGTATCCTCTCACATAGCAGTGGTACAACTTGCTAACGCAGACCACTGACTCCCCGGATACCTCCACTTGGATTCCATTCCTTCACTCAGACAGCGGTACAACTTGCTATCCGCAGACCGCTGACTCTCATCACCTCCTCGTTTCTGTTGGACATTCCTCCTCACTATAGCAGTGGTACAACTTGCTACCGCAGACCACTGACTACCTTCACGTGTCCTTTGTCCATACAGTTCCTCGTGTATTACTACCTCCATATTGCCAGTGCTGCTAGTCATAGACTTTCCTGAGCATCTCATCATCTGCTATTTCCTGTTCCGTGATCACCCTGCTACCAGAGTACCATATTACCACCTATACTGCTCTGGTAAGCCTATCACCTGGTGATCCCTGGGTAAAGACTCCTAGTGCCCGTGACAGTAAGATCAGGCCATGACAGACCCAGTTACGGAACCTACCGCTAAAGAGATGCTGCAGCACCTGGTCAGCCGTGTGGAGCAACAGGATGCTCGCCAACAGCTGTTACTTCAATGTTACCAATCGTTAACCTCCCAAGGAACATCTGGACAGACTGTTACAGCTAATATTGAAGCTCCTGTGCTTTCCTCCGTTTCCCCAGTGCCATCCCAGGTGTCTACAGTTCCTACGCTTCACCTGCCTACTCCGTCAAAATACGACGGGGATCCCAAAACTTGTAGAGGTTTCCTTAACCAATGTTCAGTCCATTTTGAACTCCAACCTCAAAATTTTTCTACCCATCGTTCCAGAGTGGCCTATCTTATCTCATTGTTTTCTGGACAAGCCCTGGCTTGGGCCTCCCCTCTGTGGGAGAGAAACGATCCAATTCTACAAGATAGTGCCAAATTCATTTCCACGTTCCGAAGTGTGTTCGATGAACCAGGTCGTGTGACCTCCGCTGCTTCCAGCATTCTTCGTTTGCGACAAGGCTCCCATACAGTAGGACAGTATGTCATTCAATTTAGGATCTTAGCCTCTGAACTTCAGTGGAACACTGAAGCACTAGTTGCCGCCTTCTGGCAGGGGCTCTCCGATAAAATTAAAGATGCACTGACTACCCAAGAGCTTCCTTCGTCACTAGAAGATTTGATCTCTCTTTGCCATCGTGTAGATATGAGATTTCATGAAAGAGAGTCTGAGAAAACAACGGCTGTCAAAGCACCTCTTCGTTTAAATCCTCAATTTCGTCCAGCTCCATCCTCTGTTATTCCCATGGAGATAGGACGTTCCAAATTATCTTCAGAGGAGAGGAAACGAAGAGTAAAGAATAGACTCTGTATCTATTGTGCTGATTCCACGCATATGCTCAGCTCTTGCCCTAAGAGATCGGGAAATGCCAGGCCCTAACTAGTTCTGGAGAGGTGAAGTTAGGGTCCCTGGAGTCCTCTCCATTGTCTATGAAATCTAAAGTCTGCGCTTTCGATGTTACGATTTCCTTTGCTACCAAATCCTTTGAGTCACAGGCATTGATTGATTCCGGAGCAGCAGGAAATTTCATTTCAAAATCACTAGTGAATCAATGGTCCCTACCAGTGATCACTTTAAAAACACCCATTACTGTGACGGCTATAGATGGATCACGTCTCCTCAATGGTCTCATCACCCAGAGTACGTCTCCAGTAACCCTTCAGATTGGTGTACTACACCATGAAGAAATTTCGTTTTTAATTCTTCCAGTTACGACAAGTCCGATTGTCTTAGGCCTTCCATGGCTTCAGTGTCACTCTCCCCAGATTGACTGGCGCACCCCTCAAGTTACGTCTTGGGGGTCTGAATGTCACCATCGTTGTCTCTCTCAAGTTATTCCTCTTAAAGTACAGCAATCTTCCATCTCATCTTCCTCCTCGGGACTCCCTCCTCAGTATGCTTCATTTGCCGATGTGTTTGATAAAGCTCAGTCTGAACGTCTTCCTCCTCATCGTTCTTGGGATTGTCCGATCGACCTTCTACCTGGCAAGACTCCTCCCAGGGGTCGGGTCTATCCTCTCTCGTTACCTGAAACTCAAGCCACATCTGAGTACATACAGGAGAATCTCCAGCGTGGGTTCATTCGACCTTCCACCTCTCCCGCTGGAGCTGGGTTCTTCTTCGTCAAAAAGAAGGATGGATCATTACGCCCTTGTATAGATTTTCGTGGACTCAACGCCATTACTATCAAGAATCGGTATCCCATTCCGCTGATCACTGAGCTATTTGATCGCATCAAGGGAGCTCGGATATTTACTAAGTTGGATCTTCGTGGTGCCTACAATTTAATTAGAATCCGTTCCGGTGACGAATGGAAGACCGCGTTTAACACCAGAGATGGGCATTACGAATATTTAGTAATGCCCTTCGGGCTGTGTAATGCCCCCGCTGTTTTCCAGGGTTTCATCAATGAGATCTTTCGGGACTTATTATATGTATGTGTCGTTGTCTACCTGGACGACATATTGATCTTCTCACAGGACCTGCCTTCTCATCACCAACATGTGGCAGAGGTCCTCTCCAGACTACGGAAAAACTTGTTGTTCTGTAAATTGGAAAAATGTTCATTCGAGTTACCCCAGATTCCATTCTTGGGGTATATAGTTTCCGGAGTTGGCCTGAAGATGGATCCAGACAAAGTAAATGCTGTACTACATTGGCCTCAGCCAACTACTCTTCGTGCCATCCAGCGTTTTTTAGGTTTTGCCAATTACTATAGACGCTTTATTCAAGACTTTTCATCCATTGCATCTCCCATTGTGGCCCTAACTCGGAAAGGGGCTAATACTAAGCAATGGTCATCTGAGGCTCTCCAAGCCTTTCAAATCCTCAAAGAGTCCTTCTCGTCTGCTCACATTCTGCGACAGCCTGATGTGACACTCCCCTTCTTCCTAGAAGTAGATGCCTCTAATGTGGGCTTAGGAGCTATTCTCTCCCAACGCTCGGAGCAACAAAAATTACATCCTTGTGCCTTCTACTCTCGGGGTCTCCTGCCCGCAGAGAAAAATTATACTATCAGGGACAAGGAGTTGCTGGCCATCAAAGCTGCATTAGAGGAATGGAGATACTTGTTGGAAGGAGCTCGCCATCCGGTGACGATCTTCACGGATCATAAGAACTTGTCATATTTGCAATCTGCTCAATGCTTGAACCCTCGTCAAGCAAGATGGTCTCTTTTCTTTTCCCGTTTTGAATTAATTATAACCTTCAAACCAGCCGCTAAGAACAAGAAAGCTGACGCTCTATCTCGAGCTTTTGTGACGTCCTCTGATGTAGAAGAGGCTCCCAACCATGCTATTCTAGACCCCAAATGTATTTCTCTGGCTGCTTCATCCACCAAAATGCTACCATTTGGGAAGACCCTTGTGCCTCCTACTCTGAGGAGGAAAATCCTTTCGTGGTTCCATGCCTCTCGTTTTTCTGGACACGCCGGTGAACACAAGACCTTTGAGATTCTCTCTCGTAGTTACTGGTGGCCTTCAATGAGGAGAGACGTCAAATAGTTTATTGCTTCCTGTGATCTATGTTCTCAGTTCAAATCCTCCCGCAGAACTCCAGCAGGGTTGCTGCGACCACTACCCATTCCGTCCAAGCCTTGGACCCATATTAGTATGGATTTCGTTACTGATTTGCCACCAAGTAAGAATCACAATACTATTTGGGTAGTGGTAGACAGATTTTCGAAGATGGCCCATTTCGTCCCTCTGTCCGGTTTACCTTCCTCGTCTACTCTGGCTGAACATTTCATTAAAGAAATCTTCCGCATCCATGGATGTCCGTCTGAGATTGTGTCTGATAGAGGAGTACAATTCGTTTCCAGATTCTGGCGGGCCCTTTGTAAAACCTTGGGCATACGATTAGCACTCTCATCGTCTTACCATCCGCAATCTAACGGACAAACGGAACGAGTCAATCAAGATCTTGAGACTTTTATTAGGATGTTCTCTTCAGCCAACCAAGACAACTGGGTAGAATTGCTCCCTTGGGCTGAATTCGCCCATAACAACATGTACCATGAGTCATCATCCAAAACTCCATTCTTTGTGGTCTACGGTCACCATCCGTCTTTTCCGGAATTTCCTGCCCTCCCACCCACCCAAGTTCCTGCTGTGGAGACTGCTTGTCAGACCTTCAAAAATATCTGGTCTCAGGTCAAAACCTGTTTAAAGAAGACATCTAACAAATATAAGTCTTTCGCAGATAAGAAGAGGCGGGCTATTCCACCACTAAAAATTGGAGATCGTGTCTGGTTATCTACCAAAAATATTCGTTTGAAGGTTCCATCTATGAAATTCGCCCCTCGTTTTATTGGTCCATATAGGATCATTCAAGTTATCAATCCAGTATGTGTTAAACTTCTTCTTCCTAAGAATCTTCGGATTTCCAATGCCTTCCATGTGTCCTTGCTCAAACCTCTCATCATCAACCGTTTCTCGACTCCTCCCTCAGCACCGCAGCCAGTTCAAGTTCATCAGGAGGAGGATTTCGAGATTACTGAGGTATTGGATACAAAAATTTCGCGAGGAGTCCTTCCGTTTCCTCGTTCACTGGAAGGGCTTTGGTCCTGAAGAGCGTTCATGGATCGAAGCTGAAGATCTTAATGCTCCTGCCCTTCTGAAGAAGTTTTATTCCAAAAATTCGGACAAGCCCGGTTCCAGGCGTTCTGTGCCCACCTTTAAAAGGGGGGGTACTGTCACTCACCGGACTGTGAGTGCTTCTTCCCGGACATTTAGGAACCGTGGCCGTCCTCCATCCTGAGGGACTGCGCATGCGCAGCCCTTTCTATACCTCCAGTGTATGTTCCTTTAACTTAATTGGCAGATCAGGCAACCTCCCTATATTAAGCACCTGTGGTCAACACCACGTTGCCTGATCTTGGAGTCTCATTCCCCATGAGTCTCTGAAGGTGTTCCTGTGTTTCCTCGTTTATTCAGCCCAGCTGATTCCTGTGGTTTCCAAACCACTTCTACCTCTGTGGTTTCCAAACCACTTCTACTACTGTGGTTCCCATACCACTTCTACCATCTATTGTATCATCGTGACTGTGAGCTGATTCCTATCCGTTGCCTCCGTGCACTACAGTCTTCTAACCACTTCAACTCTACCATGTATCATTGGGACTGTTAGCTGATGCCTATCCGCTGCCTCCGTGCACTACAGTCTTTCATTCACATCCACTCACCTGTTCATGATTGTGACTGCCAGCTGATTCCTATCCGCTGCCTCCGTGCACTACAGGCTTCAACCTGCAACTCGTCTGTGTTTCATCATCGTGACTGCTAGCTGATTCCTATCCGCTGCCTCCGTGCACTACAGTCTTCAACCTGCAACCCGTCTGTGTTTCATCGTGACTGTTTGGCTGATTCCTATCCGCTGCCTCTGTGCGCTTCAGTCTTCAGTCCTTGTCAACTCTCCCGTGTTTCCTTGAGTCTGCTGCCACTATTGCTACCCGCTACTCTCCGTGATCAACTGCTCCAGTTCAACTCTGCTCCGGTGTCCCATCGTTACTGCACCTGCTGGTTGCTATTGGCTACCTCCATGTTCCCGCAGAGACCCGCTGCTGTTACTTCTCAGCGCTACTCATCCATCTACTGCTGATCCGCTCTCCACGCCTTCCTGTGTTCCCTGCTGGTCTACCTACCTGTGCGCTGCACCTGCTAGACCACCGCTTCACCCATCCAGGGACTTTGCATCCTGCCGGCCTCCTGCCGTTCAGGTATCTCTGCACTCCTGTCTGACTGCCTTCTCCTGAACCACGGTATGCATACTTCCCATTGACTGTGCTGTGTATTGCATACCTTGCTGGACTGTGTTGGTTCTCCTCTGGAGTGTACTATCCGCTGAGTCTATTGCCATCATTGACTGTGTTATCTCATGCGGGATTACTTCAAGAGACTTTCTATATTGGCAGTGTTGTTCAGTCATTTATACATTTATATTGTGCATATTACTGTGGATCAAAGTCAAGGTGCCCGTGTATATATTGTGTTGTAGTCTCTCCCCGTGCACCTCCTCACATATATATTCAGTGGTACAACTTGCTAGTGGCAGACCACTGACCCCTGTTTACAGTTTCACCTGTTCCAGTATCCTCTCACATAGCAGTGGTACAACTTGCTAACGCAGACCACTGACTCCCCGGATACCTCCACTTGGATTCCATTCCTTCACTCAGACAGCGGTACAACTTGCTATCCGCAGACCGCTGACTCTCATCACCTCCTCGTTTCTGTTGGACATTCCTCCTCACTATAGCAGTGGTACAACTTGCTACCGCAGACCACTGACTACCTTCACGTGTCCTTTGTCCATACAGTTCCTCGTGTATTACTACCTCCATATTGCCAGTGCTGCTAGTCATAGACTTTCCTGAGCATCTCATCATCTGCTATTTCCTGTTCCGTGATCACCCTGCTACCAGAGTACCATATTACCACCTATACTGCTCTGGTAAGCCTATCACCTGGTGATCCCTGGGTAAAGACTCCTAGTGCCCGTGACAACTTGCTTTTATGCTCAACATCTATATACCCTTTTACTATTGTACCAACTGTAACTCTTCATTTAATTACAGTGATACTTATTGTAAATTATTGCATTATTCTTTTGGATTAACATTCTACATACAAAATTATTCCTTTCATCAAATATAGAACAAGCCTAATAATGAATGCAAGATGTACAGATTGTGCAACACCTTTTATTCACTTTTTCAATGCTGAATGATATATGCATTGCAACTACTTCCATAAGAATTTTTGAAATTGTTAACCTCGATCATGTTTAACATGGTCATTTTTAGTGCTTGCTTTACTTTAACTGTAGTACCTGTGCCTGTATCGGATGACCAAGGACCACCCAGTATGGCCCCAATACAATGTCAATCATTGGTCCTTTTAAGAGAGGACCAATGACTATTCATGTATGCTAATGAGACTTCCCTTGATATTGGGAGAACTGCACCCCACATTCAATTCTAAATCAGCAATCCCTGACAAAGCCCGCAAGGGCGAAACACGTAGGTTAACCACATCAATTATTTTCCAGCTCATAAGATTTTATTATCATCTGCATTTTTACATCACCTAACCGAAGAAACTTAGCATTGTGCACATGGGTGAAGACTACAGCACTGAATACAGTACACACGGACACATCTGTGCAGCATACAGAAGCAGTCACCAGACAAAAGGATGCAAGATTCGGACCAGGCTCCCCGGGCAACAATCCAGAAGGAAGGGTAAGTCACAGAGAAAACCCCCTTCCTGATTTTACCAGCCGCCACTGCATATATAGATGTAGGAGGGAACTTTCCTTATATGAACCGTGCCTGTGCCTCTTGTTTTTATTGAACTTTGCAACAAGAAGTGGACATTAGTTTATACTATAGATGGGCGGGCTCGGTTCCCCGAGAACCGAACCGAACCAAGAACCGAACCCACCCGAACGTTGCCTAACCGAGAACCGAGCCAAGCAGAGGGAGAGAGCAGGGTGTAGTCACAGGCTGATTAGAGCAGGGACAGACAATACAATTCTGATTCCAATTCTGATAACAATCGATAGAGAAGAGAGGAGGAAATTTTTCAATATTTGGCACTACAAGTGCTTTGAGGTGTCCCCCATTCTTTTGCATTAATATTTCTGGCCGTCAAAAGTACTATCTGTCAGCAGATTTAAAAAATAATTTTTAGCACTCCCAAGTGCTTTTGAGGGGTCCCCCATTCTTTTGCATTAATATTTCTGGCTGTCAAAAGTCAAATTTGTCAGCAATCTTAAAAATAATTTTTAGCACTCTCAAGTGCTTTTGGTGTGTCCCCCATTCTTTTGCATTAATATTTCTGGCTGTCAAAAGTCCTATCTGTCAGCAGACTTAAAATATAATTTTTAGCACACTCAAGTGCTTTTGGGGTGTCCCCCATTCTTTTGCATTAATATTTCTGGCTGTAGAAAGTCATATTTGTCAGCAGTATCTAAAACAATTTGTAGCACTACAAGTGCGTTGGGCCAATAATGGATTCTAAGCAGTCCACATATGAGCAGAATCAGCAACCAGGTTGTGTCACCAGTCCTGATGGTAGTGTTTTCACTACATCATCTGGGAAAGGCGATGTCAAACTACACAGTCTTTTGAAATCAGGCAAAAAAACACACCCCCTAAAAAAAATTACTGTGTTGAAGCACAAAAGAAGTGTAACTGAGGAAAAGTTAACTGCCGATAAAAATAAAATTGCCAACATGCCATTCTACACACACAGTGGCAAAGAAAGAATGAGGCCTTCGCCTTTCTATATTAGTGGCAGATCAAAAAATGTTACTGAGCCTTTTTCTTGTACGGACACTCGTGACAAAGCAAAACCAAGTAATTTGGAGTCTAAAAGTGGTGCACAAGTACTGTTACGCGTGAAAGCCGAGCTGCAAGAAATCAGTAAGGCATTAGAGGATAATGTATGCTCTGAATCAAAAATGACAATAATCCCTGGGGAGGGTCCATCCACCAGTGGTGTATGTCTAATCGTGAGCATTCTGTTAGTGACAGTGTACCCATAAAGAAGGTTCCTTTCAGCAGTTCTGCTGATGTGTGCCTTAACAGCCCGAGTGTAGTCGGTGATACACCAATTGAGGATGCCACTTTTGAATTAGAAGAGGATGAGGGGGAGATTTGTGTAGGCGACGAGGGCACTAATGATGATGTTGATGATTATGATGCAGACAGATACCAAATTGCCTTTCTCAATTTCTATTTATATTCTAGACTCTATACGGCTGAATAGTTTACTATTTTACTCCTAGTGGAGAGGGGGTCTGATGCAGACAGATACTAAACTACCTTGGTCCATTTATTTTTACTTTCTAATTCCACAGTCTATGCAGGCTGCTTTTTTTCTATTCAACTACAAGTGGAGGGCGGGGGGGGGGCATAGATAGCCACCAAACTACCGTGGTCCATTTATTTTTACTCTCTAATTCCACAGTCTATGCAGGCTGCTTTTCTTCTATTCAACTACAAGTGAAGGGCGGGGGGGACATAGATAGCCACCAAACTACTGTGATCCATTTATTCTTACTTTCTAATTCCACAGTCTATGCAGGCTGCTTTTTTTCTATTTAATTACAAGTGGAGGGCGGGGGAGGGCATAGATAGCCACCAAACTACCGTGGTCCATTTATTTTTACTTTCTAATTCCACAGTCTATGCAGGCTGCTTTTTTTCTATTCAACTACAAGTGGAGGGTGGAATATAAACCCAAAGTCGATGAATGCATTGCCAATAGGCAAAGATGAAGAGGAAGACAACCAGGTTTGTGTGGAGAATTAAGGATGGCCTACCAGGGATTAAACTGTTTTGTTCCTAATTTATTAGCTTTAGAATTACTTAACTTATCCAAGAAACAGGTGGAGCACTAAATTAGGTTATTTTATACCCAAAAACATTGATTTTAAAAACAAAATTGCAAAACAAAACCAAACAAAACCAAAACCAAAACACGCAAGGGCGGTTTTGCAAAACCAAAACCAAAACACGAAGGTAATCCAGATCCAAAAACAAAAACAAAACCAAAACACGGGGGTCAGTGAGCATCTCTAGTTTATACACACAGGACCGTGTGCGTCAACTTTATTCATAAACTTTAGCCTCATTCATTTTGTGGACTATATTGGCAAATAGGAACCTTATGGTAGTCTACTATCATTTATCATAAGCCTGGATTATCTTTATATGGACCACTGTGCCTTTTTGGACTTTCATTACCACTGGAATCATTTGAGATCATCTTAGTATTTTGATCATCAGCATTTGGTGATAATTGCAAGTTACCTACATTGTTTGTTTTCTGTCATCAGAGCACTGATATTCTCTTTTTGCTTTCATTACAATGTTTGATTATTTACATGTTCCACTGGATTTATTCAGTTTACACCTACTGGTTTTTGTCAGCATTTGCATATACATCTACACAGTGTCGGAGTGGGGCATGAAGGGCCCACCGGGGGACTGCAACACTAGGGGCCCACCACAGGCGTGTGGTCAGCCATCATAGATGCGGGACCTGACACTAGAGGGGGAGTGGTCAGTCCACGAAGGACAGCTAGGACCTTACTGTAGTATATAAAGCATACAGTGTGTGTATAAAGAATACACAGTCTTGACCTGCCCCTTAGATTGGGCAGAACAGTCACCAAAAATCAGGATTGTCCCACTAGACCAGGTTTGGCTAACCTGTGGTACTCCAGGTGTTGTGAAACTACAAGCCCCAGCATGCTTTGCCAATATATAGCAGCTTATTGCTGTAAGGGTATGCTGGGACTTGTAGTTTCACAACACCTGGAGTACCACAGGTTAGCCAAGCCTGCAGTAGACTCAGAATATTTGACAGACTGTCCTACCTGTTGTTGTCCATTTTACCACCTGTGGCTGCTGGTTTCTTTAGTTGCGGCTTGCCTGGATCCTGGAATGTTGAGGGCCCTATTTGGCAAAAGTAATGGGTACATTTAGAAACGCCAACCATCCCTGCCATTAAATCAACAGCACCCACATTTAATAATTAGGCCTCTCTCCAGCCTCAACATTAAAGTAATAGTGCTCACATTTGATAAATAAACCTATTACCCTCCCTCCAAACAGCCCCAGCATTTTCATTTAATACATCCATTTCCCACGACCATTCCTAGCATTAAATAATTAATATTCACATTTAATAGATAACCCACCTCCTCACACTCAGACCCACATTCAATTAATGACCCAAACCACCTCAGCATTATTTATTGTCTTGCATTCTATTTGGTTAATAGAATAAATCCCAGGTGCAGGTGCCAATATGTTATATGTAAGTAAGATGGAAAATAATATTAATATTTGAGCAATAGAGTGCTAAAGCTGCTAGAACTTAATCTTGACACAAATAGTGGACATAAACCACAGCAAATAGTCATATATTAGCTCTGATTCCTCTACAGTGAGTTACACTAATGGAAGAAAATGTCACTGTAACGCTCATTGCAACACTCACTGTAACACTCGTTGTAACACTCGTTGTAACACTCACTGTAACACTCATTTTGGCCTGTACCAATTTGTGGTTCTGCTGTTTGGTGTGAAAAGCGAACAGGAAATTTTCAATGATTTATCCTCTGACGACTAGAAGAGATGTCTGGCTGGATGAGGGCTGAGCTACAGACATACACATCGTTTTGACACACTGTAACATTTAAATAATTACTATCTGAGACAATACATATGCAGACCTTATAAATAAACCAAATATATATTTAGGACACAGATTTGGGGGGTACTACGGTCAGATGCTGCTAAATTGGAGGCTACGACCTGCTGGCCTAGTCCAAACACCCAAAAACAACAGTTAGTATCGGTCGGATCTTATTGTACGTACATTCAACTGGGGGTTGGGACCACTCCCCCTTCATCTTCCCACTGGCAGCATACTGATTATTAGACTAATAAGAAAGTGCGGACTCCCAACTATAGTTTCAATATGTTAAACTGAGACAGTCCTATGCCTCTGTACTAGGAGGGAAGCTGTAGTGATTCCTAGGAAAAATTCTGGCCTGTATATGCATATAATAATGGGCTTAAAAACAATACAGTCAGCTTTTCAAATGTTCATTTCTATAAATGTGTCCTTTGGTGTTAAAAATAGCAACACTTTTTCGGTGTTGACCGTACGAAGCATGAATAGTTAGCTTACTTACACTATTGCAATCCAGTAATAATAATAATCTGGGAAGCAGGTACTTTTTATCTCCACATGTTTTTATGGAGGTGGCATATGCATCTGTGATGCTCCTTCCCCTGTTCTTAGAATGGAATGAAAAGCCTGAAACTGTGGTGATTCTAAGAAGTTTTTTCGGAGCCACTGTTGGATTGTTGTCCCCGGTCTTTGTCTAAGACACTAAAGTGGCAGATTTAATTAACCTTATCCCATAGACATGCAAGGGAAAATGAGCGAAATTTCTGTATTGTATTAGCAGGAAAGGTATGCAGTCAGACTAAGTGCGGTGTGTGATTCTCATATATAGCAGAAATGGGGTATGTCTGTGTGAGCGGGATTTCCTGCTGCAGGTACCTGCGCATTTCACCCTCATAGCAGAGCTTATCAAGGTATAAGGCATAGGTGTGTCCCAGAATTATGGTTTTTGTTTTATATAGGTGTATTCATGACTATGCAATTAAATATGTGTCCTGATTGTGCTGTTAATGTTGCTCTTAATTGTGAGGCTCTTAATTGTGAGGTCCTGCGATGTCAGCACATCAAAGGTCTGGCTCCATGGCAGCGTTTATATCCACTTTGTCCATAGCATAAATTTAACAATGCATGTATCTGTAATCAATTAATTGGATACATCTGAGTAATATTTTAAAGGACGGCTCAAAGCATTTGCTATCCAATAATAGAGACATTCAGTCACAAGTACAAACATAGAGTTGCAAGTTCCAATTGGTTGTCCTTATAGCTGTAAAAACCAATGTTGAGTTATATACAGCATAAGAGTCTGTCTGTCTGTGATAGGTCCACAGCAGAGTTTTTTCTGCGAATGATAACTATCTACCTGTAGATGTCCATATATTCTGATAATTGAATGAATATACAAATGTGAGCACAAAATGGTGCTCTTAGATATAACAGTTCAGTACTTATCTATGTATGTTCAGATAGCGTTAAATGAAGCATGGGTTAGAAGAGTAGATAAGCTCATATACTACACCGGCGGTTCCCAAAGTGTGCGCCGCGGCTCCCAGGGGTGCCGCGGCGCTGTCACTGGGGTGCCGCGGGCCAGACATATAAAAAAAAAAAAAAGAACACATAAACTTACCGATCCGCCGGGCGCCGGGACCCAGCAGACTCCTCTCCCTGCAGCAGCTGTCACTGAATATCGAGGTCAGTAACAAGCTGCGGGAAGAGGAGGCTGCTGGGTCCCGGCGCCCGGCGGATTGGTAAGTTTATGCGTTCTTTTTTTTTTTTTTTTTCTATGTCTGGCCCGTGGCAGAGGAGTGACAGGGATCGTGGCAGCGGAGGGTGACAGAGGGGCAGAGTGAGAGTGACAGCGGGTCAGAGTGAGAGTGACAGCGGGGCAGAGTGAGTGTGACAGCAGGGGCAGAGTGAGAGTGACAGCAGGGGCAGAGTGAGAGTGACAGCAAGGGCAGAGTGAGAGTGACAGCAGGGGCAGAGTGAGAGTGACAGCGGGGCAGAGTGAGAGTGACAGCAGGGGCAGAGTGAGAGTGACAGCGGGGCAGAGTGAGAGTGACAGCAGGGGCAGAGTGAGAGTGGCAGCAGGGGCAGAGTGAGAGTGACAGCAGGGGCAGAGTGAGAGTGACAGCGTGAGAAGGGCAGTGGAGGGGGAAACAGGGTGATAGGGGCAGTGGAGGGGGACACAGCGTGAGAGGGGCAGTGGAGGGGGACACAGCGTGAGAGGGCAGAGGAGGGGGGACAGCGTGACAGAGGGCAGAGGGGGCAGTGTGAGAGAGGGCAGTGTGTCTGGATGCAGAAGGGGCAGAGTGCCTGAGGGCAGAGTGTCTGGATGCAGAGGGGGCATTTTTACATACAACTAAATAAGTATTTCTGTCCTGACCTAAATACTTATTACAATTTTTTGACCCAACTACTTCTAAAAGAGGACTGCTCAATAATTATTTTGGAGGGGTGCCTTGAAAAAATTTGGAGACTCTAAGGGTGCCGCAAACTGCAAAAGTTTGAGAACCACTGTACTACACTCATATGTACACTGTTTAATCTTCCATCCTTAGGGCATAGACAAGGTAATTGTTGCTTCCAGAGATATTTTGCTTGTAAGGTTATATTGTGCTGTCCACACATACATGATATTTTTGGTGGTGTAAAATTCAAAATAGATTTTAAAGCCCCTAAATTAAGGTTGGTGGAAGCTGCCATCACGGTAATTCGGTGCAGCTTGTGATCATTTTCTAGGTACATCTGTAGCCTATTCTGAATATAATAGACGATTGTATACACTAAACAGGTTTTACAAAATTTACCTTCAGATCTGTGCTCTTCATCTGTCATAACCATCGGCTGAAAAGATCAAGACAACTGCCGGTTGTGAGTGCATACACACTGCAGAATTGGAAAGACATTGTTCCATCGTTGAATGAGATTTTTAGTTCGGTTTTAAAAATCAAATGAAACAATATGATGTGCTTTCGAACGATAATTGTTCATTGTTGGAGTGTACACACTAATGCGATATCGGGTCGAATGGTTGTTTATCGTATCATTGGCCTGATAATTGACTGAAAACCCTGTACTGTGTACCCACCCTAACAGCACACTGCTCCCTTGTTCTATTTTGAGTATGAGTAAAGGCTCGGACAATGTCATAAGGCAACTGGGCATTAGCAATTCAAAAAAGTACCTAGATCAAAGTCTATATTTATACATTTAATGGATAATGTATTGAGATCGCATATCCAATGGTATATCCAATGAGCCTCTTCTTTTGAATTTAATGCTATAAAACTGCACCCTCTCCATGGCTTAGGGACTTTTTTGATCCCAGTGAATTTTAGGGTTGTTGAATTAAATATCTATGTAACAAAAAATATTAACACATTTTACAAATTGCAAAAAAGAAGAATATATATATCAAGTAGAATGGCATACAAGTGAATATGAAACAGAGGATTAAAATTGTAATAAAAAACGTCAGAATACAATGTAGTCAATGAAGTCAAACAAACAATGATGATCCTCAAAAAGCTCTAAACTCAATGTAAGAAGAGATGTACTACTCAGCTGTATGTTTTTCTTTTTTTGTGTGACAAAAAGGGGGTTGTATAGTGAGGGAAGGGGGTGTAGGTTTGTGGTTTATGATTCCATTCCCAAAGGCGACCAGAAGATAAGTGGACAAAAAGTCTGATATAAAATAAATATTTTTAAAAACAACAAAATTAATGAAAAAATAGTTTAGACATTTCCTGGGATTGAGGAATTATAGAGATAACAAGGTTTCCGTATTTTGTGGGAGGTCTTGATCCTGGTGTTAATCAGGCTTGAAATAAATTCCATAGAGACTTTGTAACAGATTCTGGAAATAACCATGTTTATGTTTGGCTGGTTTCATTTTTGCCACAGAAAATATAAATTTATCACTGCACCAGGTATTGTACATCCACAGGAATTTGGAGAATTTATATCCAGCCAGAATATCATTTATATATATAAACTGGGAGGTGCATCCTTACATAAATTGTAATCTATTTTTAACACACAAAAAAAGAGAAAAAGTATGTATCTAGAGGAGCACTCTGGTATGAAGAATGAAATTAAAATATAATCAAAATGTTATTGGTAATTTATTAAAAATAGATCAACCTTCTGACTGTATACATGACAACGAACAGTCTGAAAAACACATATAGGGGAGTTTTAGTGCATTAGTTGTGCAAACGTCATTTAAAATCACAGTATAATACTACTGTGCCCTATCAATTTACATTTTAATCTCACCTTATAGAATGCTATGTGTTCACCAATACTTGGTTTCCCCTAGAACTTCAACCATAGTAGTAGCGGCTTATCAACTTATGGTATTCATGGGTGTGGACAGAATACAGCAGAAGATCAGCAGGAAGCAGGATAAAGACAGAAATAAATGCAGGGACACTAAGTATCCTGGTATAGAGTACAGAGTTAAGGGTCAAAAACAGGTACAAATGTAAGTATCTGGGAATCCTGGTGTAGAATGCAGATGCAAGGTCCTAAGAGAAGGACAACATTTTGAGGACAGAGGTTGGCATTAAACTGGCTCTTAGTACTGGCTATGGTCAGTAGTGGCAGAGATCCAAAACAAGGATAGTAACAGTGGTTATGGCTAGTGGCAGACTAAGGACAATCCAGGAAACAGGCTAAGGTCAAAAGGCAGGCAGAAGTCAAAGGCAGGGTCAGTAAATGATTTGGGTCAAACATAGGGAGTTAATTCTTTAAATAACTTGAAGAGCAAAAATTAGAGACTGGAAACAGTCAATAACATCTCATTTGCAGATAGAAAGATCTTAATCTGTTAAAGCCCCTTCACATCTGGGTTAAGCAAACCAGATCTGTTTAAATACAAATGTAACATGTCTTTGTAGTGCTAGGGCGTGTATGTAGCTATGTCAAAATAAAACAAAGAGGTTACTTAGCCCCTGGCCTCTGGGTCCCAGATGGTTTTCTCCAGTCAGAACTCCAGCAGTCTCCTTCTCTCTGGAATCTTTTTTTTCTCTTCTCAGATGTCCCTCCACTGTCTCTCAGGAGTCTTTACTCTGCTCCAGCCCTCTGTTTGAATGTATAGGCCAACAGACAGATGTGCCCTCCCCTTGCAAGCAGCTCCATTTGAGTTTTAGATAGAAGGGCAGATAGGGGCTCATCTCCCCATCTGTATGTCCAGAACCAGCCTGACAGGCTCATATATCCTGATTTTTTTCAGCTCCTTTTTACAGTTTTGTTTCTGGTAAGGATCTGCTCCACTCTCAATCACACTCCAATTAAATTTTAGTGTTTTTTCCTCTTTCTGTTTATCACTGTCCATTAGAGACCATTCTAACTCCCAACTGCCACTCTCTCCCTGAGGTAAAACCTCTTTCTCTCAACTGCCGCTCTCTGCTTTTTCATTTTTCTTTAGCAATCTCTAACTACAGTGCGCATATGTGGGCCATCGGGTTTGCTGGTGTTACACAAACAGTAGTTCAAGAAAGATCTTGCAATCCAATGGACAGAAAAATAAAACAGTAAGATGATGTGAAATTCTCCCTACAGCAAATTAAGAGTGGATTGATCAGGACTTTTCTTAGCCGCGCAGCTAATTATATGCAATTTACTGGTCTAGCCAAGATGTAATTGGTTGACAGAAAAGGGGAGTCCTGAGCACTGTCTCTTTGTATCACACAGCAATACTTGAATCTCTATTGACGTGGAAAAAACAGTGCTGTGCAGCTCCATTCATGTATATGGTTCATTCCTTTCTATACCCCATTCATTTCAAAGGAGTTTCTACATGTAATGCACAGCTTGAAATAAATGCGATATATAAACTGCTTCTGTAAACAACTGTTAGATTTTTAAATAATTGAAAAGTATTTTACCATTTTGTTTATTTATCTGCGAACTGTTTGAAAATTGAAGTTTGCAATTCATTTTGTTGTTCGAGATTCACCATTAAAAATCGTTAAACTGTATCAAACCAGCTTTAGAAGTTTGAGCATCTCTACTTTCCAGTAAGTACCTTTTCTGAAGAATGCCTGGCATATGCAATTCACTGTATATGCCCATCCCTTGCTACAGCATTACATACTCAACGTCACTGTATTTGAAATGACTTGTGAAATAGCTTTTCACGCTAGTCAGTTCAAACCACTAACATCAATCAAGTGACACAGTAAGGGGGCCAGATGCAAACAGAGGACTGCACATATAGCGCTCAGTAAATTAAGAATCTACAGAAGAAATGTGAAATACATACATTTAACACACTGTATTAATTATTAATTATTAACAGTGATGACTTATGTTTTCATTATCACTGTTTAACAATTACATAATTCCAAGCGAAATATCCATCAGGGCAAATTTGTAGTATTAGTGAACAAATGTAGTATTACATTTTTAATTAATTTACTCTTTTTTGTGCCTATACACACAAACCTACAGTAATTATGTGATAAAGACAGCAACACTACCTTTACATTATACATTCTCATGATTAGAGCCCTATATGACTTATTTATCAGTATTATACTTGTTTTCATTTTTTACTAGCAATATGCATAATAATAACAATAATAATTTCAGTATATTTCTTGGTTTCATCTGGGATTTGTCATCCAAACCAAGGAGTTTGATGAAGCACAAGACAGAGACACATAAACTGTTTTCTGCACTCATAGCTGTCATCTGCTTTTCCAAATTTCTTTACATAGAGACCTTAACATATAGACCAAGAAATTTAATTTTTTAGTTACTATTCTATTTCTTAATGTATACTTATTGATATTTACACAGTACTTATCATGTTGTCTCTTTAAAGGTCTCTTTATCAAATAAAAGTTATTCCAGGTGTAGATCTGTTAGATTATCTACCAGGCTTCCATCCATTACATGTGCAAATCAGCTTGATCATGTTTGAGCTTAAATTAATACATGTTAATGTTTTTTTAATTGCAAAAGGTGAACATTAATGTGAACAGCAAATGGTGAGAACAACAGTGTTTTCAGTTTGAATTAAAACAAATGTTGAAATGCTTTTTATTATTTACAAATATTATTTAAATAATGCCTAAAAACCAAAATATTTTAAAAAACAAGTAAAATGCAAACTGTAAGCCTCTAACATGATCAACTAACCTCAAATTCAATTGCTGAATCTATCAGTAAACACAAGGTGTACATTTCGAATCACAATTTCAAAGTCGGGTCAATTGGAAATCATGTTCATGGCCATTAAAGCAGTACAAATTTGATCGAACTTTGAAGCGGTTCAAAATTATCAAGCATCTCTAATCATAAACCAACAAAGATTGTGTACAGACTACAGTGTTTTCAGGCGATTATCGGGCCAAACAAACGATAAATGACTCAGCCCTATATTGCATTAGTCAAACAGAAAAAAACAATACGTGTGGCGCTGTGGAAAACCTATACCACTGGCAGGGCCATCTTTTCCATTGGGCGCGATGGGCAGCTGCCCAGGGGCCCCAGGGGCAAGGGGGCCCCATAGGCACGGATTTAATGAGAATAAATAATCCTGCAAAAGAAAAAAACCTGCAAAAAAAACCTACAAGGGTCACTGAGCAAGTACATCTATCTATCTCTATCTCTATATATCTATATCTATATCTGTATCTGTATACATCTATATATCTATATCTATATCTATATCTATATCTAGGGGCCCCAGTGCACTGCTTTGCCCGGGGGCCCATAATGTTGTTAAGATGGCCCTGACCACTGGTGGTTAAATCAATGTGACTGGAGTCTCTTATAAGAACCAGAAGAGAATATTTAGAAACATAAATGGTCTAAAAAGATACAATGTTTTATTCACAGTGAATTCAGTCATAGGAATACACAAATTAAAATATAAAAACATTGCCAGCCAGCATTTAAACCATCAATTATTCCTTATATGATATAAAAAAAAAAACTTCAGTACTGAGGTAGCAAATTGAATTAATTACAATAGTAATGCTTTTTCATTCCAGTATAGAGAGGCTTATTCCCACAGTTCAAAAAGTGGGTATATTCTTTTTGGAGGCTATGGCTTCAACTTATACCACCCCATAAGTTGTTAAATGGAATTCAAAGATATTTCTCTGTAATCACAGCTAAATTGCTTCTCAATATTCGTCAAGTGAATACATCGAAACAGTCATCTAGCTCCCTTTTTTTGGGGGGGATTGTGCTAATCCTGCTAACAGTTCAAAACATAAGCAACGTGCTGCTTACCAGTGTCGTCTTCACCCCTCCGGAAGGAATTAGTAAGTAACAGCACAAAAAACTTCAGGCACAGACCTACTTCATAGGCACCTTCTTATTTGCTCCTTTGATTATAGCGCAATGTCGCGCGGCAACGAATATAGCCCACTAACCAGCGGGGAAAAGAATACTTCTTACAAAATAAGTCTCTTTAGCGCAATCAAGCGCAGCTTCAAATGGAGTCCCTTTGATAACTGGAAGATGCCAACAGTCATTTCGGTATAGCGTTATTGTGTTAGAGCCGACATAAGTGAGATATGGTGTCCGCAGGTGTGTAAGAGAAGTAACAGACCTTACTGACGCGTTTTGTGCCTGTACTAGGCACTTTCTCAAAGCTACTCAAGGTCTGTGTATAATCCTTAAATAGGGAGCCGAGATCACAGGTATATTCACTGATTGAAGTTTCCTGTTTGCATTCATTTAGCCCACAATACTGTTTCTTGCATTATGGAGCCACACTTAAGCTTGGCCCTTCTTTAGAATTATCTATTTAGATTCTTCCATGCAACAAGATGTTCCAAACTCAGTAAAACATTTATTTCCATCATGTATATCAATAACATATGTGAATATTGCATTAGAGTGTATGCTGCAACGATGAACTGTTATCATTCCAAAGCACATCGTATCGTTTGATTTGATTTTTAAACTGGACTAAATAATCTTGTTCAATGATGGAACTATGTTGTTCCAATTCTGCACGGTGTATGCACACATGACCGTCAGTGTCCATAGACCTCTATTGAGTGTGCATGAGTCATTATCTTTTTCCGCCTATGGTTATGACAGATGAAGAGAACAGTTGTGAAGGTAAATGTAAAATGTGTTTAGTGTGTACACATGAATAAGCATGCTGATCAGGACTTTTTTTTTTTTAATCGCTAGTAAAATCGTTAAAGATATTGCATCCCGAGAAATTTTGTATAGTGTGTACCCAGCCTTAATTGTGCTTAACATACAAGTCTGATAAACATTTGTGTATAAGCAACGAACTACAGGTATTGAAATTTTGGGGCAGGATAATGCAAGTTATTTCTATTTGAAACATTATTATTGCCTTTATTAAATTCTTACCTGGTTCCAACATATGCCTCAGCATTGCACAGTAATGGTTGAATATATTCAGATAAAAGAAGTAATTACTTTATTAATGTAATGGTGTTTGTAACATTAACACTGTTTTGAGAATTTCTCTCTTTGTTGGTAAAATGTGTTTTCTTACTGATACCTTAATACTGCAAAAAGGAAATACAACCTTGTTTCAATACATAAATTGAAGAATATTTTTGTTATCTTGTTTAAAACAGCTATGGAGTGCTTTGTCGTCAACCAGCAACCAATAAGTAAGATTGCAAAAAAACCCCGAAAAATAGCAGCTAGTATTACATGCAATTGCCTTTGTAGTTTATTTCACTTTAACCATTTTTTTTTACTTATCCATATCAGCTTTCCTGGGATTTATAATTATCAATAACAGGGCAAAGGAGTAATCATAATGTGCACCGTGATACACAGCTTTTTTGTATTATGTCAGTAATTGTCAGTCACTAGCATTCACCTCTTACAAACATTGTAGGAGGATGTACATAGTAGCAAGTCATCAACTTGGCCTTTCTCTTCTGCGATTGTATGGAGTGAGAAGACGTGGTGGTCTTGGTGAGGATGGGTGCCATGAAGGCAGCTGTGCAGGGGCGTGTAGGTAGTTCTTTCTAGAGATCAGCCATGTCTGTCTTTAACTACATTCTAGCACAGTCATGTCTATTATACAAGGGCACAGCAAAGAGATTTTATAGTAAAAAAAATAATTATTAAAACAAACAATGCTACAGTAAAATATATGCATATTGCACAATACAAAATGCTGTATGCCAGTATGCTGATAGAAAAGAAATTACAAATATAGTATTATGTAGAAGGTTTGAATACCATTTACTTGAACACTTTTCTGCTGGGTGGATAAATGTAAATGTGCCTTGACTCGTTCTCTGTACTTAATGTAAACCATTTATGAAAGTGTGAGGTATATTTATCACACCAAGGAACTAATGTAGGGCTACTTTAAACAAAACATGGCTTTTTTGAAATGATGATGAAAGTGAACATTGTTCTAAATGCAGTTCAATTGTACAATTTACCCTGCTGGGCCTAATGCACATTTAAATTCTTAGAAAAAACGATTAGCATATTATTTTGAAGAAAAACTAACCCATTTAGACTCCCTAATCCCAAGCTACATTATATTATAAGTCACGTGTATAGCATTTCCTTAAGTCTTGGTATTGTAATGTAAAAAGAGGCAGTCTAAATATCCATTAACTGTTTCTGAAAACCATAATGAAAATTAATATATACCTTGCAGAAATAGAGCCCCGTGAGAAGGCTCAAATTGAGTTTCAGTGCTCCATTGAGTTATTTGTATTGTAACTTTTAATTATAAATTAATTTAAAATTCGTATATTAAAGACAGGTAAAATTGGCTTTGATCTTTGATGTTGTAGCTGATCCAAGGAGCAGCCGGATTTCCTCTTCTTTTAAACACTGACCACCGCAGTTCTGTGTGTACCACAGAAGGGGCATTCCGTTTGCATGTCAGAATGAATACAGCACCTGGAAATCCACCCTACATGTTTTGTTTTAACAACCTCGTCAGGAGTATGGCTTCTTGCATTAAGAAGATATTTTATATATCAACAGTATGGTAATTAGATTAACTGCTCCAATGCCATGTTGACCTATTGTTGCCCTTCAGTATCCAATAAACCTATTTTCATATCACTCTAGTTCGGTAATAACCTCCACAATGCCAATTTACTAATTATTCTAAAAAATTAACACCAATATGAGTTTTTAGTTTATCTTTGTGTAAACTACATTTGTTGGAATAATCAGCATGTTCACTGAAATTTAGTTGCCTCATTAGTCCTCACATAGCAATGGGCTGGGTTTATAGAAAAAAAAACTGTTTTACAAAGTTTCACATATTAGAAATGACACCTTTTCAATCTTTGAGTTTACATAGTAACATAGTAATATAGTAACATAGCTGATGAGGTTGAAAAAATACACCAGTCCATCAAGTTCAACCTATTTTTTATCTCCTGCGATCTTATATTTGAAATTGATCCACAAGAAGCAACCACCAATCTTTTTAAAATAGGAAAAATTCCTCCTGACCCAATATTGCAGTCCTATTTTTCCCTGGATCCATTACTATCCTTCGTTTTAATTAATGGTAATTAATTAATCGTAACCCTGGATACCCTTTTCTGCTAAAAGATTGTATAATTCTCTCTTGAACATATCAATTGAATCTGCCATCACAACCTTCCCTGGCAGTGAATTCCATATCTTGACTGCCCTTACTGTAAAGAACCTCTTCCTTTGCTGGTTGTGAAACGTCCTCTTCTCTAATCGTAGGGAGTGACCGCGTGTCCTGTGTACAGTCCTTGGGGTAAAAAATTCCAATGAAAGTTCTCTGTTTTGACCCTTATTGTATTTGTGCATAGTAATCATATCCCCTCTTAGACGCCTCTTTTTTAAAGTAAACATGCCTAAACTAGCTAGCCTTTACATAAGTTAATAACTCAATACCCTTTTTGTCACCCTGCACTGAACCCTTTTTAGTTCAAAATGTCTTTTTTAATAGAGTGGTGCCCAGAACTGTACTTCATATTCAAGATGAGGCCTTACCAACGATTTATATATTAGCAAAATTACACCTTCTTCTCTTGCATTTATGCCCTTTGGTATGCATGCCAATACTTTATTGGTCCTTGAAAATGCTGATTGACATTGAGCACTATTGCTAAGTCTAGTGTCTATGGCCACTCCCAAATCCTTTTCCATTTTAGATTCCCCTAAATTTATCCCATTTAAATTATGATTGTGTGCTTGTTTTTGATCCCTAAATGCATAAAATGCAAAATAAGCTCTTTGAAATATTCATACATGTAATAAAATGAAATAATCACCCTAGAACAGCTTATTCAGCATGGGATTGTAACCTCTAGAATTGCAAAAAACTAGTGACCCCCCCCCCCCCCAGGCCAACCATCCCCTTGCTCATTTTTTTTTTTAAAACACAATACAACTCAAAATCCCTTTTTCACCACTTAATCAAACTGTTAAATCTTCATCCTCAATGTAGTATGATGGGAATATTTTTTACTGAAGTAGTCCATATTTTATTAAATTAAAAAACCCTATAAGACAATGATAATTGTTCCTTTCAGAGACCTGTCACAAAATGGCATTGAAATTAATGGAGCCAGGCAAGCCTTTTACACTCAGCCAATTACAATTGGTTAATGATGTCACAGTACATTATGAGATATGCTCATGAATATCCAGATTCTCAAACCTATAGCTGCTTTTCGCTAGTGTTTTTTTGAGTTAAGTGTAATATTGATTGCTCATTGATTGTTAATAATTTAATAGTGTTCCAAAATTCTGATTCTATCAATTTAACATAATAAACTGACAAAATTTGATTGTATTTTTTATTTATATATATATAATAAATTACTTTTTCATAATGGGGTAGTATAATATTGCACAACATAATCAGGTATACGATATAGGTATTTATTTAAATTTCACAGTATAATAAGTAATATATTTTGTTTTCAACATGAGATCCATTTTGGAACATGACTTTTTAGACAACAGTTTTAGCTACAGTTGTTTTAGTGCTGGCATAGAGTACATGTGAATCTACAGACTAGGAACCAGGGGAATGGGAGATGCTGGATACAGCAGACGACTAGTCGATATCCGTGGAGGAGATGGTCACTGAAGAAAAAGGTAGAGCTGTGACGAATTTCCACTGGGACACACAGTATCCAGAGGCAAATAAAGATGCCTGTCTGTTGCTACCTTAGAAGATACATAATAGGTATCCTGGAAGAGAAATCTGCTGAATAAGTAACTGATGGAGAAGACGGTACTCTGGAGTGTGAGGCTGGTGAGTGGTGGATGTTGCCACCATCCGAAAAGGAGTCAAGAGCCACAGAAGAGTTACTTGACAAAAAAGAAGTTCCGGCCACTGTCGTTGAAGAAACCCCCTGTGTACCTGCTCTTGGTGATCAAGATGACTGCCCGGATTGGGTCCTGTGCAAGAGGGTGTTAAAGAAGAGGATCCAGGAGATGCAGTCCAGGTGTGCTGGGTGGCGACCCTTGGACTCAGCCGTCCAGAAGGATAAGTCAGTTGTGAGGACCAGAACAGAAAAGTTAGGGGGAAATGTGAGATTGTGCCTCTCCAGATGAAGACCCAGTGAAGATGGTGAAAAGGAAGAGAGAAGTACACTCACCTGACCAGCAATCCAGCGCTGGTAAGTTCTTCTTTCTTCCAGGTTCCTCGGAGCTGGGGACAGCGAATCGGAAACAATTCGCTGCCAGCCAATCAGTGGCTGGGAGGTTGAGACTATCATTGCTAATCTCTGTCCATTGAATTTTTGCAACTGTAGAGGTACAATCTGTGCTTGCAGCGTCTCTGCTCAGTGACCATGCAATGGCTATTATATAGCTGTCAGATGAGGCTTCAGTTCAGTCCGACGGCAGAGGGAGCTCCAGAGAAGAGTTGGCATTGAGGTCAAGAAAGAAGATAGCGGGATCAAGCAAGAAGCTGGTGGGATCAAGCCAGAAGAGAAAAAAGAAGCAGCGAGTTAAAGAAAGAAGAGTTAGGAGAAGACAATAGTAAAGAGAGCAGCAAGAACAAGAAAAAAGACGATGGAGAAGAAAAGAGAGCAGAGAGCAGAGACATACATATGTGTATACATAGGGTTAATTGCAAGAATAATAGCTCAGAGAAATTGCCCCAATTCAAAATCAATATTGAGACCTTCTGGCACTAGGGTTTTCATTTTATATATGTATTTGGATTCTTTTCTTGAAATACATTTGAATACTCATTGTGGAACATCGCCTCTATCACCGCCGCAACAAGTGCATTACGTCAGACGCATGCGCACTTCAATCAACTGGAGGCCGAGACTTCCGCCAGGCAGCAGGACGCGTGAGCATCCCTGCGGTAACCAGCCTTACAAAGACGGGAGATTTTAAGGTATATGGAAGACCACCACAGCGTGATTTTAACTCTGCTTCACCAAGGGTAAGTCCCATTACCAGTCTCCGCATCTGGCTTCACCCGATGGACATTTCTGCCTTGCTTCTCGAAATAGGATTCATTTCAAGACTGCTATTATTGTCATTCATCCTTTATTGCGGACTATCACTTGGTAGCCCTAAAAGCAGTTTTCTACTTGCTTGATATCCAACTACAGGGCTATTGGAACTGTGGCCACTCCTGCTCTGGACATTGTCACTGTACACCAAGCTCTGCATGATATATTCGCCTGTTTAGCACCTTGGCTTGCTTGATTTATATTTTTTGCTCTTAAATATTTGCTGTTTATGTCGATTTATCTATAAGATATCCGTATACAAATATTGTGACTACACTGTACAGCCATACTTATAAAGTTGCAACTCTTTTACCTATTGTTTATTACAATAAATGTTTATGACACATGCCACCCTTGTTTATGCGCCCAGGGATTACAACTAAAAAGAATGTGTGTATCTCTAATAGAGATGGTCACTGACCCCCGTGTTTTGGTTTTGGTCCTGGATCTGGATTACCTTTGTGTTTAGGTTTTGGTTTTGGCAAAACCGCCCTCGCGTGTTTTGGTTTTGTTTTTGTTTTTGTTTGGTTTTGCTTTGCAATTTGTTAGTAAAAAAAAATAACTTCATTTAGGTATTATTTTGTACCTAAATTATTATTTACCTCACTATCACTAATTTCCAGTCATTTCCATTCAATTTTGACCACCTCATAGGCCACAATATGATTTTCATACACTTTCAAAAAAAAATTGCTGCAGTTCTTGCCAGTGTTAAGAAAAAGGCCATTGTCATGCCTGCGCATAAGACCAAAAATCCACCTCTTAAGTGTGGAATTATTTTTACAGAAATCCTGACAACAGTTGTCTAGCCATTTGTAGCGTTGTTAAAGCCACACTCAGTAGAGGTAGGGACCTTAACCATCTAGAATCCTCATCCATGATACGTCCTTTTTCAGCGAGTTCATGAAAAGCTGTTGGGAAAATCAGAAACTTAGGTTAAAAAAAATAACAACAAGCAGTCCAGCCTCATCTACCTCCCTTCTCTCATCTACATCCCAGCACCTGCAATCTACACCCCCAACACCTTCATCATCAATATCGCCAGAAGCAACAATTGACAGTTAAACAATCCTTTGCAAGAGGAATCAAGTATGAAACCTGTCACACAGTCGCAAAGCGGATCACAGACACCCTGGGTACTATGCTAGTATTAGATCTGCGTCCAATGTCCACTATTAATACAGTTGGTTTAAGACATTTAATTGAGGTGTTCTGTCCCTGTTAGCAAATGTCATCCCTATACCATTTTACTAGAAAAGCTATTACTCAAATGTAAGGGAAGGTCCCAAAAAATTTAATTATTGGGCTACAAGATGGCATTCTACCCACTGTACACTTAACCACAGATATGTGGACAAGCGGAACTGGGCAAAGTAAAGATTATATGACTGTGACAGCCCACTGGGTTGGTCATTGGTCTTCACCAGCAGGGACAGCAGCAGCATGTACCCAAGTATGTCACATTTTTCAGAAGTAGGCTACTCTGTGTATCAGCGGCTTCACTAAGAGGCATAGAGCTGACAATCTGTTACAAAAACTAAGGGATGTCATTGAAAGATGGCTAATCCTGCTTGGACTCTCCTGAGGATATGTCATTTCTGATAACGACACCAATATTGTTCAAGCATTACAGAGGGGTGGAATTCCATCACATTTCCTGTTTTGCTCACACAACTAACTTGATGTTACAGAACTTTTAAAAAATGACATGCAGGAGATGCTGTTTGTGTCCCGAAAAATTTAGGGTCAATTTCTGGTTTCTGCAACATCATGTAGGAGAATGCAGGAGCTGCAAGAAGACTAGCATTTGAGGGGAATGTACTTTAGTCCAGCGAAGTAGTCACCTGTGAAGAGAGTGCAGACATGGTTAGCTTGAGTCAAGTGATTGCCTTAATAATACATTTTGACAAGGAGCTACAGAAATTTAACGTATGAAATAAAACAAAGTAAATGTGCTAACTATATTTTAATTGTAGATTAAATACTTAATTTGCTTTGCCGGGATCCAAAAGCTATCAACATCTTGTAATGACGTCTTCTCCTTCAGTTTCTGTGGCAACTGCTTGTTGGAAAAAAAATTGCTTTCCCAAGACACCCAGTGGTGATGCAGATGAGTCCGCACAACATTTCGATATTTGCTCTGCTGTAAAAGAACTGGCCAAAAATCGTCACAGCTCTGCCCTAAAATGAACTACTAATTCCATTTGGAAGGCCATTATCGGCAATTACATTATAGTACACAGACTTCTATGATGGTGGATTCCAGTGGGGATGAATTAGTATTGTTTGAGGAAGATTATCACTGAACCCTGCCACCTCCCCTGTTTCTGAGTGAGTTATGGTACAATAAAATGTAACTGCAGATTTAGACCAAGCCAGGCAGGCTTATAATTTCTATTTCAGCATCTACAATTAGCAATAGAGCAATGGAGCTCTTCTCTTTGGGTGTTACCTATATAACACAGTAGAATTTGCCTGCAAATTCTACAGACAAGCCTGCTTGTCTTCCTCTTCATCAATGACTCTTAGCAATTGAGCTCTTTGAGTGTATATTACACCCATACCTTATTAGTGCAAATTAGGAAAAATACAGTTTAATCCCTGCTAGGCCCTCCACCATCCTTTGCATGTTAATAGTAGGATTGGTTGGAGTTATGGGCAAGGTCACACATTTTTTGGTCAAATCTTTCAAACCAGCCCAGATGTCAAACTGTTGTGGTTTGCCACCTGCGTCATCCCTGCTTATGTTTGGAAAGTGCAAATTCAATTGCAAGTTCTGAACCTCACTTGCCAGAACTGCTGCCACTGGTGCCAAACTGCTGCCACTGGAGCAGAACTTACACAATCAACCGCATCCTCATCAGCGCCCTCGTCGGCTTCCCAAATCTCCCCCTCATCCTCTTCTAATTCCAAAGTGTCATCCTCACTTGGTGTATCACCGGCTACACTCGGGCTGTTCAGGCACACATCATCAGAAATGCAGAAAGGGCCCTTCTTTATGGGTACACTATCAGAATGGTCACGATTACACATACCACTAGTGGATGGACTCTCCTCAGGGATTGGTGTCATTTCTGATTCTGAGCATACATTTTTCTCTAATGCCTTACTGTTTTCTTGTAGCTCGGCTACGGTTACATTTTTTAGTTTTTTTGTTTTTTTCCCTCACTTAAAAAGACTGTACTTTAACAGATGATGTACAGGGAAGACTACCATCAGTACTGGTGCCAGCACCTGCTTGCTGATCCTGCTCATATATTGACGGTTGGAATCCATTTTAATGAAACCCAAAGCACTTGTAGTGCAAAATATTAAATAGATAGTGCTGCTAGATAATACTTTCAACACCAGAAAAATTGTTGTTTTACACTGGGGAATATGGGACACCCCAAAGCACTTATAGTGCAAAATATTAAATAGATAGTGCTGTTAGATAATACTTTCAACACCAGAAAAATTGTTTGTTCACACTGGGGAATAGGGGACACCCCAAAGCATTTGTAGTGCAAAATATTAATTAGATAGTGCTGCTATATAACAGTTTTAACACCAGAAAAATTGTGGTTTCACACTGGGGGATAGGGGACACCCCAAAACACTTGTAGTGTAAAATATTAAATAGATAGTGCTGTTAGATAATACTTTCAACACCAGAAAAATTGTTGTTTCACACTGTAGAATATGGGACACCCCAAAGCACTTGTAGTGCAAAATATTAAATAGATAGTGCTGCTAGATAAGACTTTCAACACCAGAAAAATTGTTTGTTCACACTGGGGAATAGGGGACACCCCAAAGCACTTGTAGTGCAAAAAATATTAAATAGATAGTGCTGCTAGATAACAGTTTCAACACCAGAAAAATTGTGGTTTCACACTGGGGAATAGGGGACACCCCAAAACACTTGTAGTGTAAAATATTAAATAGATAGTGCTGTTAGATAATACTTTCAACACCAGAAAAATTGTTGTTTCATACTGGGGAATATGGGACACCCCAAAGCACTTATAGTGAAAAATATTAAATAGATAGTGCTGCTAGATAAGACTTTCAACACCAAAAAAATTGTTTGTTCACACTGGGGAATAGGGGACACCCAAAAGCACTTGTAGTGCAAAATATTAAATAGATAGTGCTGCTAGATAACAGTTTCAACACCAGAAAAATTGTGGTTTCACACTGGGGAATATTGGACACCCCAAAACACTTGTTGTGTAAAATATTAAATAGATAGTGCTGCTACATAAGACTTTCTGCAGCCAGAAAATAGTTTCTTTCGGAGGGAATATGACACCCCAAACTGTTGGTAATGTTTGCAAAAATGCCTCTATCCTCCTCTTTTACTGCTATAACAATTACTAGAATAATTGCTAGAAGAATTGCTAGAAGAATTGCAACAATAATTGCAAGAATAATTGCTCTGTCCCTGCTCTAATGTTCCCTGCTCTAATGTTGCCTGCGACCTAACCCTGCTCTCTCCCTCTGTCAAATGGCGGTGGATTGCTGTAGAGGCAGGTATTTATGGATTTCAGATATCGCGAGAACCGAGCTCCGAGATCCGAAGACGTCACAATGACGTTTTGCCTCGATTTCGAATCCGAATTGGCGCGAGAGTACCGAGCCAAGCAGGCTCGGTACTCTCGCGTCAATTCGGCTCGGCTCGGTACTCGGATAGGTGAAGTTTGGGTGGGTTCGGATTTCGGGGAACCAAGCCTGCCCATCTCTAATCTCCAATTACCTCCTGCAGCTGTGTAGAAGTCTGTGGGCACCTATGACAAAAAAATACGAAACTAAATCACAACGCTGGAAATGTAATTAGTAATAAACAATACAAATGAGTACATAGAAAGCTAGATACTGCAAAACACATTTACAAAAAAAAATGTAAAACACTTCTATAACACACCTCAACTCAGTGTAAATAGCATATTGAGTAGACAACACAGAAGTATACATAAAACCACAAATATTTGTGTAGACAATGAGACCAACTGAATCATCCAAGTGATAGATGTTATCAAGAAAATTGAAGTGATTATAGGATCTGGAGTTGTTTGCGTGTAATATACTGGATCTTTTCCTCTGAAGAATTTGCATGAATGCGATGAAATAGGTCATAAAACTACAATTTTTATACAATTTTAGATCTAACATACCACCAAGTCACAAATGAAAAAAATGCTGCTTAAACAATTGTTTAAAAATACATCATTTAGACTTTGAGGCTGTTCTTTAAAAGTGTAATGGAGTTTATTTGTAAGAGCTCACAACATAAATGCTTTCTGTAGAAACTGTTGAATCTTAAAGTATCCAATTTAATTACATTATATGGATGTATTTAAGTCAGACAATACGCATTCAGCAAAGGGTGAATTTACTGACTTTCAGATAGCTTCTTTTAAGGTTACGCTGGTCACATATCTTTGTATTTGTGACATCTGTTCAGTGTGCAAGCAGTATAAATAACATAATATTGCTGAGCAAAGAATGTGTTATATCCATTTTCTAATCATAACACAACTGTAAGATATAAAGAATGAAATACAAGTATGATATGCAATGTTCTTCAAATGCTAAACTATTTAACCAATTCAAAAATCTGCACATAAATTCAAATATGTATTTTGGTACTATATTCATTGTGTGGAAAAAAGAATAAATGTCCCAAATGTCACAAACCTAAAAAAAGAAAGAAGAAGAATAAAAAACACAAGTGATGCTAATGTGTTTATAAACTCCTATAAATAATACCTATATAAATATCAGGGCCTCATGTAGAGTTGGACGCAAGTCCATTTTTATTTGCATAAAATACACATTTCCCCACTGCGCATGTGCATGAAAAAATGCAAGTCCCTATGCAGACCCATCTCTTTTTTAAAGGTGACCTTATCCTCGATAACACTATTCACACTAATGCACCCTCCCAACTACCCCAATCTCCACTCTGAAACACATTTACTCCTCTTATTTCAGCTGTGCCCTGTTCCACTTAGAATGTAAGCTCTCTAATGAGCATGATCCTTCATACACTTTGTTTTAATGTCTGCATTTCTTTCGTCTACCTTGTATGTCCCTGTTTTATGTATGTACTGTTTTACCTCCTGTATGACGCTGTGGAGCACTGTGGAGCCTTACAAATCTACGATAATAATAATAATAATCTTACACTTACTACTTTCTAAGCTTAGAGAGGCAGAACGAGGGAGGGAAGCAGCATTTCAACATAGGCCAAGTATAGTAAAGGTGTGTTCACGTATTTGATGCCCATGTGCATTTCAGAACAGCTGCAGATAAGTGTCACAACTTACCTGTTCCACACTCCTGTGTTGCTGATTTCCTTTCCCTCTGTGTAGAACTCAGCACCTTCTGGTTTGGGTGGTCACGTGATCGTGGCTGGGAGGCGGCATAGTCTTTCTGCAGAGTATATAAACCTCATTCTGAGACTATAGCAGTGTCAGAGCAACAAGTGTCTCAGCTTGTCTGACTCCTGGTCCTTGTTCGGTTCCTGTGCTCTCACTCCCTGAGTTGCTATCCTGTTCATTGATCATTTGTGTACCAGACTCTAGCTCCGTTGAGACTCCATCTGCCTCTTGATTCTGCTACTACATTGCCTTCCTGTGTACCAGACTCTGGCTCCGTTCTGACTATCCATCTGCCTCCTGACTCTGTACCTCATTGTCTGCCTGTGTAGTAGACCCCGGCTTGATTTGACACTCCACCTGCCACCAAAACCTATTATTAACCATTCGTGTACCTATTCAGATTCCGTTTCTCCGATTGCTGCCAAGTGGTTCTTTCTTTCTCCTACTGTGTTCAGTATCTTGTGTTACACCTCGTGGCAGGTCAGGGGACCGCGACCTACGAGTTCTTGGCAGTTAAGTCCATCCTGACTTGCGGCGGTTCTTGGTGACTCCACACCCTTGGTCGGCCAACACCAATCTAGTTTAACACAAGGAATCCTACCTCTGAAATTGTTTCAGGCCCATGGTCATTATTCCCATAGGCACTAGGCCCGAGGGACCATGTCAATTCAGGCTGAGAGTCTGGGACACAGATAATTCAGTCCTTTAGCCTGCAGCCACCAGAGTGTTCAGGCTGTGCACCTGGGTCACAGATAATATAGGCCTTAAGACTGCAGCCACCACAGAGTTAAGGCTGAGAGCCCTTGGAACAGATAGTTCAGAATTTGAGCCTGCGGCCAACAGAGAGTTTAGGCTAAAAGCCAGGGTGTCATGCCTGAGGATCTGTGTGTACCCAGACTCGGTTGTGTCTCTGGAGCTGGACTGGTGACTACATGGACAAAGCTGGGTGGCCTGATAATATTCCTCTGCATGTAGTGAATGGACTGGTGCAGATGGTAATTAAACTAGCAGAGGAGCACAAGCAGGAACTGGATTGCTGGACCAGACTGTAACCAGAATGCTGGACCAGATTGTAACTGGAATGCTGCAACCAGAATGCTAGAAGAGGATTACTGTAACCGGAATTGAACCGGAATGGTGGTAGAGGATTGCTGTAACCGTTATGAAACCGGAATGCTGTAGCCAGAATGGAACCAGAATGCTGGAATCAGACTGGAGCCAGAATGCAGACTACACTGTCAGAGCTGGATTAATAGCAAAGCTGAAGCAAGACATATAGCAAGACTGCAAACTGCTGGGAACCACATTGGCGTCTGAAATACAACGTTGCACTGGCAACAGATAAGGGCTCCAGAAAGTCCCTTTATAGTTGTTGTTGATTTCTAGTTGGATGATGCAATCAGCTGGACAGAAGCAGCACTCTGAGTTGCTGAGATGAATCAGGTGAGTATACCTAAGATGGCAGCTCCCATCGACTGGTTTTGGAGGGATCTGAAATGGAGGCTGTTATCACCTGATTGGATGAGAGGAATCATGTGACCGAATCCAAGATAATCTGATTCTGGAACGATCTCAGGAGTGGAGACAGAATGAACAGCACCTTACAGAAAGGTCTGAAATTAGCAGAGCCTGAGGACCGCAGGGACAACTTGGAAAGGCAGCGAATAGATAAGTGACAGATCCTGAGAGCCTGGTGTGTGACTGTACCTCCCCTTTTGAGGGTGGGCCCTGGACATCTCTTGGGCTTCAAAGGGAATTTTGCATGGAAGATACGGATCAGGCGTGGAGCATATACATCAGTGGTTTTAATCCAAGTTCGTTCTTCTGGAACGTAACCCCTCCAATCAATAAAGTACTGAAGATGACCATGACGAATCTGTGAATCGAGTATCCTTTCCACTTCATACTTGACCCCTCGTTGAGTTTGGATTTTATGAGTCTTAGGAAGTGCAGAATGTAACCTATTAAGGACCAAAAGTTTCAACAAGGATAAGTGAAAGGAATTTGGGATTTGTAGATATGGAGGAAGTTTGAGTTTGTAAGCTACTGGGTTGATGACTCTCTCTATGGGAAATGGACCAATGTAAAGAGGGGCAAATTTCATGGAAGGTACCTTAAGTCTCAAGTTGCGAGCGGAGAGCCAGACTCTATCCCCTGGTTTGAGACTGGGTATTGCTCGACATTTGCGATCAGCGAACTTTTTGTAATTGGAGTAAGCTTTTAACAAGGAAGAACGGACTTCCTTCCCTATTTAGAGAACTGATGTAAGGTGTTATCAGCAGCAGGTACAATGGCAGAAGTATAAGCCTAAATCTCAGGTATTCTGGGATGAAGACCACAGACTGTAAAAAAGGGCGTTGACCCAGAGGAGAAATGGTACTGATTATTGTGGAAAATTCTGCCCAGGGTAAGAGTCATTTCCAGTTGTCTTGTGAAGATGAGATAAATATGCAAAAAAAGTTTCTAAATCCTGTTTCACCCTTTCAGTTTGGCCATTTGTTTGGGGGTGATAGGCAGACAAAAACTTGAGCTTTACTTGAGGAGCTGAACACAAAGACTGCCAGAACTTGGCCACAAACTGGACCCCATGATCGGAGATTATTTCTGAAGGCAAGCCATGAAGCTTGAAAATCCTTTGAATAAACAATCGAGCCAGCTTTGGAGAGGAGGGTAGTCCAGTGAGAGGGACAAAATGGGCCATCTTGGAGAACCTGTCAACTACAACTCAGATGGTGTTGAACCCATTAGACACTGGTAGATCAGTAATGAAGTCCATAGACAGGTGAGTCCAGAGTTGGTGAGGAATTGACAATGGTTGAAGTTGGCCGACAGGTATCTGGCGAGATATTTTATGTTGGGTACACCTAGAACAGGAAGCAATGAATTATTGGATGTCCTGTTTGATAGTAGGCCACCAATAGGATCTTTGGAGAAATTTGAAAGTCTTCTGAACTCCAGAATGTTCGGAAAATCGGGGGCATGAGCCCATTGAAGCAACTTTTTGCGAAGTGCTGGAGCTCCGAAAACGTTTCCCAGAGGCGGGAAAGGAACAATATTGGTGGTAGAAAAGGACACAGGGTCGATGATGGGACTTTTTTTGGGTGTGGCAAAAGTCCTCATCTTGAACCATGAAACGAGAAAGAGTATCGACCTCACAATTCTGGGATCCTGGTCGGTAGGTTACTTTGAAGTCAAACCTGGAAAAGAACAAGGCACATCTAGCTTGTCTTGGATTGAGACACTGAGCTGACTTTAGGTACAGAAGGTTTTTATGCTCTGTGATAACAGAGATGGGATATTTGGCACCGTCCAACAAATGTCTCCTTTCTTCCAAAGCCAACTTAATGGCTAATAATTCTTGATCTCCTATAGAGTAGTTTTTCTCTGCCAGCAGAAATTTGCGAGAAAAATAGCCACAGGGATGAAGATATCCATCTTCAAAACGTTGAGATAAAACAACACCTACACCTACTGCAGAAGCATACACTTCCAGGATGAAAGTTTGGGATAAATCAGGCTGGTGAAGCGGAAACGAAGAGTTGTTTAAGGTAATGGAATGCTCCTTTAGCTTCTTCAGATCAATTGGAGGGATCAGACCCCTATTTGGTAAGGGCTGGGATAGGAGCCACATGAGTGGAGAAATTTTTAATGAATTTTTTGTAATAGTTTGCGAAAACCAGAAAGCGTTGGACTGTCTTGAGAGTAGTTGAAAGAAGCCAGTTGAGAATCGCCTTGAGCTTCTCTGGGTCCATCTGTAAATCAGTACAAGAAATAATATAAATAATAATAAATAATAAAATAAGAAGGAGATAGATGGAACTTCAAAGGTGCATTTCTCCAATTTACTAAATAGCCGGTTGGTACGGAGTCGTGAAAGAACCTTCTTGACATGGGCACAATATGATTCCAGATTATTGGAGAAGATGAGGATGTCGTCCAGGTAAACGAAAGCTGTTTTGTCGAGGAGGTCACGGAAAATTTCATTCACATAATGCTGGAATACCACTGGGGCATTACTCAATCTGAATGGTATGACTAAGTACTCGTTTTGCCCATCACGAGTGTTAAAAGTGGTCTTCCATTCTTCCCCTGCAGGATTTCGAATTAAATTGTAAGCCCCTCTTAAAACTAATGTGGTGAAGATGGTGGCTCCACTGACATGATCAAACAATTCCGTGATTAGGGGCAAAGGATAACGATTTTTGATGGTAATATTGTTCAAACCTCTATAGTCAATGCATTGAAAGTGCAGTGTGGCCAGCAGTAGCAGTGGAGTAAGAAGTTCCCTGTGTGGAATGGGGTGCACTGTTGCAAGGAGAAGTCATGGATAATGGAATGTAATCAATCATTTTTGGAAGTATGAACATCCGAAGTATGCCCATTATGTGCTGCCACTTAGCAAGTGTGTAAATATGTTGGGTATGCAGCTGTGTAATTATGCATACTGGATATTAGCAAGAAATGTGCTGGTGGAGTGAAGGAGTACTGTAAAGTAAAACCATCTGCTGCAGTTATGTGCTGTAGGCTTTTGGGACGTATTGAGCTTGTAACCATTATTATCTGTGCTGGAGGAGTTTGATGTTTGTGTTTCTTCCATTGTAACCGTTATGCAATCTTCAGGAGTAGAAGCCATTGGAAATAAAAGGATGTCATTTTGCAAAAGATAATCTGATGCCCAACATTTATTTCATATTGCACTGCATACCACTAGTGTCCACTCCATTTTTAAACACCTGAGTATTCAGGGGACCCTCTGGTCACAGATGCCATAACCGGAGCAGAATATGAGGGCAACAGCGAGTGGGGTACCACACCACATCATGGATCTTAAGTAAGTGACTGCACACATTAACAGCTGGGTTTTTGGTACAAAGCACAAATCCCCACCCTCTCTGAATGTAGTGGGCAAGGTTCTTGGCACAGAGACAAGCCAGAGCATTAGTATAAGGTCTAGACAGTGCATATCTTTTAGAATAGGGAAAGAAGTGGCTTTGTCTCTCGAGAGAATGCTGGTTTGAGAAAATCTTAGGGGATGGAGAGCTGGGCCTGGCTATAAACACATAATCATGTATGATACATCATAGGTAACTGCAGTCTTACCATACACTGATCTTTACTTCATCTACAATTAACTTTCTACATAAAAATAACAATCCCCAAATCAGAATAATATATGTACGAACAAGGAAAGAAAAAGGGAAAAGAGCAGCATAAAAGTCTGGATTTCTCTATAAATCAAATGACAAACACAACACTGCAATGTCACTGAAAAGGGACACATAACAGCTTCTCAACGGTAAAATAAATTGTCAATTTTCAGCCTTATTGTATTTATGTTCAAAAAATATAACTGCATCATGCTTCACTTTAGCATTTGTGAGGCTGAAGTGAGACCCTTGCTGGATATAATGTTTCCTTATTTATGATCTATTCAGCAGAAATAATAGCAAACTCTTGCACAGAACTTAAGTGCATACGCATTCAAGCAAAGAACTTGATTCTAAACACTCTGCTGAAGGCATTTTGAGTGCAACTGTGTGAAATATTCATAAATCTAGGTTTATTTTTGCTTCATGTAATTTATACAGAAAATACATTTTATTAAAGACATCTTTTAAAACTTACTTTTCCTTAGCTCAAACCATTCTTTCTAGTGAAGTCTAAAATTAGGAAATGAATGAAGCATGAAATGACATGCCTGAAGTATTGTACTAATATTTAAAGCATACTTGCCAACTCTCCCGTAATGTCCGGGAGACTCCTAGATTTTGGGTGGGTCTCCCGGACTTCCGTGACAGTATGGCAGCCTCCCGCATCTGCCCACTTCTGCCCACTTCACTAGGATCCCAAATGCCGCGATTCTCAGGGAATTGCGACATTTGACCCTGCCCCCCACTGTAAAATAACAGGTCCTTACATCACGGGCGGGGTCAAAATTGTGGGATTTGCAAAGCTCCACCCCCGAAACTCACACTTCCTAGTAAAGTGGGCAGAATTAGCTCCCAAGCGCCGCAATTCCCGGGGAATCGCGGCGTTTGGCCCTGCCCCTGCTGTCAAATGACGCGTTTTGCGTCATGACGTCACGGGGGCAGGTCCAAAATGACGCGCATTTTGGAGCCCCGTCCCCATCACACCCACCTCCCATGACAGGCTCCCGGAAACCAACTATTCAAAGTTGGTAAGTATGGAATTATGTTGTGTCTGGGGGAGGTGAATTATGCTGTGTCTGGTGGTGGGGAATTATGCTGTGTGTGGTGGGTAATTATGCTGTGTCTGGTGGTGGGGTATTATGCTGTATCTGATCGTGGGAAATTAGGCTGTGTCTGGGGGGGGAATTATGCTGTGTCTGGTGGTGGGGAATTATGCTGTGTGTGGTGGGGAATTATGCTGTGTCTGGTGGTGGGGTATTATGCTGTATCTGATCGTGGGGAATTAGGCTGTGTCTGGGGGGGGAATTATGCTGTGTCTGGGGGGATTATGCTGTATGCGGGGGGGTATTATGATGTGTATGGGGGGGAATTATGCTGTGTCTGAGGGGTACTCATGCTTTGTCTGGGGGGGATTATGCTGTCTCTGGGGGGGGGTTATAATGTGTCTGGAGGGGCTAAAAATTAAGAGGCGCTCAAAAACATTTGAAAAAAAATAATAAATATATATATATAGTCCTCCCGGTTCACAAGATTATTCGTCCATGAAGGCATATTTGATTTCATCTCACTTTACATTTAAATACCTTTTGGGTTTGCTTAAAATGTAATGCTTACAATAGACAAAGAAAAATGTTTTTTAAAAATGTGTATTTAGTGAAGAGGCAAAAATAGTAGCACACACAAACACACGTGAAAATAAAAATAAAAATTACAATTTGAGACCTTGCTTGCCCCTTGGCCCAACATTCTCTGTGCTGCTTGATCTCAGCTTCCTTCCAGTCATCCGAGCAGTAGATGCCACAAGGTAAGGAGGGGCAGCAGATGCTTATTGGGCAAGGGATAAACAGGTGGCGCAGAGACGGGAGGGGCAACCGGTCACACATGGGCAGGAGAGTAAACAGGAAATAGACCATTTTAGATAGAAGGGATCTGGGACTTACATACCTACACCCACACATGGCCAGAGAGCTAATTAGTGAGGAGAATGTTGAAAAGTCTCATGCACTTGCAAACATGAGCTGCGGACACTGACATGACAAATGCACTGTTCTTTGGGCCCCACTGCTCATTACAGCAGTAATGAGCAAAATAATTCAGCTTACAATGCAATTATTTGCCTGAGGCACAAGTATGGCAGCAGGTGCATAAAAGTGAAGTTGCAGTGATGATGGAACGACCAGAGCCGTAACTAGAAAATTTAGTGCCCTGGGCGAGAAAAAGCTCTGGTGCCCCCCCATCCTTTACCTTGGTAGGTGTAGGTGGTCTCTCCCAGCCGTAACAAAATCTCGGCATTGCGCCCTAAGTGGTCACATTGCCCTAGTTATAAACCCAATTTGTATAATAAATAAAAATAAAACAAGAAAAAAACAAAAAACTTTCTAATAAATAATAATGTAAGCAATCACAAAACAAGCCTGCACAACCAGCGGCTCATCTCTGTGATGACAGTTCCACAAGTGTATAATGTGACTGGCTGGATACAGTATAAACTATGGTTCTCCAGTGTTTGTCGAACGACAAGTTCCAGCTTGCCCTCTGGTAGGGCATACTGTGCTTTCCACAACACTGGAGAGCCAGAGACACCTAAAAAAGTAATTGACTGAAGGCCCACTTACCTTGCAGCTGGTATTCTGGCGTGTTTGCTTCTCCTCTGTAGCTGCTCCAGAGCAGTGCATGGCCAGTGTCGGACTGGCCTGCCGGGCAGCCGGACTATCCACTGGTAGGCCCGGCAGGCTTGAAGCTCCGCCCCCTCCGCTGTTAAGGCGGAGCTAACGGCACACTAACAAGCTGGGTTTTTTTTTTTTGTTGGTTTTTTCTTCAAGTGCCGGTGAAGCCCTCAGATTGGACGGTGTGAAGCGCGTACGGTCCCTGGCTCGCATCCCTATTGGTTAAGAGGGGATGTCAGTCAGGCGGATACCTGGTGGTGGCGCGGCAGGGCAGTGCTGGGGATGGCATGGTTATAAGGACTATAGCGTAGATCCCGCACACACTGGTGATCCGGGGAGTTAGATACCAGCACACAGACAGCAGCAGCATCAACACCATCATCATCATTACAAACAGGTAAGTTTGAATACTGAATGCCTGCGCTGATATTCTGGATTATCCTGAGTATACTAAATATGCATGTTACATCTCTCTATAAATCAGCTATGTAGGAGACAGGAGGTTCTGCAACTGTTGTGGGACTGTAAGGCTCAGCATGCCTCTCCAGCTACCTGTGCCCCATCCTTCCAATGCTTGCAGTAGGTTTAGGCAAGCAGTGGCTTTCCATCTGCTGTGGAACTACAAGTACCAGCAGCCTGTCAGTGATTAGTAACTGTAAGGTTCTGTCCAAAAGATCACTATTGTGGTTAACCCTTCCAATGTGCTGTATAGATCCTTGCTTAGAACTGCACAATATTAGGTCTTTATGTAAAAATTATATATAATGTATTTTTTTTTTTCATTGCAACCCAGCCTTATGTTTTATTGTACAGCAGAGTCTGCATTGCTGTTCCCTCATCCTGCTGTGCAGAAGCTTGTTACCTGGGAGGGACAGTGTCATCACATACAGGGGCTGGCTGGGCTGGGAAGCAAGGGGGCATCTGCCCCCTCCCCGGGCTGGTGTTCCATAGTGGACCACCTTGGGCTGGGTCATTGGGCCACCTGCATTTTTTTTTCCTTAAAAATGTCCCTAGTAGGCTGCTGAGTTGAGTCTTGCCCCCAGTGTCGGACTGGCCTTCGTGGGCTGACTACTCCCCCTCTAGTGTCTGGTCCCGAATCTATGATGGCTGGCCACACCCCCTCTGGTGGGCCCCTAGCGTTGCAGTCCCCCGGTGGGCCCTTCATGCCCCAGTCGGACACTGTGCATGGCAGTGTAGTCCATTCATGTGAGAAGCTTGTACAAAGTAAATATGCTATGTAATCACAAATCTGATCTTTTAAGGTCTCTCACTATATTAAAAAAGACCCCTGTTACAAGAATAACACTTAAAACAATGTTTATTGATTATTTGTGTTTTTAAATCAGCTAAAATTTATCAATACAGCAACTAGTCTGGTAATCTAAAAATTTTTGTTAAAAGCTGGCGCAACTTACCATCGTTAGGTTCATCTCTGGCAATAAACCTTAGATGTATAGTGTGAAACGGAAAAAAACTATCGCCGGCAAAAATTCCCATTTTCGCTGGTAATAGAGTTTTTCATCCTTTAATAAATCTGCCCTTTAGTACATGCAACTTCAATGAGGTTTTCCTATCTTAAAAGTACATGTGGTAATGGGGAAATGATCTTAATGAATTGGACCCTAACGGCAGATTCATTTAGCCACCATGTTGTTCAGAACATCGCGGCTGCAGAATTTTTACAAGATATCTCCACTGATTTTTCCTCGCACCCCATTGAGGTGTAAGGAAAAGTCAGCGGAAAATTTACCATAGTAACGATAAAAATGCACAGCTGCGATGTTCCTCAGAACATCGCGTGTAATTGAATCTGCCCCATAATGTATGAAAAAATGATTAAAATAAGAAGATTGTGCTTACCTGTCATACGCAGGTTTGTCTGCAGCTCTTCCAATCGGCAGCCACCAGAACTCCATCAACATCAGCAGAAGAGGAGGAAGAAGGTAAGAGAGGAGAAGAAGAGGTAGCTGTGAGGGGTACAGGGGAAAAGTGGGTGTTGGGGCAAATGGTAGAAGGTGGGGAGATAGATAAAACAAAGGGTGGGCAAAAAAAACACAGGGGGAGACAGAGTTACACAAAATTAAAATACATACACAAAGTGGAGGTAAGAGATGCACAGACACAGACAGATAAGACAGAGATGCAAAGACACACATACAAAACTGCAGACAGAGGAAAACACAACAGGGGACGCACAGAGTTCAACAAAATTAAAGACAGTCACAAAGTGGGGTAACAAAGACAGATTCAAAGATACACAGACACAGAAAGGGGGGGGAAGCAGAGTCACACATACAAAATAGCAGGAAAACACAAGAGGGGAGAAGATACAGAGGGTGAGAGATAGACAGGCAGACAGAAACACGGTGAGAAGTGAGGGGGGAGGGCAGGGCCTGATTAGCCAACCAGGCTGCAGCCTGGGGCACTGGGTCTGGGGGGGCGCAGCGCTGGTAAAAGTAAAAGAAAATTTCCTTTTTTTATTTTTTTTTATTTCCCCTCTGTGGCCGATTCAACCTGTCCGCCCCCCCCCCCCCTGAAATTCCTACCTTATGGGGTCCGCTTCTGTGTATGTCCGCTTCTGTGTAGGTTAGCAGGCGGGAGGGGTAGTAGGCAGCATGGCATCGTTATTATTGTCCATGGGGGGGGGATTAATGACTCAGGGAGGGGGAATAGGCTGCAGGGCATCGTTATTATTGTCCATGGGGGGGGGATTAATGACTCAGGAAGGGGGGACAGGCTGCAGGGCATCATTATTATTGTCTATGTGGGGGGGGAATCATGACTCAGGGAGGGGGGAATAGGTTGCAGGGGCATCATTATTACTGTCTATGTGTGGGGGGGAATCATGACTCAGGGAGGGGGGAATAGGTTGCAGGGGCATCATTATTACTGTCTATGTGGGGGGGAATCATGACTCAGGGAGGGGGAATAGGTTGCAGGGGCATCATTATTATTGTCAATGTGGGGGGGAAATCATGACTCAGGGTTGGGGGAATAGGCTGCAGGGGCATCATTATTATTGTCTATGTGAGGGGGGGAATCATGACTCAGGGAGGGGGAATAGGTTGCGGGGGCATCATTATTATTTTATGTCTATGAGGGGGGGGAGATCATAACTCATGTTGGGGTGGAAAATAGACTACAGGGGCAACAATATTATTAATTGTCTAGGAGGTGGGGATCATGACTCAGGGGTGGGGGGGATCATGACTAAGGGGTGGGGGGGGGCATAGGCTGCAGGGGACATCAAAATTATTAATTGGCTAAGGGGATTAATTAGCTGACTGTCAGGGATTGGTAGATATCAGTATATGACTGCAAATAATTTTCATATATTTTATTGCCTATATGTGCCTGTACTAGGGGGTAGTTTTATTTTGTCCTAATGGAGTGTTGTGTTTGAATCATTCAGGGTTAGTTAACATTTTGCATTATAATAACATTTTTGCACATTTTCAATACAGGACCCCAAGGTTCCAGAAGACAACTGACAACAACGCTTCAAGAACAAGCAAGAGCGAACATCAGGTAGTCTACGCTGCAAGATCAGTTAAGAGAGAACGGCACAATTTGTCTATCTTTGAATGTGTAATTTTACTGTCGTGACATTTTAATGTGTTTGCAGAGATTCATTAAGGAAAGTAAGTTAAAAAAATGAGTAAATTTTCTCCTGGGCAAAGCCATGTTCCAATGCAAGGGATGCATATTAGTTTATTATTTTGCACATAAGTTAAATACTGGCTGTTTTTTCATGTAGCACACGGATACTTGTTAGCTTTATGTTTACACAGCACTTTAAAGTTGATCTAGGACATGCCCTACCCTAATTATAAACCTGTCCCCACAGTTTAACTTACATCCCCCTCCAATGCAACATGGTTTTGCTGACATGCAAAGTTACAATTTTTTGGGGATTTCCTTTCCTCAATGAATCAGGGCCTGTGTGTTTTTATGTATTAATTAATATTTTACAATTGTTTGCATATATGTATATAAAAACACACACACACACACATGTATGTACACGCACACACACAGTGGTGAAGTGGGCTGATAGGCTGTGGTATTCCATACATCCACTTCTACTGCCTTGATTGTAAAACTGTTCTAAGTTTCCACTTTGAACACTGTGTATAAACATAGACATATAGGTATGGGTTGGGGCGCGAGACGCTCGCTCGCGCGGGGGGGGGGGGGGGGGGGCGGCTACAGATGTGTTAGCCTGGGGCTGCTGGAACCCTTAATAAGGCCCTGGGGGAGGGGGAGGAAGCCTGCCGACAGCAGACAGCGGGGGAATCTTTGCAGGTACCTGAATCGAGTGACCAGGAGCAGAGAGGTCAGGGGGCAAGCCTGTGCAGTGTGCACATGAAGAGGCCACACCCCCTGTATAATCAGAGTGGTCGCATGCTGCCTCTATGCAGGAACAGGCAGCATGCGGCCAATTGTATAGCAAAACGGAGGAGAAGGGGGCGATTTGGAGAGGGAGACATAGCTAGCTGCACAGTACAAGTTGTGGGCAGCCGTAGCGCCCCCTTGGCTTTGCGCCCTGGGCGGTCGCACCGGCCGCACCACCCTCGTTACGGCTCTGGGAACGACTGTAGGAGAAGGTAACACCAGCTCCTTACAGATCTCAGGGATGAAATAGCAAATTCTCAATATAAATACATAATTGAAATGAACCGATTACAATTTGATGTAGCCAATATAGTTATATCCCAATGTAGAAGACAAAGTACTGTATCTATTATGTGGCTCGCAATAAACTTCATTGGACAAAGTACAAGGCCTGCTATGTAAGGTGTCTCACTTTTCCTGCCTCTTGAGGAACCCCTTTCCCCACCCCTAGAGAAAACCCTTTCCCCATCCCTGTAGGAAGATCAGACTCCTAGGAGGGACCTTTCATCGAAATAGAGGAGCCACAGCTAGAAGAGGCAGGGGGCCCATTCCAGGCCCCTGAAGAAGAGTGTAACTATTTTACAATTTAGTACTATATTAATTTTTATTCATTTTTTTGCAGCATAAAAGTGTAAGCTTCAGAAATCATTTGTTTACTAAATGTCTCTTTGCCTGGGCAAATATTGCTATTCTACAGGTGTCTGACTTCACGGGCCTAAGTTTTGTTGCAAACCAATCCCAATATGACTGCATGCCTCTAAAATACAGTCCTCTGGCTAGTACTGTGTTCAATAAAATAACTAGTAAAGTGGCTTTCAGTGCTGACAAGAACCTTAAAATGTACCAAATAAACAACATTAATACTCAATAAAATACTTTTTTTTTTCACTTTTGTGATGTAGCAGATGATTCTTTCTCTATTTTCTTGCTTCCAAAATAGCCATAAAAATGTGGCATACAAAATGTAAAAGCAACATAGTGTAATCTCCTTAAAATACAAAAATTGTATAATGCACAACAGCCCAAACAAATAACATAAATCAGCAGTGTTCAAATGTGTTCAGTGCAGACTCTAGATAGTCTCTCAGAGATCCTAAGTGGTCCAAGTGGAAGAGGAAGCTGCCATTTTTGGCAAGGCCAGATTAATAATGGGCCTGATGGGTGATGGGACTGCTGCCTCAGGCCTCCATTTTGAACCAGGCTCTTGAAGATCTGTGTACATTTTTTCTTTTACATCCTGACCAGGGATAAGAATGCTTCTCACTGGCAGGCCCTTTATTTGTGATTTATAGCATAATTTTAACTTTGGCACTACTATATGGCATAATGGGAACTGGGGGTACTACTATGTGGCATAATTTGAACTGGGGCACTATTGTGTGGGATAATATAAATAGGGGGACACTACTGCGTGGCATAATGAGAACTGGGGGCACTTATAAATGGCATCATTTGAACTGGGGACACTACTGTGGGGCATAATATGAACTTGGGACACTATTGTGTGGCATATTATAAATTGGGGATACTATGGTTTGGCATAATAGGAACTGGGACACTACTGTGTGGCATAATATGATCTTTGTGCTTCATTGTGGCATATTACCATCTTGAGGCACTACTGTTGCATAAAAGGATTTGGGGGTATTTCTTGACACCCTCCCCACTAGGAGGTCCTCCGGGGGCAAGCTGCAGCACAGTGTATGCCTCTCTAGGTTTCACTGGGTGCACACCATAATGAAATGTGCTGGCGGTGCCTATATCCTAATGCCCAGCAAATACATATCTATAACCAGTACACATATTCCTAATACCCAGCATATACATGTGTATGATCACCACACATATTCCCACCATATGCAGTTTAGTCACCAAGTCCAGCCATTAAAACTTTTTATGTCATTGATCATAGTGCTACATTTGTTTCATGAAGTGAAGTCAAGTTAGCTGGCATTCAGTATAAAAAATATTATCTTACTTAATGACACCTCAGGTTGCCTGCTGTTCATTACTGCCAGTGAATCTAGTGTATTGAGCAAATATAATTGTGTTTTCTCTCTATGAACATGCTTAATCACTAGGTGAATGTATGACAAATCCTAAAGTGTGTGTGTCACGGTGGCACCATATAGAGTTGCAATTCTGGTATTAAGGAAATGTGGCATGGATGGGCATTGCCCTTTATACGCAATGAAACCTTTTGGTTTAGTGAAATAATGCCAAAGAGTAGTGTACATCTGTCTACGACAACTGACTGAACATAAGAAACTAGCTGCTATAGTCATTGGTTATACTAGATCTGTGGGGTGGAGATACAGAGATGATGATTCTTCCTATATGAATTGTGTTATATTGATCAAAAGGGCACTCTCTGTATTATATATTAGTCATTTATACTGGGAAGATTATTATGCATAAAAGTATAATAGCTGATTTGCCTTAGCTCCAATATATCCTTGATATTTCTCCTTGAGAACACAATGTGAAGACCCTAGTCTATACTGATATCATTTAGTCTTCACTAATTTGATTGATACCATTTTTATATGCAGTTTCTGTTTTATCGTTATTTATGGTCAGTAAACAACATAAATTTACCTTCCAACCGTTTTGATTCCATCAAGAAAGTCCATATATTGGGGGACTGTATTACTCAGTCAGGAACATGAGGAACACTTGGGAGGTATTTGCCACTGTTTACTTTCCTTAAACTTTGCGTGAACCAGTTAGTGGTGGGTGTATCATGTTAGGGACGAGGAGATATAGATGGAGATTATTGGAAGGAGGTGATACCGATGACCTCTATGACACATTCCCGCGAATGGCATGCTGCTGCTCTCAATAGGCCCTCCATAATTTTCAGCTCCAGGCCTATGTGGCCCTTCATTTTAACCCTGCCTTTTGGTGATGCACTTATTATGTGAATTCTTGTATATTGTAGTTATTCAATTTCTTATAGAGAGACAAGCCTTTATGTATTCTTTTAATCCTCAGTCAGCTCCATCATTTGTATATATAGGTAAAACAATAGAAAACGGAGGCCATTATCGGAGAGCGTTACCATTTTCCAAAATCTTAAATTTAATAAGTAAAAACACTTACACAATCATAAAATCAAACAAATATCCAAAATGAAAATGTAAGTCTTCCTACCAGAAGAGGAATATCTCTACTGCAGTGTCCAGAAGAATGGTAAGGTCCCTGGGGTACTGTAGTCACCGAATATTGAATTACAAACATGTTTCAATTGATAAGAAGACTTTAACACTTTCCCCATTCCTCCAACATATTTCTAGTCATCTGTTTTTTTCAAGACGGATAGGGTGGTGTCAGTGGACTTTTTATTTTCACGGTAACCAATGGCGTTGTTCATTGCATTCATTAGTCAAAATTTCAATTTACACATATGGGTTGGGTACTAAAATCCGATCCTGACAACCCCGTCAGGAGTCAGTATGCCATGTTCAGTTACGAATGTTGAGGAGCACGACCTATTGTTGTGATCGACTGTTTAGTATAGTGACTTTCAGTAAATGTGATGAATGAAGAGGGCGGCCCCACAGAATGACATTCATGTGAACGCCAACAGTAATCTTTGTATCTACATAACTGTCCACAATAGTGTAAAAAATATTGCAGCACAATTACATCAAGATTTGACTGCACACTTACTAGTTGCCTCCACATCAACTGAAAGCGATATGGCCAACCCACCATCAACTTCTTCCATGACTACTCCAATAACGTGTATGCACCTGTACTGGGGAAATGGAGCAGAGGAAGGGGCCACAGGAGTGAAAGCACAGAAGAGCCAAGCACTAAACTAAGGAATTAGAAATAATATATTATGTTATTGGACAACATTTTTAATGTTATACAGCATTGTTATCAATAAAAATATAATATAAAAACATTACATATTCATCTTTATTGACTTTAGGTTAAACTGAACTATTTGATGTTCTATCTCCTTTTACAATGGTTTGCTCATTATAGTGTTGTTTGGTTTCAAAACACTATTAAAGTGACCAGTAACATTTCTGAGGGTATAAATATGTTCCTATTGCATCAACATACACATTCACCTTTGTATGATGCTATAACTTTAGTTAGGCAATGCCTCAGTAGAGCAGACAATCTATTTTGATCTACACATACCATGAAAATGGTGGCAGAGGTAGAGGCTACATTAGACTTCTCACAAAAGAACTATGCTCTAAAATAAGGACATAATGAGAGTTATGGTGTGTACTTTTTCCATTAAAGTTCATTAAAAAGTACATTTTAGAAGTAACACCACTTACGAGTGTAATAGGTGTTATTTAGTCTCCGCCTGACCTGCCTTTTCCCTATGTATTGTCCACATGAGCAGATGGTAAACCTACCTGTTTGCTCTCTGTCTACTTCATTTGGCAATGCCCAATTTTGATTGAAAGCCAAATTATGCAGTAGACAGCAAGCAACCACAATACCAGCTACCTTTGCAGAGGCATAGAGAAGCACACCTCCAGAGTTATCAAGGCACTTAAACCTGATCTTCAATAACCAAAGGTACGCTCTATCACACCCCTTTTAGTTTTATGTGCCTGGGCAGGGGTATGTAGATACAACAGAGGTGTCATTCACCAGGAGCAACACCCATATCCTCAATCACTCCAAATCACAAGGGTATTTCATTTTGCATTTACTTCACACATATTGCAATTAGCATATGTTAATCATACCAGGCAAGATACATTTACTAATTAATGATTGTTTTTACATACCCAGTAGCTATCACTCCGATATTTCCCCTCTCTCAATCTTGGCATATAGTGACAATAAAGGAGACCAATAGGTGTGCAATCTATAGCTACACAGGTAGTCCTGGGAGCCTATAGAAAGCTATATGTAGCTCATGCAACAGAGCCTTCTGGCTGGGGAATAAGATATATGTATAAATTTTTTAGAGCACTTAACACTTTACAAAAGTGTCTTGAAAATGTTTGCTGTATAACGCCTACAATAGACAAGGATGAACCTGTGGCCATATAGTGTAAAGCAAATAATAATTTGCACAGCCCAGACATTGCATTGGAGCGTGATATTAAAGGCTCATAAAGATGCAGGAGTTTTGTTCAGTTGAGCCTAAATATTTGAACAACCTTCTGATCTGAGTCCATAGTTAAATGAGATCTAAACACATATGCTCTTCGGGCTTTAACGGACTCTGGCGCTGGTGCTGGTGCTCCTCCTTTTCCTCCTTCTTCCTCCTCATCTCCACCTAAACATTGAAAACAAAATTTTCCATGCCATAAACAACATTGACTATTGTCACCATCTTGACACCCAAACCCACAGTTGCAAAGATGTATGGGGCCCTTTTTTAAATGAATCATAGAGAAGCTAGGTTCAGTGGACTGAGATTTAAGTAATCTCATCTTTTATTATTATTATTATTATTATTATTATTATTATCATAGACTTGTAAGGTGCCAAAATGTTCCGCAGTGCCGTACAGAAGTGAAAACAAGACATACAGAAAACAGGGACATACAAGATATACAAAATAAATGCAGACATGAAAGCTAAGGGTATGGTATGAAGGGAACTGCTCATTAGAGAGCTTACATTATAAGTGGAAGAGGGCACAGCTGAAACAAGAGGAGCAAATGTGGTTCAGAGTGGAGATTGGGACATTTGTGAGGCTGCATTAGTGTGAATAATATTAACAGGGATAATGTAAGCTCTAACAAAGAGATGGGTTTTTAGAGAGTATCTAAAGATTTGAACACTGTGGGAAAGTCTGATTGGGCATGGCAGGGGAGCAGCACAGGAGCAAGGGGGTGTAGACGGGAGTAAGAGGTGGCTACACGAGATGAGACAAGGTGTAGGTCAGAGGTAGATCTAAAAGGGCAGGAGGGAGATTATTTTGAAATGTGATTGGAGATGTATGAGGGGGTGATAATTGAGGGCTTTGTAGGTAAGGGTGAGTAATTTGAATTGGATTCTGGAGGACACAGGGAGCAAGTGTAGGGATTTGTAAAGTGGTGCAGCAGATGTGGAGCTGTGAGAGAGAAAGATCAGTCTTGCAGCAGCATTTAGGATGGATTGAAGTGGGGATACATGGGTGTCGGGAAGGCCAAATAGCAGGAGGTTGTAGTAGTCAATATGGAAAATGATGAGAAAATGGATAAGAGCTTTGGTAGCATGTTGAGTAAGAAAAGGGCACATTCTAGGAATGTTTTTATGGTGGAATTGACAGGACTGGGAGTGAGTCTGGATGGAATAAAACAGAGAGCGGTGTCAAGTGTGACACCAAGACAGCGGAACGGGAGACTGAGGAAATTGTGGTGTGATTGACAACGAGGGAGATTTGAGGGCAGGTTGAGACTCTGCAGGGGAGAAGAGATATAGATTTGGGTGTCATCAGCGTAGAGATGGTACTTGAGGCTGAATGAACGAAGTGCCCCAAGAGAAGAGGCATACAATGAAAAAAGTAAAGGGCCAAGAACAGAGCCTTGTGGGACCCCAAAAGATAGTGTGAGTGGAGTGGAGTGGAGGATGTGCCAGAGGTAGAAACACTAAAGGAGTGGTTTGATAGGTAAAAAGTGAACAAGGAAAGAACTGTGTGTAGGAGAAGAGGGTGATCAACAGTGTTAATAGCAGAAGAGAGGTCCAGGAGAATAGTGGAGATGTTGCCTATAGCAACCAATCAGATTTTAGTTCATTTATTTAGTACATGCTACAAAATGACAGCTAGAATCTGATTGGTTGCTATAGGCAACATCTCCACTTTTTCAAACCAGCAGTTTAGACTTTACAGTAAGTAGATCATTGATCACTTTTGTGAGAGTAGTTTTAATGAAATGTTGGGGGCAAAAGCCTGATTGAAGAAAGTCGAGAATAGAATGAGAGGAGTGAAAGTGAGACAGGTGTTTGTACACAAATCGGTCAAGTAGTTTAGAGGAAGAGGGGAGGAGAGAAATAGGATGGAAGTTGGAGAGAGAGATTGGAGCTGGTGATGGTTTCTTTACAATTGATGAGATGAGTGCATGTTTAAAGGAGGATGGAAATGTGCCAGTAGAGAGACAGGTTGTAGAGTTGAGCTAGAGGTCGGCATGTAGTGGAGGAGAGGGAGCGGAGAGATTGGGAGGGAATAGGGTTGAGGTGACAAGTTGTAGGGTGAGATAATGAGATAAGTGCAGAGACCTCATGTTTAGCTACTGGGGAGAATGAATTAAGGGTAGATTGGGGAGTGTAGGTGAAGGTGGTAGAGTGGGTAGTGTAAGTGGAATTTGGCATGATGAAATATATTGTCGAATGGTGTCGATTTTGTCTTTGAAATATGTGGCAAAAACATGTGCTGTGAGAGAGGATAAGGGAGGAGGTACAGGTGGGCAGAGAAGGGAGTTGAAGGTGGTATAGAGGTAGTGTGGATTAGAAGACTGGATATTAGAGATATGAAGAATGTTTGGCAATTTAAAGGGCAGTGCTGTAAGATGAAAGGATGAATTTATAGTGGAAGAAATTGGTATAGGAACATGATTTTCTCCAGTGGCACTCTGCAGTGTGAGGGCACTTTTGCAGGTAGTGGGTCTGTTTCGAGTGTCATGGTTGGGGTTTGGATTATCAGACCCTGAATGTGGTAGCTGGAGCTGCATTACTAGGGCTGAAGTGAGTGTTTTGTTGTAGAAAGAGGCAGCCTGGTTAGGGCAGGCTACTGCAGCAATTGGAGAAAATAGTTGTTTTAGTGAAAACAAGAAGAAGCTTGGGTTAAAAGTACTTATGTGTCATTGTGTAAGTGTAGATTTTGGTGCAGTTGGGAAGGTTCATGAGGTAAGGTAGGGCTGCAGGAAAAGAGGCTGTAGTCAGAGAATGGGAATGCTAAGTTAGAGAAACTAGAGATGGAGCAGTAGCGGAAGAAGATAAGGTCAAGGCAGTGTCCATCAAAGTGGGTGGGAGATGAGGTCTATTGGGAGAGACCAAAGGAGGAAGTAGCGAAAGAAGTTTAGTAGCAGAAGAGACAGTGGGATTATCAATGGGAATGTTGAAATTCCCTAGTATTAGAGTTGGCAGGTCAAATGATAAGAAGTAAGTGAGACCAGAAAGCTATAAAGGAATTGGGAAACTAGATAAATGATAGCAACCCATAGTTGGATAGGATAAAAACAGACTGATAGTGTAGACTTCAAAGGAAGAGAATGGGAGAGAGGGTTTAGATGGTATGATTTGGAAGGTGCAGCTTGGTGAAAGTAGAATGCCTACTCCACCATCTTGTCTGTTTCCAGGTCTGGGTGTATAGCTGAAGGAGAGTTCGTTGTAGGATAGAGCTGCAGGCGATGCAGTGTCAGAGGATGTGAGCCAAGTTTCTGTAATGGCAAGGAGGTTGAGGGATTTAGAAATGAATAGATCATGAATGGATGCAAGTTAGTTACAAACAGATCTGTCATTCCAAAATGCACAGGAGAAGGGAAGAGTGGGCAGTGGAATTATATGGATAAGGTTGGTGGGATTGCAATGACTGTATGGATGTAAAGGTTTGGAGTGGAGCGAGGAAAGTGAGCAGATAGTGGGGATTGTATGGGGCCCAGGGTTAGGTGACATGTCACCAGCAGCCAAAAAAAGGAGCATGGTGAGAAAGAGGACATGCAAGGAGAATTTGTGGGTTTGAGGTATATTTCTGTTTATGTAGGCTGGTGCGTGTGGTGGGTACAGGAGACAAAACATCTTTTCTTTCACAAACACCTCTTTTCTGTGATTGTTTTTCCAGTGGTTTGTAATACTGCTGCTTCACAAATCTCATGCTTTGCATTCTCATTGTTTTAAAATATTCTGTATGGGGCTTTTTATTTTGGCGCTTTGTAGAAAAGCGTATTTACGGTAGTTCCTGAGCAGTTATGCCAATAGTAAATCTGGCGGGTTGAAAATCTGGCCAAAAATAGGAGTTTCACTGTTAGGGCTTCCCCGAATCCTGTATAAGCTTTTAGAACAGATATAGTAGCGGCCTTTCCCATAGAGATGAATATTCTCACAGGTTTTCGAATGCCCCCTACACTTACCCTATCAAACAGCTAGGGAAGTAGTAGCAGGAGTGCCCGGCTGCCTAGGCAACAGCCGGGACCAAATCAAGTCGGTCTCAGGCAGGACTCGACCTGTCGCTGTTAGCACGGCGGCTCATGACATGTACTAAACTACACTTTAGTAAATTTCCTCTATCATGTTAGATAGACAATTTTATGTTCATATGTGTCAACAAAAAATATTTAGTGCCTAAAGCAGAGTTGAATATACGCCCATTTGCGTAGTGGTAATTACATGTTTCACTCTGCACATGCCCACAAAAATAACCATAAGCACCTATGTCTATAAAAGTTGCACGCATCAACACTTGCACCTGAAGAGGCGAACTAATGTAAGCCAAGTACAGTAAGGACTTGCAAGCTGATACATACCTGAACAGAGATATGATTTTACAGCCGATGCTGGTGCAAAAACACAGTGAAGAAGATCGCCAGCACTAGTTAACCACTTCTGATTGGCTGATTGCAGTTTCACCTCATAAATTGCTGTGTACTTTCTTTGCTGATTGTGCATTTATTATAGGATTTTGTGTGTGTTTACAAAAAAACCTTTCATTCGTACATGAGAAGGAAGTTTTTATATGCCATTTTATATGAAGCCTGATAACAAATGTGTTTTTGCCTATGAAAATGAAGGTTTACAAATTGTTATTGCACTTATGTGTATGTGGGTGTAAGTACAACTGCCTTAAACCTAGCACATATGCTACATAAGCATGTCTTGAGATGCATCCAACTCAGAATATGGGCTAAAATATGTTATTTTTGCATGTGCATTTTTCTGCCATAAATTATACACAAGTTGTGCTCAATTCTTTATCACTCTCATAGAGTGAATACAGCTGTCATTTAGTAGGTGTTTAGTGTCATGTCATAAATTAATGTTTTTTTATTACATAAGATATGAAGGTGTTTATAGAAAGAAATGTCATTGTTAAGTTAATTGGAACTCATCTGACAGTATAGTAAAATAGTGAGCCCATTTTTTTGACTAGATATTTTAAACAAAATAATATGTAATAGATAATGTGAGTGTTTCAAATATAAAATATTCAGTAGCAATTACCTATGAAAAACCATGGTTTTAGTATGTGAAACTTTCTTAAATCATCTATTAACAGAAATGATAGTTATTTTTGATATGTTGTAATTAAATTTCATATTTTTGAAAAGCTTTCTTCAAGTAATTAATGTCTGTTAAGTTGCATATGCAGCACAGTCTGTATGGTTGTATAAAAAATGTCATATTAAATACATAAATTAAGTTTGAAATATATGCTTGTGTCTTCTTTTTAAATGCACTTGTTTTTTTTTGTTTTTTTTACTGATAAATAATTTGCTCTTAGCCCATTATAAATGATCTGGTTTATTTGCCAACAGGGAGGATGATATTCAATTAAACACAGAAACAGCCTGAATTGTTTTTGGGAGGAAAGTAATCAGTGTGTAACCAAGCATGGAAAGGATCACTGTACAATTTGCTCACACTTCTTTGTACACTGGGAGTCGGTGAGGGCTAAATTACTGAAGCATTTGTATTGAGTTAGCAATGAAACCAGGGCCATTGCAAATCTGGGAGGCTCCCTAGGCACCTCATCTGCACTTAGAAGCAGTGCTCCCACCCCCACTATTTATTACTTTTAAAGGAGAATGGTGGGGTGGCATCTTTGGCTCCTCAACTGTAATAGTAGTGCTTCGCTGTGACATCATAGCCAAGCACCATACTCCCTGAGTTATATTGACATGAGGAGTAGTAGCAGACAGCAGCTTTACATGCAAGAAGCTGTTGGATGTTTCTCCTTCATGTCAACGGCCGGCATTCCATGGGAAGAGTGAGGGGGGGGGTGAGACGGTGGGGGCAATAAAATCACTGGATGAGTGACATAACCTATTGGTAAAGTTGGCCCTGTATTTAACATATGTACAATGTGGCTGGGTACTAAAACCCGACTGTTTAAAAAAATTACTTCTAATAATTCCGAGGCTTTAACATGCAGACAGCAGGGAATTACAAAACTTTCAATGTCAACACTAATCTTCCTGCAATTAAAGGTGCAATAGAAACAGGTGCCACCCAGAGCCGGATTTAGACCTCATGGGGCCCTAGGCAAGATGATAGTTTGGGGCCCCCTCCCTGAAAAAATCCATAGCACTATAGTTTTTTTAGCATAATATATACCACTATTCAGGGGCTGGCTGGCAGACTTTAGCCTGAGGGGGGCAAGCACATAGCATTGGCCCATAAGTAGCGGCCCATTTTAAAAGGGTGGTTTCACTGCTGGCCCTGGGAGGACCCTCTGGGGACCGCTGGGCCCTAGGCAATTGCCTAGGTTGCCTAGTGGGAAATCCGGCCCTGGTGCCACCTCTACAAAATTTTGTAGGAAGGATTCTATAATTCAAAGGCGGCGCCTGTTCCATTGCATAAACAGTCTTTATGGACACTATGCGGGGATCCCACGCTTTGCACTGAAAATGTCGGGGTAACTCATGTCGGGCTGTCCATCATCAGGGATCTGAGTACCACCAGTACAATGTATGAGTGTATTTCACTAATCAAAGTGTTAATCATAGAGATATAATGTGTTTGTACAGTCTCTATAGATATTGCCATGCGAGAGATTGTGAATCCTGTCAGTGCAAACAACTGAGAAGGGGTTATTGTCAGGAATAATACTTTCACAATATATGTCTAAAAGAGATTTAGATTAACTGTATTATGTTAAAGCATAGAGATAATTATAAAAATATTACTTATTTGGTTAGGACACTTTTGTTGAGGGTCCCACTTGAGATATTTGCTTTTTTCTAGTGTAAAATGATTAAATATTCTCTATACAGAGATATGGAATATGGTAGTGCTATATAATGTGGAGCGAAGGCCTGAATGGGGATGAGGGAAATTAAATAACGAGATGTAAGAGCTACACTATCATGAGCCTAAGGGTTAAATTGAAGAGCTTAACTATAGCCAATAGGGTGGTGGGGGTGGAGCTCATAAGTTACTATAGCAGCAACAGAGGATACTGTCATCACTTTCTTCGTTGGGACACACAGAGAGGAACACTGCCACAGGATAATATTTTCAGATAATTAGATTGTGTTGTGTTGGTTGAATTGTCTAAAGTGCTTTCTTCATTACTTTCTTGTATATATATATTTTTTTATATTAGTTGTTCTGCATATCCTATTCTACTCCTTCATATCATCCTATTACATTTTATCTTATACTCTTTTTTCTTTATTTCCATTAACTTTTTTCCCCCTTCTTTTATTCTTTTTCATGGCTTTTCCCTCTCTGTTCCTGATTAACAATGCCTCATTCGCCAAGGCAGACACAGCTGCCTGCTTGCTTATGCAAGTGCACCTCTCATTCCATTCCCCTGTTACTTTCCACAGCATTGGTGGACAGAGTAAGAAAGTTGTTGCTCACGAAGAGAGGGGGATAACAGGTACAGATTACAGCAACGCCAATGATTTTTCCCACTCAACTTAGCTCCATCCCTGCGGCCATTTTAAGCCAGGATTTATCATCCAGCGCTGAACAAAGCACAAATGTTCCTGTTATTCCTTTAATGCCTGCTAGATCCCACACCCAGCATTTAATTATTAACCCTGCAACCCCATTGAGAGCTGATATGCAGAGCCAACAAATGTTGTTAAGAGCCACAGCAGAACAGGATGCTATTAGCTCAATAAACACTTACAGTTCTCATGAGATGCAGGAATTTACATAAATTGATTCACAGTGCAATTCCTTCCCCTCAACAACCTGCCCTTCATCGTGTACAGGTTTCATCAGTTAATTTTCCTGTCATCCCTATTTCAGCCCCTACAGCAGTGGTTGGTACTACGGCATCTATCAATGCTGGTTGCATGCATTATGGTCCTTCAGATGTTATTTCCAACACAGAGCCACCCATTCATACAATTTTAGCAGCCCCTTGCCCATCAGCTCAAGACGTGACCAGTTTTCAGGGTACACCTAATATGGGTCAGCAAGACTGGTATTCCCATCCTACATCTGTAACTGGTTCCATGCAATACCCCTTTCCTCCTGCTGTATTTATGCAGAACATGCCCCTATCACAAGGACCTTGCACTAATACTGTCACGAGCCGCGGCGGTACGCCGCATCCTTGCGTGATCTAGCAGCCGGGCGCGTGCTCTAGTTTCTATGCTCTTTTATTCTTTGGTATTATCCTTGTGGCATAGATGTAGGAGGGTGTAGGGACATCTTCCAACTCCAGGGAGAGCTCTCATATGGTTTAAACTGGTTCATTTATATTTTTATACATGCTTCCTGGTTTATGTTATTACCTATGCCAGTTCTAGCTAGTAATTAATTAGCAGCCTCCTGAGGCTGATTGTCAGCCCTGTTGGCTCTTAGTACTATTTAAGGCAGTGAGGTCTGAGCCTCATTGCAGGTTATAGCTTCCAGTTCCCTGTCTGCTAACCTGCTCCTGTGCTGTTTGGTATATACCTTCTGGATTGAACTTCTGTGTATGACCCCTGCCTGTACCTTGGACCTTGCCTGCTTGCCTGTGACCCTGATTCGTTTGCCTGTACCTTGGACCCCGCTGTATTGCTAGTGACTCCGACCTTTGGCGTGTTACCTGATTATTCTGCTTGCTAGTAACCTCTGACCTCTGCTTTTGTCTGATTATCCGCTGACATCTACGCTGTATCCTGGCCTGCTGCTACGGTTTTGTATGACAAACTTACACTACATCTGGAGTTAAGTCCTGGGGGCATCTGAGTACCGGTGAGCATATAAAGCTCTATGGGGAAAATGGCTGCTAAAGGTGAAGATCTCCGCCTTCTAGTTTTGTGAGTTTGTGAACAGATCGTCAGCGTAACATTATAACCGGCCTACATACTTGGGATTTACTCCCATGGATCCTACTCCTCCTTCCCTTGCACAAGTGCTGGCTAATCAACTGCAGGCTCAATTTCAGATTATTCAAGACATTTCTACCAGATTGTCTGTTCAGGAACAAGCCTCCAGGATTACCTCTTCTCTGGAGGTTGAAGTTCAAAAACCCACGCTTCATCTTCCAGACAGATTTTCTGGCAACCGAAGGGATTTTCCACAACTTTAGGGAAAGTTGCAAATTATATTTCAAGCTACGTCCTCTGTCTTCCAGTTCAGAACAGCAGCGAGTGGGTATTGTTATATCACTGTTGCTAGGAGATCCACAAACCTGGGCATTTGGATTGTGCCCTGACAGTCCTTGATTGGTCCACAGGAGAACTGGTGGCATGGGGGGAAAACTGCCAAGGGACATGCCTAGCAACACTTGTTAAGGTTGCTACTGCTTCAGTCAAATCAGGTCTCGCACTCCCGCTGCAATATCAAGATTTTGCTGATGTTTTCTCCAAGCAAGCTGCAGATACATTACCACCACATCGCCCGTATGATTGCACTATTGATATTCAGCCCAGGAGTAAATTTCCTAAGACTTGTTTATATTCTCTTTCCGTGGAAGAGACCAAAGCCATGGGGAACTATATTTCTGAGGACCTGAAAAAAGGATTCATTAGACCTTCTTGTTCACCCCTGGGTGCCAGATTTTTCTTTGTCAAAAAGAAAGATGGAGATTTACGACCTTGCATTGATTACAGAGGTCTGAATCAGATCACCATTGAAAACAAATATCCTCTGCCACTGATTTCTCAGTTGTTCGACCAGTTAAGAGGTGCTTCTGTATTTTCTAAAATTGATTTACGTGGAGCATACAATTTGATACGCATACGGAAGGGCGATAAATGGAAGACTACTTTTAACACTCATTCTGGACATTACGAGTATTGTGTTATGCTGTTTGGTCTTTCTAATGCGCCAGCCGTTTTGCAGGATTTGATCAATGATGTACTACGAGATTATATGGGTAAATTTGTCATTGTGTATCTAGATGACATCTTGATCTATTCCTCATCTTTGCCCCAACACCATGAACAACAGTACTACAGGAACTTAGAGACAATCATCTATTTGCCAAATTAGGGAAATGTGAGTTTGAAGTCTCCACTGTGGTATTCTTTGGGTATTTCATTTCTGCCAACGGATCCAGCCAAAGTCCAAGCCATCACTGATTGGAGCCTTCCCAGTAACCTAAAAGCCATCCAAAGGTTCCTCGGGTTTGCTAATTACTACAGGAGATTCATTCGCAAATTTTCAGAAATTGTGGCACCTATCACTTAATTTACTAAGAAAGGAGCTGATCCAGCGGTATGGCCACCAGAAGCTGCCAAAGCATTTGATACTCTTAAAAAGGCCTTTGTTTCTGCTCCTATACTCAAACATCCTGATACAGAGCTACCTTTCATTGTTGTAATTGATGCTTCTGAGGTTGGGGTGGGGTCAGTTCTGTCACAAGTGTCCAGTTCTGATGAGAAGTTGCACCCATGTGCATTTTTCTCTAAGAAATTCACAGCAGCAGAGATAAATTATGATGTGGGAAATCGTGAGTTACTGACCATTAAATGGGCATTCGAAGAATGGAGATATTGGTTGGAGGGCGCTAAGCATAACATCACGGTGTACACGGATCACAAAAATATCCAATATATTGAGACTACCAAGAGGTTGAATCCCAGACAGGTACGCTGGGCTCTTTTCTTCTCTCAATTTAATTTTGTGATCACATATCGCCCTGGTTCTAAGAATTTGAAGGCGGATGCCTTATTCAAAAGTTTTTTACAGAAACATGAGGATCCCCTTTATAACACACCTATCATACCTTCTCAAACCATTGTTTCAGGGCTAACTCAGGATTTGGCAACCCAGTTACGGGCAGTTCAGGATCAGGCACCAGCTTCCATGTCTCCCAATTTGTTGTTTGTGCCAGCTGGTCTGAGACAGTCTGTCTTGTCTGAGGTCCATGACAGCAAAATATCTGGACATCCAGGTATCACCAAGTCTATTAAATTACTCGCTCGTTCTGTTTGGTGGCCTTCTATGAAGAAAGACGTTAGAGACTTTGTACAGTCCTGCGAGATTTGTTCCAGGGTGAAAACACCCAGAGATTTGCCCATGGCACAGATGATGCCTTTACCCGTGCCCAGTGTTCCATGGACCCACATCTCCATGGATTTTATTACGGATTTGCCTTTGTCTAAAGGGTGTAATTGCATTTGGGTGATAGTCGATCGCTTTAGTAAGATGGCTCATTTTGTTCCTTTACCTAAGCTACCATCTGCTAAGTCTTTGGCTCCTCTGTTCATTCAAAATGTTTTCAGATTACATGGAATACCAACTAATATTGTATCAGATAGAGGTACTCAATTTGTGGCCCAGTTCTGGAAATCATTTTGTGCTTTGCTTGACATTCAACTAAGTTTTTCATCAGCCTATCACCCACAAACTAATGGACAGACGGAAAGGGTAAACCAGTCTTTGGAACAGTATTTAAGATGCTACATTTCTGAATTACATGACAACTGGGTAGAATGGGCGGAATTTGCCTACAATAATTCACCACACTCTTCCCCTGGTTATGACCCTTTTTTCTGCATTTATGGGAGACATCCCAAGTCTGTTTCATTTTCTGACATCATACCACCCACCCACCCACCCTGAGATCGGACACATTGCTCATTCTCTGAAGAGAATTTGGAAAAATAAAAACTTACCTTTGAAGCAAGCTGCATCTCGAGCCAAGTTATTTAAGGATCGCTTCAGACGTCCTTGTAAGTTCAAGGAAGGGGACAGAGTACGGCTCTCCACTAAGAACATCAAGCTCCGCCAGCCTTCCTTTAAGTTCGGACCAAGATACATTGGTCCATTTAAGATCATCAGGAAGGTTAACCCTGTTGCTTTTCAGTTGGAACTGCCCAACTCTTTGAGGATACCCTGTACGTTCCATGCATCCTTATTGAAGCCAGCTCTTACTTCCCAGAGGTTTCCCAGGAAACAGCCAAGCAAACCTGCCCCATTGATAGTGGATGGTCACATGGAATTTGTGATCGAAAAGATTCTTGATTTCAAATTGGTACAACGCCAACTCCACTATTTGGTTCACTGGAAGGGGTATGGCCCTGAAGAAAGATCATTGATACCTACCAGGAACGTGAATGCCAATGAGTTAAGAAGAGCTTTTCATCAGAAGTTTCAAGATGAGCCTAGATTAAGGGGTTCCTTAACCCCTACTCAAGAGGGGGGGTACTGTCACTGGCAGCGGCAGTATGCCGCATCCTGGCGTGATCTAGCAGCTGTGCGCGTGCTCTAGTTTCTATGCTCTGTTATTATTCTTTGGGATTATCCTTGTGGCATAGATGTAGGAGGGTGTAGGAGCATCCTCTAACTACAGGGGGAGCTCTCATATGGTTTAAACTGGTTCATTTATATTTTTATGCATGCTTCCTGGTTATGTTATTACCTATGCCAATTCTAGCTAGTAATTAATTAGTAAGTAATTGATTCTCAGCCCTGTTCTCCTCTGTCCTGATTGGTTCTTAGTACTATTTAAGGCAGTGAGGTCTGAGCTTCACTGCCGGTTATAGCTTCCAGTTCCCTGTCTGCTAACCTGCTCCTGTGCTGTTTGGTGTATACCTTCTGGACTGAACTTCTGTGTATGACCCCTGCCTGTACCTTGGACCTTGCCTGCTTGCCTGTGACCTTGATTCGTTTGCCTGTACCTTGGACCCCGCTGTATTGCTAGTGACCCCGACCTTTGGCGTGTTACCTGATTATTCTGCTTGCTAGTGACCTCTGACCTCTGCTTTTGTCTGATTATCCGCTGACATCTACGCTGTATCCTGGCCTGCTGCTACGGTTTTGTATGACAAACTTACACTACATCTGGAGTTAAGTCCTGGGGGCATCTGAATACTGGTGAGCGTATAAAGCTCTATGGGGAAAGGCAGCTGCTAAAGGTGAAGACCTCCGCCTACTAGTTCTGTGAGTTTGTGAACAGACCGTCAGCGTAACAAATACTCAGTTTTTTCCCTATTGGAATGAATATTTTTCCAACTTCTGTGCCCTCATTTGGTAATTCCACTTTATACCTGGATTTTATGCTCTGGAATTTGTGGCAGCAACAAACAAATTCACAAGCCGGGTCATTTCAAGGTCACAGTTTTACAATACCCTCGGTGGTTGGCTTTCCATCCCCTGATCCACACAGTAGTAACACAGTATCTCAAGGTGTGAGACAAGTTATACAACCTACTCATGCTGCGAATAGACCACCTAATTATAGGCGCACACCTCACCATATAACAGCGCCAAAATGGGTAACAGTAACAGTTTACAGATGGTTCATCATGAAGGCTCATTTTCTAACATTGCTAATGTTTCAGCATCACAAGTGGTAGGACTCATTACAACTACAGTAGAGTCTTGTGAACAGTAAGCAGAAGATGTTCAAGGTCCTTCAGACCACGAAGAAGCCGGAGCAGTTGCCGGGGTTTCTGGCACAAGTTCGTCCAGTGAGCATGTCTGACAAGATGTTTCAATGGAGTATTTGAGTGATTTTGATATTTGTAGTTCAGAGCAAGATTCTTCAGATTCAGGGCAGAGACACCATAAAATAATGCACTTGTTTAAATCCCATAGTAGATCAAGCAGCAGGCATAGCTCTAGAAGGTACGTAGAGCGTAAATCACATCTAGAACCGCGCAGCGAGGACATGATGTGTGTCTCCAACATGGCGTTAGGCAGAAGATTGACCAAGGGTTGTTTGTAGACATGTTTATGGTGACAGAGACTGGTAAAAAAGAATTTGACTCAAGCTAAGCTGAAGGATGGTAGTGGTGAAGAGAATTTCTGGTCATATTATAATTGGTTTGCTGATTTTATTGTATTTGCATTGGCATATTTAGAAAATAGATCCGGAGAACATCAAGCAGTCCTAAAATATATGCATATGATTGCATGCCAATAAGTTAAGAAGAGCTCCAAACATGACTACCGCCTGTATGAGACAGGCGGTAGTCATGTTTGGAGCAGGTATGATGCAGAGTTTCGCAGAAAGGTCTCTGGTGAGCCCAGTATCCCTTTTGCTTTTAAATACATAGAAATTTGGTTTGCTGTGCAACAGGTTTATATGTCTAGCCAAGCAACAGGACAAATTAGGAGGCAGTCATTTCCTGGCAGGCCAGGGCAAGTTTTTACTGGGGAAACATATGTTTTTCATACAATAACTCACAGTGTTCCAAGGGAGCTCAGTGTAAGCTCAAACATGCATGCCTTCGGTGTGGTGGATGGCATCCTGCAAAGGATTGCAGTCAAGTAGCCCAGTACTCTAAGAAGGCTACCCAACCGGCTCCTCCTAAGTAGAGTTGCCACCCCCGTGTCTGTAGATGCCATATCATGTTGGCTCCTTATTTATCAAGAAAGAGATTTGACTAATTTCTTATTAAATGGTTTTAAGAAAGGTTTTTTATGTCAAGAGACGTAAATGTATTAGCAAGTAGGAACTTGAAATCAGCTGATCAAAATTCAGACATTTTGACTAATAAAATTGTGAAGGAAATCCAATTAGGCCGTATTTGTGGTACATTCTTTTCACCCCATTGGGAAGATATGGTGGTTTCTCCGGTTGGTGTAGTTACTAAAAAGACCCTGGGTCAGTTTTGTTTCATTCAACATTTATCTTTCCCAGAAGGTTGTTCAGTGAATGATGCCATTGACCTCAAACACACTAAGGTTATCTATCTAGATTTTAAATTTGAGCTTAGTACGGGCCGGATGCATTAATGTCGAAAGTTGACATCAAATCGGCTTTTCGTCTTTTGCCCTTATACCCATTAGCTTTCCGTTATATGGGATTTCGCACTATGGACGGTTTCTTTGTGGACACATGCCTTCCAATGGGATGCTCTGTTTCATGCACTTATTTTGAGTTCGTTTTTACATTGGTGTGTCACAGCGGGTACAGGACATCTTGGTGTATCTCATTATTTAGAAATTATTTTCCTTATTGTGGCTCCTCCCAATTCCGCCCTATGTGCTAGTGTTGTAGTTGATGCCAAGGAACTTTTTCAAATATTTGGAGTATTCATTGTAATACCATAACCTACAAAGTGCCTAATTTTTCTTGGCTAAGGTTTCCATTAAACAAGTTCAATCCTTATTGGGGTCATTGAATTTCGCTTGTAGAGTTATCCCAATGTTTATGTGCAGAAAGCTTCAAAGGGCTATAGCCGGTATTCCCAGACTTCACACAACGGTTAGACTTTCCCTGGAGTTTAAAGATGATCTTGTTATTTGGGAATATTTTGTGCTTCATTTTAATGAAGTTCGTCTCTGGAATAAACCAGTAGTGTCTAAC